>NC_139901.1:6586240-6648740 GCF_905171665.1 Trachurus trachurus | reverse complement strand
CAAAAGGGACAGAGAGGAAAAAAGGAGTTTAGCAAAACTGGAGAGAAGAGGGTGAACGGAGGTAAGGAAACAGTTTACAGGGCAGAGAAAGCATCGTATCCATCTCCAAATCACCAAAAGACACAGCATCCGATTTACACTGAAATGAAAGACAAAGAGGTGAAGCTGCTGACAGGGATTCATCACATGACTTACCACCAAGTACACTATCTGCCAGCATCATATGACTAACAGATGTCAGCTATTATTGTAAGGAGGCAAGAAAACTTCAACTCAACTCCCTGCACACACTTGATTGTCCCCGCGGGATTCATTTTGATGGTAAAAAAACACTAATGGTCATCACATGATGGACTGAGAGGCTGGAGAGGAGGGGGTCGGTGTGGAGCAGCTGCTGTTCAATGGGAACTTCCCCTAAAATCTGTCATGTGAGGGAGGAGGAGGAGGAGGAGGAGGAGGAGGAGGAGGAGGAGGGGTCGTCACCTGGACGCACCGCTGACGTCAGAGCCTTGTGTACTGCCAGAGCTCAGCCAGTAGTTGTAGGTCATGGAGGTTTAACACTGGAAGTGATGTATGGATACCTGAGTATGTGAGCTGTGGATGGTGGATTGGACTACACTGTACTGTTCGTGTCTCTGTTTTCAAATGCTAATTTATTGAGTAAGTCAATAAGAGAACCTTAAAATCTAGGTTAGTTAAAGAGGAAAGTATGCAAGTCTGGTTGCTTTTCCTCTGTTTTGCTAACCCTCCTGCTGGCCATGTGCATGTGTTTACAACGAAGCTGGCGAAAAATCTCACTCACAAACCTAATACTAGACCGAAGTTGGTGCCGTCATTTGGTTTAGTTTCGACCAGTGTTTGTTAACAGGAGGAGGGATGGCTATCTGCAGGCTGGTGAAGTGGAGTAAACAAGGGGACCTACACTATAGTTCACTCATTTTAGGTTAAAACTTACCACTTTGTTCATCTGCCCAGCCGGTGGGTTGAGTCAGGTTCAGTATTTTTAGGCAAAGAGAGGAAAAATTGTAATCAATTAATGGAATTAAATGTTAAAACTTAAAATTGAACTCTACTCTAAGTTGGGATTTGGTTTGTCTACAAACTATCAGGGACACACAGGATGTTAAGGTGCTAGTCGGCTACCAGGAAGTCCACAGTGGGTGCGCTACAGCCACAACACAGCAGCTACTGTGTTACTGCGAGGGGGTTGCCTCAGGTATATCTTACCGGCAAAGAACATGGGGGACTTATGGCGCAGCTCTTCCATTTTCTGAGCAAACAGGGCGTTCATCTCGCGCTGCAGCGTGCCTACAGCCCTCTTGCGGCTGTCAAGGACAGAACATGGAGGAAGCATGGGAGGCAACTCCAGGCTGCTCAGACTGTGGAGGCTGTCGCAGCTGCTGCTGTCGCTGTCGCTGAGCGACAGACTTCCTGGGGCGTTGCCGTTTGTGAATGGGGTAAATGTTGAGCCGCAAACACCCCCGTAGTTGGGGGGTGTGGCCTGCTGCCAACGGAGGTTGGACCTGCAGTCTGGTGTGAGGCTTGGGGCTGGTGTTACAGTGTTGGCGGAGAGTCTACGGGGAACGCTGCAGGACCGAGGGTTCCTCTGTGATGATTGAGGCTGAGGTCGGACGTGTTGGGTACCGAGAGTTTGCCTGGCTTTGGACCTGTGGAAGGGGTTAGACTGATGGAGAGCCTGGGGCGAATGCTGAAACTGGGCCTCTGAGCAGGACTTGAGCTTGGGAGGAGACTGCTGTGAGTCTGGCTGTGCAGCGAGGGGCTGGGGCTTGGCTACAGGCTCTGGCTGAACTTGTCTCTTTGTTGAGGAGGAGCGATTACTCCTCTCCTGTCTCTCTCCAGCTGCCATTTCAGACTTGCATTCCTGACTTTCCTCAACCTGACCCTTTCTGTCAGCCTCTGGGCTCCCCTTGGAGCCAATCACACATGTCATGCAGTTGGAGGACATCCCCACCTTGCCCGAGCTGCTAAGCGCGACTCGGGCAAACACCCCCGGCTTCATCTCCGACGGATCGTGAAAGCGGAGCCGACTGGCCCGTTTCAGAGGCTCACTCATGGGTCGTCGCTTGGCGAAAAGTGGACTCTTACCTTTACCCTCCTCAGGGTGAAAAGCCCCATTGGTGTCAGGACGGTCCCAGGGCCCCTTGGCTTGGTGGGATTCCGCCAGCGAATCCCTGGAGTGGTGTTGTGGTGGTGTGGACTGGTGAGAGGTGGCAGCAGACGCCTTGTCCCTGTCTTCAGACTCTCGCTCCTCACTAGCACCCTCTGAACTGTAGTCTTTGGTGTCAATGGTGATCTCTGGGTAGCCCTTCTTGATTTTGGGCTGGCTTTTGGTGGGTGCACTAGCAGTGCGGCGCAGGAGGTGGGCACCAAACGGGTGCTTACGGCTGTGCTGTGCAGCAGCATGGCTGTCCAGGGAAGCCTGCTTTGGGTTTCTGTGAAACAGCCCTTTTATGCCGCTGACCGCTCTGGCCTGACAAGAACACAAGAAAACACAATTGTCAAACACACAATAGCTCTTAAAACAAGGCACAACTAATAAATAGCACAGTGTTCATGCAAGAGAAATATTTCTCATAGACACTGGACACAAGTTTTTGTACAGTGAGCATGCTTCAAAAACAATAAACTAATTCCATCAATAAACCTAGGAGCCTTCCTGTAACACCACCTGCGAATGATCACTCAGTGTTTAGTGTGATGATCATTCTGCTGTAATCCATGCTGAAGCTTTGAATTCCATCTGGATTCAAAGTGTTTGCCTCTACATCTGTATACAGCAGCTGTCGCACCAGCAGTTACATATTAGTCAGGCGAACGTGCATGTAACTACCCGTCAAAGTTCAACGCACAGAGCACTAAACACAGGATGTCACGATACCAGAACTGTGGTACCTGTAACACCACTGAAGTCTAGATACCACATTCAATTCCACTGCAAAACACAGAAAACAACAGGAGCTGCAGCACTCCATACAGTCACTGTATAGGAGGAGCAGTTTAAACTGCCTGGTAATGACAGTAGCCTGGTAAAGGTAGAGTCTGGAGTTTTGTTCGTTGCAGTTTGTAAACAAAACATTCAAACTGGGCCCTTCCTCTTGGACTCAACTGTGTAGCCTTCTACCCCTGACAGCAATAAGCAGCAATTGTCAGGACCACAAAGGAAAGGAAATACAGTCTGAGTGAAGCGCTGGAGCCGTGGGCCGACACCCGGGCGTCACCAACAATGGGGACCTCCAGGGTTATGTTGTAACGAGTAGGAGAGCCGTTGTGGTGAGCTGGGAAGAGGGTGTTAGCGGCGGATGCTAACCGCTACCATTAGCCGAAGTTAGCATCGAGCTAGCTCACCACGGCCCTGACGGACGGGTACCGGTCCGCGGCTCCAGCACTTCACTCAGATTGTTTTTCTTTCTGTGCGTTCACACTGAAACCGTGGGCAGCGTTGCGGCGGCTGTAAGTCATTAATTTTCAATAGAGGCTGGTGTCGACAGGCGTTGGGAACGTCAGCAGTGGCGTGTCGCACTGCGAGCGTCAAACTGAAGTTGAGAGAAGTTCAACTTCATGTAAATGAGGAGCGCCGCCGCAGCCGCCACAGCAGCCTCAGCAGCCTCAGGAGTCAATTGCAGACCGGGTTTCTCACACCGGGAGAAATTGAGAGAGCCTTAGTGGACACATCTTCTGCGCTGCTTGAAAGTCCCGCTCCTTTGGCCGCTGGCCTCTAGAGCTGGCAGGCGGTGAGATGCCAGTGAACATAGCCTTGAGAGCCTCTGCTGACACTTTCGGTGTGAACGGACCATTTTTCTTTGCGGTCCTGAATGCTGTTGCTGAGAGAGAGAGAGACATGCTAGCACTCGCTAATACATGGGACAGCTAGTGGGGCTAGCAGCCACGAGCCCTCCTACTCTGCTGGACGTAGCTTCACCTGAGCTCCGTCATTGGCTGTAGAGAAAACACCAACTCTCTCACTCTCCAGCCAGAAACGTCCCCGTACACAACAAAACAAAGCAAAGGACCAAAATACAGGCAGGGTTGTATTTTGGGGCGCTGCAGACACGGCCACCACCACACAGGACTAGAAGCCCATAGGTGATGATTAAGACAGATTTCATTTGTATAAGTCTAGCGTTTATTTTTGGGCAAAAAACTCCAGACCCAACCTTTAATGTTGTGAGCTATTGCTTTGTTAGCCTATACAATTTGTATAGTAATGTGTATATAATGTTAGCTAAAACCGTGCTCACGTCACGTGCTGCACACTACATTTGCCACTGTCATTCCTCATACTGCTGTTTTTGTTTACTTCACCTTCAACACCTATGGTTCTGTAGAAAAACAAGTACCACCACATTTTCTGAATTTTGCATGGACTCCGTTCTTGTGACATCCCTAGTGGGAACTGAACATTTTCAGTGTTGTCCCTGTTGGTTGGACAACTACAAGACTGCAGTAATGGGTTACAAGTAGGGTGCACTGAGGCTTTCAGAGGGTGTGTAGATCTGGCTTCATACTAATTATTTCTTATGTAGAACCAGTATAAACAGGTAATATTCAGATTACACAGACATTGTAATGCTGAATGGACCTTTGCTGTGTGTTTAGGTTCTGCATGATATAAAAAAAAAAAGTCACAACAAATGGGGCAAAAATGATACACACAACGATGAGGGTTACATTCAGACAACAACACTGATGACTGTTAAACCCACTTTGACAGAAATGTTAAATGGAGCTTTAGTGGGAAAAGGCATCATATTTTTGTATCACCTATAACCAATGCTGTTATTTGTTTAGAACAATGTGAAAGAAGTAGATCCAAATCGTGGTGACTGGCTGACTGAATATCTGTCAAAAGCAAAGTAACAGCGCAGACAAAAAGACAAGACGAAAAGGAAAAGAGTCTCTGGCTGAGTGGAAAAAAAGAGGAAATGTGGGCTGAACTGCACATGATGATTATTGATTAAGCTGCCAGGCAGTGAAGCTCAGTAAATCATGTTCTGCAGCTTGAGCTGCCATCGTCCTGTGACACCTCCAACCTTGAAGCAGATCCCCACAAATTTGGGAAATGTTTTTGTTTGGAGTTTTACCCAGAGGCTGATGGGAAACTCAGTATTCTTCTTATTATACCTTAGTTCAATGGGCACTTAGATGAGTTCAGTGAAGTTTAGCCTAACTGGAAGCTCCTAAACATGTTTCAACATCCTGAATATCTTTGACAAATAGCCTACTGTACAAATGAATGCAAGAGTTGTTACAGTATTCTCAATTTACATGTTGGACCAGGAAACTGATGATCTCCATATCAAGAGCCACACAGCTGGAGATACAAATGGGGTCAGAAGTCTTGGGTTTTTGGGGCCATTTCCAAACAAATATCCATTATCCATGAGCTGCTTCATCTCTAGCTACAGTGGACATTGCCAGGCTGAAAAAAAAACAGTTGCTTTAAAAAGTATTTAAATTTTCCAAAATAAAGTCAAAAGACACAGAGGCTGTATATCTAGGCAGTGCGGTACACTGAAAAACTCCTGAGCTAAGAGAAAAATGCCCTCTGCAAAAATAAGCAGCACTGGCAGTGTCTCTCTCCGGCTCTTTAACAGAGCAGGCTGATGACATTGGATCTACTTGGGGAGTCAATGAAGATGCAGGTTAAGTTGAGCCATCATAACTCATGTGAGACATGAGTTGGCCTTATCATTTTTAATGCTTGCATTGGCTGACAAGAGGAATGTGTGCAGGGGGGTGGTGGGGGTCACTTTGGTGGCAAAGAGGGTGGAGCGTGTGGCTCATGCAAGATGCCGACTGGGTCTCACAACACCTGTGTTTTGAGTGGCAGCTTCAGGGCTCCTAAAAATTTCTTGCCTCTAAATGGAGCGTTTGGAAAAAGAGGGGTCCACTGAAATCACAAACAGACACAGGAA
Organism: Trachurus trachurus; assembly: GCF_905171665.1. NCBI lineage: Eukaryota > Metazoa > Chordata > Actinopteri > Carangiformes > Carangidae > Trachurus > Trachurus trachurus. Next base: position 6,642,804 of record NC_139901.1, on the reverse strand, counting down.
GAGAGTAAAAATCAGAGAGGGGGGAGGGGGGATGAAAGAAAGAAAGAAAGAAAGAAAGAAGAAAATGGGTGGGTTGAGGGATAAGAGAGAATCACGACAGGAGGCACAGAGCAGCAGCTGAGGAAGAGGAAGTTCAAAGCAAGGACAATGAACAACAGAGCGGTCATCTACACCATGTCTGGAGACAGCTGAGTGGAACTGAAGGATCAAAGAGACAAAACCAAAGCTTGTGTGGTGATAGTGAAAACTGCATCAGTTATGATCACAAAGAACATTTTGAAACAGAAACAATGCACACAGTCAATACAGGGTAATATTATTATGAATAACTACCACAGCACCGTTCATTTTTATTAAGTTATTGTTGCAGGTGAAATTTATATAAAGGTCTATTTTCCAATGAACATAGGATATCGGGCTGTCTCACACCCAGAGCTCCTTTGCAGCCCAAAACTGCTTGATGGACTCAAAAGCATTGCACAGCGAACATAAAGTGGATGAAAGATGTAATCTATGTTTGCCAGACTCTTCACTGGGAACTAAGGGGGCAGTAACACAGAAATTTAGACCAAAAGGGGGTACCAGGGTGGAGAAACAGTCCTAAATGAAAGCACTGCTCTGGTACAAGTAGTGAAAAAACACGATGAAACTCTTAGTGACAGTCCAGAGATTTAAAAGATGTTACTTAACCTTATGCCATAGCTTTTCTGCAGAAAACTGATCACTATACCATCAGGAAGCCCTGCAGCCAGTGGTGAACAAAACATTCAGATCCTACAACTGCCTCCCTGATTGTTCCTGAAATATTTTGAATGATTTATAATGCTTATTATTATTATGGTATTTCAAGGTTTTCCTTTGATTGAGTATGTCTGCAAACCGCTGAGCCCAATCAATAAATATTTCACAGATTTTTAATCAGGGAAGTTTTTTTTTCTTTTCTGAGATCAGTAATGATAAAAGAGCTCATCACTGGATGCTTCAACATGTATTGGTTATGGATAAGTCCACATATATTATAAATAACATGGCATCAAAACTCTGCTATTGATTGAGCTCTAATTAACACAGCAAATCTATTGTATTACAATTTTACAGTTTGACACACTGGACGCCTGAAATTCAACTGTATCCCAGACACAACAGATTTACATACTGTATGTTTTCAGCCGGCGTCCACTGAAGTACTCACCTTACCAGTGATGTCATTCACAGCTACATGAACAAAGATGGAGGCCTCCTCCATACCTTCCAAGTACACGTGGCGATAACCTGCACATAATCACATTACAGACACATCTGCATTATCAGTGACTCGTATGTAACAGTGCACATGTTCAAACATGTTGAAGTGAAACAAAGGCTGATCCACACCAAAAGCCTTTTCTACGGTTGATGTTCTACTTCAAGGCTCCTCACCAGCATTTTTATTAAATCATAATGTAACATCCATAATGTATCACCATATCTAACAGCAGGTGACAGGTCATCTTTATCTTTATTGCTATTCTCTTTCAAATTTGCAGTCTCCAGTATGGATGATGCATCTACGCAGGTGACACTCAGCTCTCTGTTTCAATTCAGTCTAATGAGGTCTTTAGTTTAGTCCTGTTTCCAAGCTGTGAAAAGCTCGGTTTCTTTCAGTGAGGTCAGGTTTTGGCTGTTTTTGACCTGCACCATATGCTGCAAAGAAGACGTAGCTCTAATTGTCATGAGAGCAGCTCTAACCTACTGTACAGTAACTCACCCCAAAAACTTAAATTGCTGTTTTTACATAAGTCTCTTTGTGTATGAATAAAGGAAGCCCTGCTTTTCCTGGTCCCAATTTAAGGCTACGTGACATCCACACAAATGTGATTTCATTTTTGTCTAAAATAACTTCAGTCCAGATGACTGATAGATCTTTGCTCAGTATAAGAAATAATTTCTCTACTGACACTTTTGAAATGGCACATCACATGACTATTAATGTACACTGGGGGAGAGTACTTGTGCTGGGAGAAGGTTGTTCATTATTGAGCTTTAGAGGTCTTGGTAGGTCTATTAGCCAACTCTGGACTGAAGGAACCTGCTATTTCCAGTCTCAATGCTAAGCTAGGCTAACCATCCACTTACTGAAGCAGTGACCTTGACAGACATGACACTAATTACCTTCTTCTCATCTTATTCTTTTAAAGAATGAAAATTACATCAATAATTAATAATTGGTCATAATATATAATAATAGCACCAAACAGTCCTGTTCTCAGAATCATTCCAAAAGCGATTCAACCAGAGTGGCACTGATTAATTCAAATATATATAAATATATTGCTCCAAATGCATCATAACAATCACATCAGACTTGTTCTCATTTCTACAGAAAGCTATCACTGAAACGGGAGAAACAAAAAACAAAAACAAGACTTTCAGCGGTCACCGGAGAAACACGATCTGTATCTATCAGCTCCATGTAAGAACAGGTGATTCAGCGTCTCTTACCTGTCATCATGCTGTTGAAGGCGATGGTGCGCTGGCCGATGAAGTCCTGGCCAATGGGGTCATGATCCCACACGAGGAAGCGCACCAGGGCCAGCTCCGGCATGTGGACTGTAAACACCAGAGTCTCCTCCCACATGGGGTTGAAACCTACAGGACCGGCCCAGGAGATATCGCACGCAGGAGGGAAGGAGGGAGGGAGGGAGGAAGAGGAGGATGATAAGAAGAGAGGAGAGAGAAATGGAGACAGAGGACAGAGAGAGTGGACGGTCCAGGACAAAGTTAGAGAGCGAGCTCAGCACTCATCAATTATTCAGTGTTTGTGTGTGTGTGTGCACGCTGACTGAGAGGTGCTAGCTATGCATGTCTTTTCATGCTGAGCTCATCAATTATAGATCAGAAGCCATACAGACAGCACACACACACATGAACACACGCAAACACAAAAGGTAGTAGTAGGAGTCATATTCAATGCATGGCTCCAAACAGCACATACACACACTAATCACATGTCAAAGCTAAAGCAGGACAAACCGCAGGAAACAGCAGGGGCATCAACTGATACCCCCGGTGTTTACTGTGTCAGTGAGCAGCTGTCAGCAGTCAGAGAACACGAGATCCACTGCAAACTGGCCAGCAGCTGATGACATTTCTCAGATGAGAGCATTAAAATCAAGTCACACCACAAATTGCTTTATTCAGCATTCACACTATTGTTCTTTGTGAGGTCATCTTTCTTTATTATTATTATGTGGGTGATAACTTATCCACTAGTGGACACCTTGCAACCTAACTAGTCCTACATTGTGCTACTTCAACAATTCATACATTATTGCTATTATTCAACTTTTTGATATTCTTTATACTTTTAGATATTACATGTGTTCTGATCTTTTTGTCCCAAAGGAAATGCATTGGAACAGGCTTTGAACTCTAAAAACTACTCTACTTCTGCATAGTTTAAGCTACAGACTTCATTCAACATCTCAACTGTAGAATTTTTTTTTTCTAAAGTTTCTATAAGTTAAGTTATTAAGATGGTAAATGGTAAATGGGCTACTCCGACTACTCAAAGTGCTTTACACTGTTCATTTGCATTTGGAGGGCAGTTTCAGGTTCAGTGTGTGGCCCAGGGACACTGAACCGACCGTCGGCAGAAGAGGATGGGAATCAAACAGCCAACCTTCTGGTTAGCGAATGACTTGCTCTTCTTCCAATGAACATTGGAGGAGCTGAGAGGTTAATGCATCAGGCTACTAGTCATGAGGTTGCGAGTTCGATTCCTGCCTCATAAATGTTGCATGTCATTCCTGTACTTGCTCTCTTGTCAATTTCTTCTGCTAATTCAGCATGGCTTCAGCAATGGCTTTCAGCATTCACACGCATTTTCCTTTGGGAGATGCTCTTTCTAGTTCACATTTATTCCTGTGGCCTATAGGTCTGTCTAGGTGAAGAAAGGCCCCCAGATCATATTGCATTTTTACAATGAGAGATGAGGCAGAATAATTCAGCTCTCCATTGACTCACCGTTATCATCCACCACTCTGGTCTGCTCTTTGCAGCAGTCCACCGGGAGGCCGATGATCTCCACCTCCACAAAGGGATCGATGATCTGAAAGAGAGACATTCCACAGTGCTGAGGTGACACAGCAGGACGTCAAGCCACTTTCAATGATCACACTTCGTTACTTCCTGTTTGTGGAGTAATCTGATGTACACTGAGCTTGGCTGAAATCATCACCACTCGGTGAAGGTGGGAAAGTGACACACTGATATGTTCCTGTGAAAACACTCAGTAAAAACACCCGGCTGTGAAGGGTTGAACTCAGGACAACCGGACCTGGTTGTACGTACTTCAACATATTTCATCCTATAGAGGTTCCTTTACAGTTGTCTGGTTTAACAGGTAAAAAAATGTAAGTAGGCTATAAAAATGACAAATGTCATACAATATTTTTAACATCTAGGAGCTAATATTATCAAGCCTTTCATTTTTTTATTGACATGAATTCAAAGCCAAATCATGAGATGTCAGTAGAGCTGCTAGATTGTACATCAAAGTGGATGATAAAACAGCAAATATAATCTAAAGTGATTAATAAATTGTGGATAATACATTGTTGAAAACCTAGTGAGATGTTTGTTGGAAAATATGGCGTGACCAGTGGTTGGGAGAATGTTATCAGGATGTGTAATGTGGACATTTATCAGAGTGTTGTATCTGTTCTAACTGTGAAACACCGTCTGAAGCGCAGTGTGTATGACAAGTTCAGTTTGTGGGATATATAATTTTTTTTCACTGTATGCTTGTTTACAGTTGTATGCAAGTCCTACCTCTCCCCTGTCCCCTAACATTGAATCTTTGGGTTTGGGCAGCTGTTGTCCACTGATGATCTTCAACACCAGCTGTTTCTTCATCTGACCTGGCAGTGGATCCTCCAGGTTGGGGTTAAAGGCACCTACAGTGGATAGAAAGGAAGTACAATGGCTATTTATAATCTTTCACTTCTAAAGTTAAATGGCAAAAATCAAGAATGAAAATGCATCATAGTGCTTAAGATACAAAGAAATGCACATAGTCATAAAACAATACACCAGGATTTCTGTAACTTTATGATGTCACAACAAAGCAGCCACCACCATCACAGTATGGCCCACTGACTCAAATGCTTTCCTATGTACAGTATGTGTATATACATATATCTATTATAATATATCTTCTCATTAATACCTTAAAGGGACAGTGTGTGATATTTGTCAAGGTTTATTGGCAAAATCTGAATACACTACCAAATAATATATTTGTATAAGTGTATAATTGCTATAAAATAAAATCTGTTTGGTTTATCGCAAGGGTCTTGCTTAGAGAGTGTCGCCATCTTGCACCGCCATGTTTGTATATGGAATGGAAAATCCATCCAACCAGAGAGCACGTTTCAAGAGTTTCACGTTCATAAATGGAATAGAATCAGAATGCTAGATGTCACTGTTTTCCCCTCATTTTACGCACTGGACCTTTAACTATCAAAACAAATTTAACGTGTACAATATGGAACCAACATAGATGATGATTTATCATGACATTAGCATGCCTGCCAGTGCAAAGATGAAATTATAAACTTAATATGTTCCTGTTTTCTACTTGATGAATCAAATGAATATATTTTCCTGTGCTGACCTTCACACATGCAGGCAGGCTTCAGCATGTAGCCACAGTTGCCGTTGCTGTAGAACTTGGCTCTGTTGAGCTGCAGGACCCGGCCCTCTGACTGGTAGTTCAGCGCAACTGAAATTAAAGCAGAGGAGGGAGAGGGTCGGCAACAATGTAGCTCACTAAAATATGTGACCACCTGTGAATTTGGTGAGTTGGGTAAAGCTCATACCGAGCTGGCAGCCGGCGCTCCAAAAGGGCTGAGGGTTGAAGTTGGAGGAGTCCACCCGGTAAGACGAAGGGTAGATGCGGGAGAGCTGTCGCTGGTTGAACTGGATGAAGGACGTGGCTTTCTGCTGCATCACCTGATGGGCTTTGGTCTCACTGAGCGACGACACCTGCCAGCTGCAGTTGGCTGCAGAGAACAAGATTAAAATGTCTTTGTTTTCTGTGTTGGCTCACAAACTTCCATTCAGCTGAAATGCTGAATGAGCTTGTTATTGATTTTAACTGCTAATAGATAAAATAATGTGGTCTCATTCAATGGCAAATTACTTGGAAACACTGTGGAGATTACGATTAATTTAATCTAAATGTTTAGCAGTGAGTGAATCTTACACTTGGACAGGTTCAACAGAGGTGCTCACCTTGTGCCTCGATGTCATAGAGACCCACAGACCGCGTGTATTTGACCAGATCAGACAGAGCTCTCGATAACTTCATGGTCTTCTTCTTTCTGTAAGGTCAACAAAAGGTCAAGGGTCACAGAAGTACCCAAATTATTTAAATGACAGATGAAATATAAGTAGATAAAATATAATCAAGTGTGACAGTACTATTATGGACAAACATTTACCTCAAAAATGATGTAGAGTGAAAATAATGAATTATTTTATAGCTGGTTACCTACTGCACCCTGTCTTTGAGGTGTGTGTACGTGTGTGTGTGTGTGTGTGTGTGTGTGTGTGTGTGTGTGTGAATGAGTGACGTACTTGCTGTGGTGCAGTGGAGCACGGGAAGCACTGCTTGTGCTCTCTTGATCTGTATCTGTGTCCTCCAAGCTCGACGTCTTCTTCAGCTTGGTTGACTTTTTCTGGAGAGAAGTGAGGGGCCAAAGAATAGAATAACCATTTCAATTTCAATTTCATCTTTTCACATACAGTATAGAGTTTTGATCCAGGTTTACTGTTGATGCAACAACACACAGTGTCACATGATAAGACAACAGCTGGTCTCTGGTCTGATTAACCGTGAATCTGTTTTTTACCGTCCCCGGTATATTCTCATCACAGAAGGTGGAAGATTGGGCAGAGAAACAGAAAAGTGATTCAAGTGAAGCAGAAAGAGCAGAAATAAAAAGGCTTACCTTGCGTTTAGAGAAGGTCCCCATGAAGGAACGGCCTGTGTGCTTGTTGCTGCTGGGATTAGCCTCGTCAGCTGTGTCTGTCCCATCTTCGCTTTTACCCTAACAGCAGAGGAAACATCTTCAAGATGTGTAATTAACATTTTTCCATCACTTGTCAGACTGAATTGCTTTCTTGTTTTGTTTTGTTTTGTTTGGGATGTTTTAAACTATTACGTTTGAGCTGGTTGTTATTAGAATTAAATCATACCAGCCATAACTGTTTTATGACCGACAGTCAAATAGGAAATACTGTCTTCATGAAACAAAAACCAGACAACTGAGAAGAGTCATCAACAACCAAATTCCAACGACTCTGAGGCAATAACAGAAAAAAAAATGTAATTACAAATCAAAGATTGTATTTTGTTTTGAAAAAGTCATTTCTATGCTAATGGGATGGGAGAGTGGAGCTGATTTGAGGAGAAACACTTCATTAGATGCAACATTTACTGAAGGAAAAACCAAGAAGCACGGGCCCCACTTTCTTCTCCAGTGGCGCACTCCCTCACAAACACAAAAGCACAAGACAAACAAGAAGAAAAGAGCTCCTACTTAAAGCACAAGTCCAGATGTGACTCGCATCTGTTTAGAGCGAAATATCTGTTTTTATCCGAGTAATGTATTCATATTCAGTTCTAGCTCTGCTTGAGTAGTTATGGCTGTAGGAGAGAGGGTTACTAATCCATTGCTCATACACACTGTCACAGCTCTGTCAGGGATTTGAACTGGCAACAGTCCAGTCCTCATCGTGTCTCTATCACCTTTTCACAGTTGATTTCAGGAGAGAGTGGAGGAGTGTGTAAATAAGGAACAGTCACTTCAAAGTCTGGCTTCTGTTTAAAGGTTGAAGGAGCAGCAAGTCAGAACACAACCAAACAGAAAATGCATTCTGACACTAAAATGTGCCTTCTTTTTTTAAACCTCATGTTCACACTTCATATGAATTCAAGTAAAGTAGACTTTCCTCCAGCTACAACTGCTGCCTGCTTATTTCTACTAATCACATCAAAACCATAAACCACTAATCCAAAACTCCATCATTCTAGCTCAGCATGTATGACTGTGTTTTTGACTTGAACTTGAAATGTTAAAAAGTGCTTTTCTGTTAATGGGCAATAAATGAAAAAAAAAAGAAAAGAAATCCCAACAAGCAGCAACCAGCTCCTCTAAACAACATCAAATCATATGACAACACATGGACCTCCTTTCTACAACACCTCCAATTTGCAATCTATTATTTACAATGGCATATCTAACCTGCTTATAGCATGAAATGGAGTAATATATGTATGTGTGTATGGATGGACAGCACCAGTCTGAATTCATTTGAAAGTATTCCAGAAACATCAGGTGAGATCTTGGCTCACCAGGAACTCTCCGTCTACCTGTCTGCTGTGTTTACCTTGGAGCCAGTTTTGCCTTTGGGCTTCCCGGCAGGAGGGAGGGCTGCGATGGTGAAGCTGTCCGGATCCTCGCGGTCTCGGATCTTAGACTCCTTCATCAGGTTGTCGAGCTTTTTCTTAGCCATGTTCTCCACCTGCTTCCTGTTGGCTGACGTCTGGAAGAAGTTACACAGCGAGTTACGATGATTATGTGATGATCATCTTACATGAAATAAGAAATGAAGGTGATGTTTAACAGTTCCTGTGTGTAATTGTTCATTTTCATACATAATTTACACTGAAGATATTTTATGGTAGTGGGCCACTTGAACAATTCTTATTATCTATTAATCTTTCATTTCATTATCAAGTGTTATCAATCACGTGCTAAACATTCTATTTATAGTTAAGTAAAATAATTTGCTCTGTTTCGGAAATTTGTTAATGATGTCTGAGTTTTGAGCTGGAAGTTGGACAAAACAAGTCAAGATATGACTTTGGGATTGAAGGAGAGTATGACAGACATTCTTCTTACTCTTTACTGACATTTTTTAGACTGGACAAAAATAACCAGCATACTGATGGATAATGGAACAAAATTTGAGATGAAACCTTGAGATATTAAGCAGACAGTGAATTTCTCAACGTTTGAAACAGGGAATGCAGGATTTTATCTGAGGTTGTTCTGTAAAAGACAGAATAGAAAGGTCTGACATGGTAAAGAAAGAAACACATGAAGCAAGGCCAATGACACTATACATTAGGTTAAGTTACATAAGCCTCCTGCACCATTTGACAAATGGTTGTTTAGGTTATGTAAGCCATTTGATGTGGGAGTATGACAGTCATGGTGTACAAGTTCTTTTTGTCGAGTAACTGTAACACTGAGATTAACAACACATCATGCAGGAGCCTATGAGGACTCACATTTCATAAGGAGTAAAGATGAAGCAATACATTATGTAACATGAAGCAGAACCCCCCCCCCCCCCCCCCCCCCCTCCCCCGGCGGCTGATGAACAGGCCCCTCGCATATGCAAGTACTTCCAGATGTGATAGCATGACGGAGAATGACAGCGAGACATCCTTTATACAGATGTTGTGGAGTAAATGAGAGATGTCCTCAGTGAGAGATCGCTGCTCATTCTCTCTCTGGCACATGCTGGGCTCGGCCACGCGGTGGCAGAGTTTACCCACAAACCTCCTGTTCGTCTCAGACCACAGGCAGCGCCGCATGCACCAGGAGGAGTGTGTGTCTACATGTTCAGTGCAGATACAAAGAAACCAGTTTTGAGCTTTTATTAATGAGAGGTGTGGTCCAATCGGTGCTGTGCATCTCACATGATTGATACGGTTTCTTATCTATTCTATAACTATTATATTGACACAAAACTTGCCTGATCAGAGCCTGATGCTTTGATCTGATCACACCACACACGATTGGTAATTTATATTCTTCTGGTTGTTTCACTGCCATAAATACAGTGGAATAGTTTAGTGAGAATACTTTCAAGAAAATAACCAAGTAAATGATTTTTAATTGACACTCAGATGAGTTTCTGCCAGCGTTCGTCTTTAGACCAGCTCTCAGTGCAGCTGCACGGAGACAGGTGGATCCAGCCTCGTGGAGAAGCTGCCACAGCTCCTCTGTGGATTTAGTCACTCACTCTCTACTCTCCATCCAAGAACTTCTGTAAATAATGAGCTCCTCTGGAAAATGAATAAAACACTGTCTGACACAACTCGGCTCATTTCTCTGCACCGTTTTTTCCGCCAGCTCGAGTGCAATGCATGATGGTATATCATGCTTGGGTAGTGACCATTAGTAGTACACTCCTTTTCACGGTGCATGGTGAGATACTGTGAGTCCACTATACAGGGCATAGTCACTCTAATTACACATCGAGACAGCATTACAAATGGTTGAACTCACTATATACTGTAGTGGATGATATAGGGAGTAATGAATTAGACGCAGTCAGAGTCTTCTGTATCTGCAGGGTCAGGGCTGGGTAAGCAGCCGAACCTGAACAATCCCTGTTAAGATCAGCACTCAGTAGAGATCAGACCGTCTGCTGCAGGACTCCTGGATCTCCTCATGTCTGAAGGCCATTTGTTACCACTCATACTGTATTTATGAGTGAACTGTTTATGCTAGAGCTTAAAACTGCTGCACAGTGCTGTAGGCTTTGGGCAGATATTGAATATTTAATTTCCAATCGTTATGAATATAGGTCGGACAATTCCTAACTCCTATTTTGTCAACACATGCTGCCAACATTTCCAGGAAAACATTAGAAACTGATACTAGATAAATAGATAAAAAAAATCTATCAAATCAATGTATCATTAGTTGCAAAATAACTGCAACAACAACATTAGTTTTGTCTAAGCAGTGTTGGCCCAGCCACACTGGTCTTTTCTCAAGAGGTTGCTTTAAAAAAAAAAAAAAAAATTCAATCAACTTAAATTTAAAAATTTATGTAATTAGTCCCCCATGGTCTGTGTTCTTGTCCCTCTTCAAACATTAGCTGAGTCTCAATTCACAGTGCATAGGTGTGTTCACAGTGAGGAGTAAAGCAAGCAGTTTCTTCTATGAAACCAGATTCACTCAAAATGGCAAAAGTAAAAAAAAAAAAAAAAAAACCGTGGTCACATGTTGTGATCATTATTTCTGGTGAGTGCACAGCAGTTTGATTTAAGACAACACTACCCTGTCAAAATCCATTCACTACACCCGTCAATAAACCGTGTAGTGCCCACACAGTGTGCTACATTTGAGTGCACTGACACATTGACCAAGTTGTAAAAAGCCAACACCTGCCACGTAAATCTTAGCCGAACCAATCTCAGGCTAATACTGCTGAGTACTGTTAATTTACTGCTCAGTGAACTGGTTCTTGGACTTGCAAGACATCTATCCATGTAATGTGCATGTGTCAGTTTAAGAATCCTACATGGAGCATGTTAGAGAAGTAATGTCAGATGGCGGTTTTTTTTTTTGGGGGGGGGCTATCACTTCACACATTTACAGGCAGGATGAGAGAATATGGCACATGACTGGATGAGCTTTCTTGGGTGGTTGAGGATGAGCTTTTTATACAGTACTGTACCTTCCACTTTGAAAGAAGCAAGCAACAGTTGAAGAGGAGGAGAAGAAGAAAAAACAAGAAGGAACAAACAGGAAGAGAGAAGAGCAGGAAATGAGAACAAATAGCCACAGAGAGAGAGACAGAAGCAAAGAGCAGAGATACAGGTGATCAACAACAAAGACAGGACAGCAGGAGGAAGTGCTTATAGTTTAAACGTGAACCGTCAGCGACAGGAAATAAACACGCAATTCACTTTTCATCTTCTGGACACAAGGACACATAACCTGCATGTAACTCTGGCAGACAGAGGGAACAGATGTGGCGAGGTGGAGAGAAAAAGGTTGATAGGGGAACATACATCTCCGTTCATCAGCTTGCAGTCGTCCTCCATCTCATCTGCGCTGTCCTCGTCCGACACGTCGCCCTCCTCTGCGTTCTCGTCGATGTTGGGAGGCAGTTTCTTCCCCTGGTGGAGAAGAGAACAAGTCAGAGGGGGGAGAGAGAGAGAGCTGCACCACTAATCTAAACTAATTCATCCAATCTGCACTGCATTTGTGTTTGCACTCTACATGCTGTGAGAGGACAGCAGTTTGTCAGTGGATATGTGATATGTGGCACCGCCTGTCTCTGCAGCCACAGGCTTTTCAGACCAGTTAATATATTTGATCAATTAAGCAAACTTTATTTTGTCCATAGTTGGGTAACTGGGTATGAAACAGTGGGATACAGTATACTGTATGCAGTGAGCACTAAATAAAAACATATCAACACAGAAACAAGGGATGATAAGTTCACATAACAGTGCACAAGGTGACAGTTGATGTAAAGGCTGGTGACAGGCAGACAGGAAGCAGCTTTCTCAAGTAGCTGTTTGTTGTAAAGACCCTGCAGGTTTTCCTTATTCTTTGTATTTTCCTCTCTAAGTCCAGACTAATGTTGATAAATGAGATGTCTGCTACTATAGGGAATGTCATATGTTTGGTTAGAAACCACTTATTTTCTCCCCAATCACTTGTCTAATACTGTAGCGTATTGTAAATGTACACTGTCAAGCAAACAAAATGAAATGTCTCATGTGCTCCCTTCTTATGTTTGTCTTGGCATTAGTCTTACAGAGGATTCACTGGCTGATAAAGCCATGCTTATGCAGCGTTCGAGACAACTCGGAACTCTGATCTTTCCGACCTCCTAGAAAAAGTGTAATCGAAGTTGGAGCTCCCACTCGGTAAAGTCTGAGAAAAAAAATCTACCCCAACTTCTTCGAGAATCAGTGGTCTGACGTCACACAACAATCTGCACCTGGGCAGAACCACACTGTCAACGGTAAACCATCAATTAAAATGCATTTAAATGCCAAAATACATCTTTTTAAAATTGTTTTTATGCCCTTTGTAATGTTTTTATGCCTTATGTGAAGTACTTTGAATGCAAAGTTAGACCTGGTCCGCCATGTTTTTGGTTATTCTGTGAAGTCGGAACTCTGAGTTTTCAACTGGGAGAGTCCGAGTTGCGAGTTGTCTTGAAGGCAGCATTGGAACCTGTCTATTTTCTGTGTGCTTTGCACTTTACTTGGCATTTATATCATAGCATTTTAGGTTTAGGTTAAGCTGCTGGACAATTGGAATGTCCCTCCAGGGGATGAATAAAGTCTTCTTCTTCTTCTTCTGCTGCCTCCTCCTCCTCCTCACAGGCCTCAGTGGAAGAGACAACAGAAAGAGGCTGAACAGTGAATGTACAGACTCAGCAGGAACAGAGTGGCCTGCTCTCACTGTCTGAGCCATGGATTTTTCATTAACGAGCCAGGTAGTTGGTCCTGTGGTTAGCAATCATTCTCAATCACAGTGTCATGGAGGTGCTGGTCAGAGTCAGCATCATCATCATCATCACCACCATCAGCAGCAGCAGCAGCAGCAGCAGCAGCAGCTCCATGAGGCTGACAACAGTCCGACCCGCGGTGAGGCTGCACGGTGTGAGTGTGTTACAGGGGGCAGCGGTTGATGCCAAAGTTGCTGCATATCAGTGCTCGCACGCCGACACTCTGCTGAGTGTACACACAGGTAGGTAGCGGCGCCGGAGCGACAGCTGGCAGAGCCGCCCTCGTCGGTGCCAGGTATTGGCGAGGTGCCTCCTCTTCACTGAAAGCATCTGGTGTCAATAAAGCCTCATTAACCTCAATGCTGTTCCCTCCCCTGCTAATAGAGGCTGCTGCTGCTCATCAACACGCTCCCCTGTTGATGCTGCTGACTACAGCCGTGTGTCAACTGACTGGGCTTCAACAGTTTATAATACGTTACGGTGGCCGCATGGGTTCCTCCATAGCTACATATAACTATAAAACATATTGACTGTAATAGTTTTACTTTGGAGTCAGTCCGCATATGGTAAATTCAGCTGATTGGATATGATGTGAAAGGACAGACACCTGTTTAGATAAGGTGTCAAAGCTGCCTATGCAGATCAGAGCAAAAAAAAACATGAGGAAATAACTATAGTCAGGGAGCCACAGGCTCAAAAGCTCAAGGAAATGGGTTGAACCTGACATCGTCCGTTATACTTTTTATTTGTGTTTTTTCTGTTAACTTTGACACTAAGGAACAATAATTGAGGGGTCTGCTCTGCCGGAAATATCGCGAAAAAAAATTGTGGCCATTTCACTGTATGCACCCTTTATTTTTTGACAGGAAATTGTAAAAAATGATTTTTTTCTTCAAATCCTCAGTGGGCTGGGTAGGCTGTCAATGAATGCATTTCAGATACACAGAACACATGTGGTGACAACATCCACTGAAAAAATAACTCTTAAAACACATTTCTACATGATTTTGTATCAATTTTATGGAAAAAAATTAGGCGTTTTCTCACTTTTTCCCAATATTTTCATCTTTACTTCATTGGCAATCAACTATGGGTCCAGGTTATGACATCAGTCAATGTGTCATCATTTTCAGCAAACAGTATACTCATTCCAGTGAAAAAATTATAAAAATCCAACCAAAATCATTGGTTCTATGATAATTTCACTACTAGCTGGCGATCAACAGGCTCAGAACCTCAATGGAATTTTAGGCTAGGCCTACTCTCGAAATTCCAACACAGACATACTGGATGTTTAGCATCATGGTACACTCACAAACACGATCTTAGTATTTGAATGAGTTTGAAACAACCAACAGTTACCAGTGTTTCTAGTTTAGCTGTTAGTTGAAATTCAACTCCCGTGGGAAACCCCCTAAAAAAAGTAGTTGGGGTAGTTACCTGTAACCAGACTTTCAAAAATTCCGAAATTTTTAATTTGGCCTTAAGTAAGTTGTGAGGGGTCAAACTAGGGGGTTTTCACGATTCTGAGTTGATTGCAAGCATTAGCTTTTCATCCAAAACACTCCTTGGTGTAAAAAAAAAAACAGCCACACTCACTTTTCCTGTTCATCGGAAAGGAACAACCCCCTCCCCCCACCAATAGAATGTATTAGAAGTTATTCCGTAGCATGACACAGGTTGTCTGTCACATGTCACTACTATACTCAATATAATATAACTTATATTCTACCCTTTTTTCTTTGTAGGACATTATACAGACCCTCCAGGATTTTGCAATGTCGCAAAATTTCTTAAAAAATTACAATAGGCTAAATGTAATTTATTACATGGATCGGGAGCAAGTGAACGAAAGAGAAAAGACACTGGACATGCACTGGATTTCACATACCAGCAAAAACTGAAACAAGTTTGCTAGAAATGAAGAGAGGACACAAAAAACACATAGTGCTGTCAGGTACCAGCTTTTGTTGTGGGGTGTATACATCTTTGCATCAACTAATAGAGTGCTAAAGATTTTGTAATCTAAGTAATATTATTAACCTTACTTTAATGTTATGAGTTAAAAACTCATAACATGTGTGCTGATGTATGTTGAGCACTGTACAGATATCTCCAGGACCCTCAACCTCAACCCTCAAGCTTGTGTTTGTCCTGTTTGTCGCCTCCTTCTACGATTTTCCACAAGTTGCCACACGAGTTTACCCGAGCCAGGAAAACAAATTTGATTGGTCGTTATTGAGCGGGCGGGATATTCAATGTTTGGGTCGAGACCGAGCTCCGTGTGTGTGTGTTGTCTCAGACGTTTGATTGACGGATAATGGATCCAATATCAGTGGCTGATGAATCGTGAGCAGTGTGACGCATAACCCGTGCGTCTGCATTATCCAATGCGGAAAAAAACTACCACACTTTCATCCCAGATTTACTCGAAAATAGAATTTTGCACAAAGTTTGGGCTACATCGTCCGATAGATGAGTTATTACACTAATGTTAGGACCAACAGTGGGCTCAAATTCATTTTTCTTTTCTGTACAGCTTTAAGGGCTATTTTGTGACTTAGAAATTGGACACCCCTTAAATGCCGATACCCCTAAAATAAGAAAATAAATGTTATGTAACAATGAGGTAAATACTCCATAAAATGGCCCTAGACTTAGATAATACAATGGTTTTCGTAATATTCATATCTCTATTAACAAAGAAAATACTGCATTCTGGATAGCCCTTGCTCCCAAGGGTGGTGTCGGAAAATCTCAATATTGAGGGCTATACAGCCCTTAAACTTGCACTTTCTGAGAATCAGGACAGCACTAGCACTAGCAGGAGCGCACATTTTTGAGATTGAGGGTTAAGATTGAGGGTTAAAAAAGAGAGGAAATGGAATTCATCCAAAATGTGTCCAGTCCCATTGGTGTGAGTAAGGGAGGATCAGAAAGTGGAATAGATTTAGTGATGAGGAAAGTCACTGTCAGCTACACATCTGTCAGCAGGTCAGCTCCATACAGGCACTACACAAACTTTATTTTGTAATGTAAACAGTGACATGCCAGGTAGAACAACTGTAAAACACCTGGGGCTGACGATCCAGTAAAGAGCAACATTGACTCCTGACATACGAGCAGCACACATGTCCAGAACAGGAATATGATTTTGAACAGCTAGCATACAATCTTTTCAATAAAAATAAAATATGAATATAGGCTACTGAATGAAAATAATATTAACTACGTTCTTTCATTAATGATGCCTTCAAGCAAAATGAGAATATCAGATGTGATAAAGCTGGTGAAACCTTATTGTGGTTCCAGAAAAAGATATTATTCTTAAAATAAGGTGATGTTAAAATGGTGTTAAAAATAAACAACAATAACACAGACGCACCGTGCCGTGTCACAGCCTCTCGGCCGCGGAATGTGAGGGTCTCTCGGCCACAGCAGGTCGGGAACACCGGCCCCACCGGTGGTCGCGGTCCTTCTGTGGTACGGGTCGGTGGTGCCGGCCTGCTTTGGCCCAGAGACCATCACATTTTACCGCGGGAGGACCTTGGGGAGGACACGGTGTTGCTCCAGATGAAGACCGGGCAGGACTCTCGGCTGAGAGCTTCCTGTTTCGGCTCCGAGCTGCTGGAGCAGTGGCGTGCACAGACTTTTTGAAGGGCAGGGGCGAAAAGGAAAAAAAAGGGCATAATAGCGCATCCTCACCACTGAAGAGGGCACTTTAGCACACGTTTTGGCTCCTAGAGGGCACTTTAGCACACGTTTTGCCCCCCATGAGGCCACTTTAGCACACGTTTTGGCTGCCATGAGGGCACTTTAGCACACGTTTTGGCCCCCATGAGGGGACTTTAGCATGCGTTTTGGCTCCCAAGAGGACACTTCAGCAGGCGTTTTGGCTCCTAGAGGGCACTTTAGCACACGTTTTGGCTCCTAGAGGGCACTTAAGTCTGCGTTTTTGGCTCCCAAGAGGGCACTTTAGCACATGTTTTGGCTCCTAGTGGGCACTTTAGCACATGTTTTGGCTCCTAGTGGGCACTTTAGCACACGTTTTGGCTCCTAGTGGGCACTTTAGCACACGTTTTGGCTCCTAGTGGGCACTTTAGCACATATTTTGGCTCCTAGAGGGCACTTAAGTGTGCGTTTTTGGCTCCCAAGAGGTCACTTTAGCACACGTTTTGGCTCCTAGAGGGCACTTTAGCACACGTTTTGGCTCCTAGAGAGCACTTTAGCACATGTTCTGGCTGCCATGAGGGCACTTGAGCACACGTTTTGGCTCCTAGTTGGCACTTTAGCACATGTTTTGGCTGCCATGAGGGCACTTAAGCACGCATTTTGTCTTCCATGAGGGCACTTGAGAACGCGTTTTGGCTCCTAGAGGGCACGTAAAATTACGTGGTTGGCACTCAATGAGTTAAATGTTTGGCAGGAACCTGTACCAATGAGCTGTACTGGAAGCAAAATCCACCACCCTGGCTGTGTGGTCATTAAAAAGAATCAATCAATCAACTGCACACATCCTCTCTAAGACCATGCCTTAGCCATAGCTAGATAGCTATTGGGGCAGTCAGCGAGCATTTAAGAAAATGAAATGATCATCAGATGCAGTTTGGGGTGTGTAACACATACAAAGAGTTGGCTAATGAGCCATGATATTTACTGTTAGCCAACTAACAATTAAGCTAAGTTGACAATAGGTTTCTTATGCATGTTATCAATGTAGTGGCATGAAAAACATCAAGTTCTTCAAAAAAGATATAGATAATATTAATGTATCAGACGTAAAAAGTTGTATATTGTCAACCAACTAACTACCACTAAGCAACATTTAGGCCTATTTAACATGGCAAATAATAAAAAAGGAAACCAATAAAGCAACTTTTTAATTTACATGTATACCCAGCAGTGAGAAGGGTGTGTGTGTGTGCATTTCAGCTTTTACTGGTATGTGAAATCTGGTGTGCACCCAGTGTTTTTTCTCTCTCTCACACTCCCAATCCACATAATAGCTTAATATATGAAAACAATAATTAAAAAATATTATTAATTTAAAAAAAAAATCACAGCTATTGACAACATCAATAATTCCTGTGACCATAGCCACAGCGGTCTATGATAGCAAATTTGCAGAGAGGTTGTGGTGATAAATTGCGTGGGGGATGAGAATACATGAGGACTGGTTGAACTTGCGTTAATAGTTGCAATTAAAACATTGTAAAATCCTGGAGGGTCCTACCAAGAAAAAGGGGTAGAATGTAAGTTATATTATTTTGAGTATACCGGTATGTGACATTAAAGACAACCTGTGCCATGCTAAAGAATAACTTCTAATACATTCTATTGGTGGGGGGAGGGGGTTGTTCCTTTCCGATGAACAGGAAAAGTGGGTGTGGCTGTTTTGTTTTTTTTACACCAAGGAGTGTTTTGGATGAAAAGCTAATGCTTGCAATCAACTCAGAATCGTGAAAACCCCCTAGTTTGACCCCTCACAACTTACTTAAGGTCAAATTAAAAATTTCGGAATTTTTGAAAGTCTGGTTACAGGTACCCCAACTACTTTTTTTAGGGGGTTTCCCACGGGAGTTGAATTTCAACTAACAGCTAAACTAGACACTGGTAACTGTTGGTTGTTTCAAACTCATTCAAATACTAAGATCGTGTTTGTGAGTGTACCATGATGCTAAACATCCAGTATGTCTGTGTTGGAATTTCGAGAGTAGGCCTAGCCTAAAATTCCATTGAGGTTCTGAGCCTGTTGATCGCCAGCTAGTAGTGAAATTATCATAGAACCAATGATTTTGGTTGGATTTTTATAATTTTTTCACTGGAATGAGTATACTGTTTGCTGAAAATGATGACACATTGACTGATGTCATAACCTGGACCCATAGTTGATTGCCAATGAAGTAAAGATGAAAATATTGGGAAAAAGTGAGAAAACGCCTAATTTTTTTCCATAAAATTGATACAAAATCATGTAGAAATGTGTTTTAAGAGTTATTTTTTCAGTGGATGTTGTCACCACATGTGTTCTGTGTATCTGAAATGCATTCATTGACAGCCTACCCAGCCCACTGAGGATTTGAAGAAAAAAATCATTTTTTACAATTTCCTGTCAAAAAATAAAGGGTGCATACAGTGAAATGGCCACAATTTTTTTTCGCGATATTTCCGGCAGAGCAGACCCCTCAATTATTGTTCCTTAGTGTCAAAGTTAACAGAAAAAACACAAATAAAAAGTATAACGGACGATGTCAGGTTCAACCCATTTTTGAGCCTGTGGCTCCCCGACTACTACCTGTCGAGTTCAGAGACAGGATTGTTGGAGGCTAAATAAACATTAGGTAACTGTGGCTGAGCTCAGATCAGAGGTGGAGGTGGAGTACGCTTTTGACCCTCTACAACACCTGGAGATGAGATACAGTAGCTGGATATGTAAAGATTTCTCTGCCATGAAGCACAAAAGCATCACAAAGTCATTAAAACTATGGTCGACGATGAGAAAGATTTGAAAAAAGTTAGTGTGATCCACATTCTGTTTTTGTAAATTTAATATAATGGAATTATGTCTAACGTATGTTGATATATACCTGAACATCTGACCATTTAGGAATGATGTAAAAAGCTACATTGTGGAGGTGCTGTAAATTGGAATTAGGTCCTCCTGTACAATGTGAATGTTGTTTTTGTCTTTGCCCGGAACAGAACAATGAAAATGAATTCCCCCTCGGGGACAATAAATCATGAATCTCTGAATCTCTTTTTGTTTTGTAGATCGTTGTTATTTTTTTTTTTTCTTTTGTGTGTGTTTTCTGTGATGTGTTTTTTTGGTACCTTTTGCTCTTCACATTGTGTAGGTCGTACTATTGGGCCATAACCACTGTCTAAATGATGTTAATAATATTGATCAATCTTTCTCAGTGTGTCCATCCTAGCATTAAATGTCCAGATTATGAGGTTAGGGGTTGTTCATTTCCTGCGGAAGAGACTGTCTACATTTGGCCAGAGCAACCTGGGCACCTGGCACATCTAACAGAGCTTGCTGTAAATGTACTAAATCAGCTGAGGGTGACATCAGTGAGGGCATTGCCCCTTTTTATCATCTGAGAGCTCCCATCAGCTGTGAAGTGAAGCTGACAACCTGGACCTGCTTCTGACCTGCAGCCACCAACACATTTCATCAATTATCCGCGGTCAGCCGGACTTGTTCTGATGAGAGCACAGAGCAGAGGGCCGTTACTACACACACACGTCACACGGTCAAGTTAACCTCTCAGGGTTTTTATTCTTCAGTCTGCTCAGGTAGTGTTTGTCCTTATTTTCCCTCGTGATCGCATCATATTTAAAAACTCTGGTCACATCCCTGACCACTGTCGCCTGCCTTTGAAGTCGGGGAGCCTCAAACCCCCGATGATAAAAATGTTGAGTTAAGGTAATTGCCTGAGGACTGGCACCGTTTGGTGAGGAACATCAGTCACTTTTTAAACACCCAGACTGTACGCCACCAGCTCTGACTTTACCTTTACAAGGATTTTGCCCTTCAGTGTTTCTGGAGACGGTAGCCGTCCAGACTCATCGGCTTTGATGTTGGAAAGGTCCAGTTTGTCCCCCAGGATCTCGATCAGGTACTGGGCCATCTTCTTCTGCTGGGGAACACTGCAGTGGTTCTCTATGGACAGGATGACTGGGAAGCTGTGAGATAAGCACACACAACAGACTGGAGTTAGAGGACTGAGTGGTTCAAGAAGGTACAGCAACATGTGTGTGACGGTCAGTCATCCTGAAACAACACCTACTGGATGAATTACATTCATATTCATGGATAGACATTCATGTTTCCCACAGGATGAACCACACAGATGCTGGTGAGACCATGAGGTTGGTGTTTGTTGTTCTGGGTGAAATATGCTGCTCTGTGGTTATCTGGGAGGTCTGGTGCACACATTCCTGCCCCCCCAGAGTGGAAACTGTGACAACTTTGATCTCAAGATGTTTGATCTCTTGCCATAATCTGATCCAAATTTCAGTTTGTGCAATATACTTTGGTTTATGACCTAAAAGAGTCCTGCAGCTGGCCAACCAGGAACTTAACATCATGGTACTGATGGGATTTTTACACTGGCTGTTGGATTGTTGCAGGAAATATACTGAGCATGATAACTTTGACAAATCATTTTTGAGACCTAAATATACTCACAAATATAAAAAGCTAATGTTTACAGAGTACACCATGTTTGCATGACTTCAACATCCCAACCACTTCCACTTCCACTCAGCTCCTGCCTCTTCTGCTACAAAAGCCTTTCCTGTAAGTTAGTAATGGTTTGTAAGAGCGCAAGTATAAACACTCAGGAAAATGTCTGTCTGCTACAGAAGACAGTTGACATAGTAAACATCAACATGCTACAATGCCATGCTTATTAGCCGATTGTAAGTATGCTTATGTTGAGTTGAGTTAAAGATCAGCCTCACAGAGCCACAGACTGTTAACCAGACAGAGGCCACTCTCAGTCTTAGGATGCTTTGTGAATAAGGTCTCTATATGTTTGGAAAGATCACATCTTAAAGGGATAGTTCAACATTTTGGCAAACTGGCCCATTGCCATAATCCTTATAGTTTTAGGAGTGGGTTCGTTACCTAAAACTGTCGGTGCAAGCTATTTTTAGAATGGGGAGCAGAGCTGCAAGCTGCTCAGAGCTATGCCAACTCATCAAATACACAATCCAACAACTCCAAAACGCTGCACATTGACCTGTGACCTGCACATTCACCAGGCTATGAGATAATAACAGAAGGTTACGAGACAGAGTTGTTTTCGAGGTAAATGCAGAGACTGCTTGCTGAAAAACTGCCCCCGACGGGAATGCGCATCAGCGGTTTTGCATGAATTTACCTCGAAAACAACTCAGTCTCATAACGTAAGCTTTTATTCTGGCAGATTGTCATATCAGTGTGGTACTAATAAATCAAATTTCTTGCAACATGTTGCAAAAAAGTTTTCCGACTCCAGAGCCGTTTACAGAATGCACATGTCCTCTGTAGATCGCTTTGGCAGATACTGATTATGTGAGGTTTATTATCTCTTATAAAAATGACTCCGGCATGAACTCTCTTTTATCTGCGAATCAAATTTGAAAGAACGAGCTATACTAACATTTTTGTCATTATTTTCCATTTGTAGGAAACAGACAAGCCTTAAAAAGCAGCTACATCCCAGCGTGGACCCCTCATTCACAATTTGTTGACTGTTGATTCCCATTCTGTCAGATGTTTGCCCCTGTCAGCTCTCTGCACAGCCCGTTTTTATTCAGCGTCCTGGAAAATCTGATCGCTCTTTGATGTTGAATGCAGCCTTTCGCCCTGCTCCTTTTTCAGCCAATTATCTGTGGAATATGGTGTCCACAATTATATTTTCAAAATCACACACCGAGGGCGAACATGCACACAAAGCGAGCATTTCTCCTTCATTTTACTCGAAGAGACGGGATCTAAAAATAGAGATTTTTTCTCTGCATCCTCTAGACTGTGTGCATGTCGATGGGATTATCACCCTCTGATGCTGTGAGGAGGAGGACGAGGAGGAGGGTGTCTGTGTGTGCATGCTTTCTTCTCTTTGTGTGTGTGTGTTGTTACGTCTCTGTATTTTCACAGGTTTATTAATGGTTTTTGTACATGTACATTAAAAGGAATTCTTTTTTTTTTTTTTAACTTGTCAAAAATATAACAAGTGCAGGCTAAGGGCTAACTGCTAACTGCATAGTGTGATGATTTCTTGAATCATGTGCTGCAACCTTCACTGTCACCAGATCTCAACCGAACTCAGCAGCTCT
The DNA here is from genome assembly GCF_905171665.1 of Trachurus trachurus. Taxonomy (NCBI): domain Eukaryota; kingdom Metazoa; phylum Chordata; class Actinopteri; order Carangiformes; family Carangidae; genus Trachurus; species Trachurus trachurus. Next base: position 6,619,653 of record NC_139901.1, on the reverse strand, counting down.
GAGAATTTTTAGGATGATGTGTCGGGGATGGTTCAGGCATACCGACTTGAAAGCTGGGACAGTCATAGGCTGCTATGAATTTTTAATGGGACCTGGCATTTCAGTGCCACAACACACACTGAGCTACAGAGTTTTTTAAAAAAGGGGGAAAGTTGAGGAAAACTAAACTTAATGCAAATGTACTATGATGCAACGTGAGCAGCAGCGAGGGGGAGAGACATTTCACTCCACTTCCACGCTTCCACTGCAGATACAGAATCACAGTGCCAACCAGCAGAGGTGGCAAAAGTACTCATATTCTGTACTTAAGTAGAAGTACAGATACATGTGTAAAAAAATACTCTGGTAAAAGTAGAAGTACTGATTCACCTCCTTTACTTAAGTAAAAGTAAGAAAGTACAGGCTCTGAAATGTACTTTCAAAGTAAAAGTAAAAAGTAAAAATGAATTTTTGCCGTTAATGAAACCTACATCCTTTGATAATTTTGTTAAACAAAAAAAAGTTCAGACAGAATAATCAAGATTGAACTGACCAGAGGCAGCGTTTCCCAACGTTTGGGCCGCCACAGACCTCATTTTTAAACAGCTTTTCATCACCTCTCATCTCTGCCAGTCAGTCCACCTGCCGTCTCTCTCACGTGCACCGCACGTACACGTACGCGCGCACACACGCACATGCGCGCGCACGTAAACACAGACACAGGCACATTGACAGGTTGCTTTGCCGCTCCTAAACGGTAAATGCCCTATATTGCGCTGATTGTACGGTGTTCAACCCCCACCCCCCGTCGGATAGTCCGACCACCATCGCTTCCTTCCCCCATGCTGCTGCCTCCATGTCGCTGCTACAGTAGGCTACAAGTTGGTAACTCGGTTCTCTCTCTACGCTACCGCCCCCCTCCCTCCTCTTCTCCCTCTTCTTCTCCTTCTTTCCCTCTCTAGTTCGTCACGTCTTTTACCGGTGCTTTTACGTTGTGTCCAAAAAAGAAAAAGTAACGAGCCTGTTTTTACAATGTAAGGAGTAGAAAGTACATATTTTTGTGTATAAATGTAGGGAGTAAAAGTAAAAAGTCGTCAGAAAAATAAATACTCAAGTAAAGTACAGATACCTGAAAAATCTACTTAAGTACAGTAACGAAGTATTTGTACTTCGTTACTTGCCACCTCTGCCAACCAGTCTTATCATCCTCTGTGCCACAGTTGTATTACATTCATTTTATGTTGTACTGTTCTTTCTATGACTTCATAAGACAAAAACGGTTTAGTAAGGTAAAATAATGAATTTGTGTGATTGGATGATGCTGAGGAGCTACAGTAAAACATCTTTTTCAGTGGAAAATATTTGCATTTTCTTTATTTCTTGAAAAGGCCTGGGCAATGAGACGAAGAGCAATATACAGATGAGTACTGAAAGTAATCTTAAGTTGTTTATTTATGTGTCGCACTTGTGTGGCGGGTAATACCAACAGGAAGGACTGTCTAGTTTTTGATTTGCCAGAAAATGTGTCTTGTAATGCCATATGGGATGGGCGACAATATTGGAATGACACGAAAATAAATATTCATTCATTCATACATCAATTTCAACACAGCATATTGTATTAGAAAATACAAAATGTAGCCATTGTGTACTCAGGAAACAAACTGAGCAACAGCATAACATCAGAGGGAAGATCTCTAAACTCACACAAGCATGTGTAACAGTCACACTTTAACCTGTGAAATCTCAGCCCTTAGAAAAGCTTCACTGCACCTTACGCCAACCCTGTCTGTCTCCATATGCTGTTATTCTAAAAATGATAGGGAACGCCTGTACAGCCAGACGCATAGTATGTTGGAAATGTAAAAGAAGCTTTTAAACGATTAAATCCTCCTGACTGGGCAATCAGACTCCAAGCCTCACTTCCTCCATTTTTCCCCATGTTTTACCATCCAGCAGCCTGTGTAATGCTGCCCTGTCATGAGCACTGACAGCATACATGTCCACACCACTGCTGCTGTTTTCCACAGCTTATTAAAGCTGCACACATACACATGCATTATGGTTTGCCAGTTGCCGTCGGAACAGAAAGAGGCTGAAATGTGAAAAGTTATCTAAGGAAGCTGACTGAATATGTGAGCACAGAAGCCTGCGAATAAAGTCAATCAATGAAAAGATGCTAATGTTTGTGTGTGTGTGAACGTACTCGTTTTTGACGAAGGCGTATTTGTTGATGGTCTCGATGACATCTTTGAAGAGAATCTTGGAGGTGAGGGTGTAGCCGTGGTGGACGATGGGCTCACCGTCCTGACCGTCCCAGCAGTCCACTGTGGACAGGAAAGAAGAAAGATGAAACAGAACAGAAGACCATGAAGTTAAACCCGGAAACTTACTGTCAAAACTGTCCTGACCTAGAGGTCTAATTGGTCCTACAAAGGCCAAACACAAACCACTTTTTTTCTGGCATTTGTTTTACTACATAAAAAATAAAATAGGTTATGCTTTTTTGGTTTAGAAAACTGAGGTTGTGTTTGCAAAGGAAAAATAAAACACTTTGATTGCTCCTAAAGGGATAGTTCAACCTTTTGGCAAATTGCTGAAGTTCCGTTATTATCAATAGCGAGGTGAATGTGCAGGTCACAACTTGTCCACCAGAGCGTTTTGGAGTTGTTGGATTGTGTATTTGATGAGTTTGATGAGGGAAACCAAGAAATTTCATTAGCCTCCATAGCGTAGCTCTGAGCAGCTTGCGGCTCTGCTCCGCCGTTCTAAAAATAGCTTGCACCGACAATTAATGGTAACGAACCTACTGCTATGACTATAGGGATTATGGCAATTTTGCCAATTTGCCAAAATGTTTAAGTATGAGCTTAGTAGTGCAGCAAATATAAGTTTATTCCACTAAAATATTTTCAAGAAAATATGTACATTGGCTTTACAGAGAAATAAGTAAAAGGGTGTGCTTAGAATAATCCGGAATAAATGCTCCATGGTCGCTTTCCTCCACCCTGTTCCATCCCTGTTTAACCATCTCCATGAAATTTACTTTTAACTGTTGAGAAACATCTTGAGTCTTGGCTATAAAGTGTTCATTGAGGTCACTCAGACAGTGGATATTTATGTCAAATTTAAAGACGTTTCTTCAAGGCTTCATTACTGACATAACATCAATATTGAGATATTCACAAGGCCAATATTGATGCACTGGGTGACATGATCCTTCTTCTTAACCATGAGAAAAAAAACTGGTATATATCGACTCAAATCCACAGAAATGGAGACAAATAATAATGCATGTACCATGAGGTCTGAGCGTGCGATTTAACCCAAACCTAGAGTCCAGCTGACCTTCATCAGAGCATGTGCATGTATGTGTACCAGACACTTGTATAGACCTCAGTCAGCTTTGATTCCTGCTGCCCTCAGTCCTCAGGCAGTGGAGTGGGTGGTGACCTTTTTACAGTAGATAATGCCAGGCGGCCCCCCACCGTGACTACCTCAACCCCAACAAACATGTTTCTAAATTGTGCAGCCGGCAGAGACAGGCAGTCACAAGCAGTAACCTAATCAAGTCCTCGTTTAATATTTATTTATTCACGGTTATCTCTCACCTCCACTCCTGACAGACCTCCATTCAAGCACAGTAAAAGACAGCTGCAGCCCAACTGCTCTTTAATCAACCTAAAAGGACCGAAGCCACTTCGCTAGTTATCAGCCTCCCATGGCTGCCTTCAGAGTAGCTTCTGGGTTTCTGGTCCCATCTACTTGACCTCAATCATGCAGCCTTATGCTCCTTCTTGGCCACTGCCTTCCTCCAAGGAACATCATCTGCATCCCTGCACATGGTCCTGACTGTTCTCGTCGTTCACTGATGGTGGAACAAGCTACCAAACGCTACCAGAGAAGAGACGGCCCTCTCTGTCTTCAAGAAACTCCAGGAGACTCATCTCACCTCCCCCTCCAACACCTTTATATGTCTAACTAAAACTTACAACGTGCTTCTATACTGTACATAACCTCCTTGCAGTTTCTAAACAGCTGTAGTACCTCACCTTTTAAAGGGATAGTTCAACTAAGTAGTTCAAGTTTGGCAAATTGGCACATTTCCATAATCCCTATAGTCATAGCAGTAGGTTTGTTACCTTTAATTGTCGCTGCAAGCTATTTTTAGAACAGCGGAGCAGAGCCGTGAGCTGCTCAGAGCTACGCTATGGAGGCTAATGGGATTTCTTGGTTTCCCTCATTTAAGTCACTTTGGAAAAGAGCATCTGCCAGATGGGTAAATGTGACGTAAATGTAATGTTACTGTGTCACCCAGTATTATAAACTTTGCCTTTTTTTCCCACAGCTCCACTATATTCACATTACAAAAAAAAAACACACAAATAACTACTGGGAAAAGGTCAGGAAAGTTCATGACTGGCTTTATCAGGCAGAATCCCAGTCACTTCATTGGTATTCATGTAGCTTATGAAGAACAACAGCAGAGTAAACCTGAAAATATCAGTGTCTGTATCCTGGAGGTGTGTGTCAGGTACTGTATGTGTGTGTGTGTGTGTGTGTGTGTGTGTGTGTGTGTCAGGTACTGTATGTGTGTATGTGTGTGTGTGTGTGTATGTTGACCTTCTACGCAGCGACAGCCGGCCTGCAGCACCCAGGCGTACATGTCCACCCTGGACTGTGACATCAGCTGGTCGCCCATCAGGTACGTGTTGTGTGAGGAGGCGATGAAGTAGTTGCACAGCGGCTGGTTCATGTCCTGGTTCACAATGTAGTCGTCTGGGTTGAAGATGTCGCCCGCCGGGCTCCGCATGTAATTTGTAAAACCTGAAAGAAAGTAGAACAGATTTTTTTTCCTGGAGGGCCTTTGACAAATCTAATCAGCTCGTCCTTCAGTCCAAATGTGGAGGGATTCCCTGGAAGAGTTCGTACAATATTGTGTTCCTAAGGCCAAAACTACATTTTGTGGAGACAGCAGGACCTTAGAGTAGTAGAAATTAGAAGAAAATTTGAGGAGGTGTCATGAAGATATTGTGTTCAGGAGCCACAAACAAATGTTTTATGAGGTCACTGTGACTTTCTCCTCTGACCCATGTTTGTGCAAGATTTTTAAGATTTCCGTCAAGGTTATACAACATTATTACAAGACATTACACCTGTTCACCTCAACCTTACAGGCAAACACCTGACAGTTCATTTCCAGAACAGAAAACAGTAATCCTTTTGAATTACAATACACACAAACAGTATTTGATGTGTAGACAATGTCTGTGACAGAAGAAACTAACATCACACAGTTAGTTCAAAACACAACAGAGCCTGATGAAAAAAGGTGAAAGCAAAGTGGACCTACCATCAATCCCCAGAACTGCCTGTTTCTGGTTTTCAGAGCACGGCTCAAACTTGTTGACAATCTCCAGACAGTGGTCCTTGGTCACCTTGGTCATCTACGAAGTATAAACATGTGTCAAAAGGCAACGTGATGTCTGTTCTTAAAACAGAGTAATAACACATTCCTTGTCAAGAAAAATCTTCATGAGGAAAAGTTTATGACAGTGCATGTAACGTCTCTTTCATCCTGCCTGCAGAATACAACAGTGTCTTTGGAAGCTGCTCTGTGCAGCGACCTGATTGGTCAATCGTATTCTCAACTGTGTTAATCGTTAAAAGAGGGTGTGGCTGTAGAACGGCCCTCAGCGGGGGGGGGGGGGGGGCTCTCACTGTGAGGCTTAAAACGAGACGACCTGATGACACACTATCTCTATTGTAGAGACGGGTTTTCCTCCCCACTTCTGAGGCAACACACAGGGTGAGTGTCGAAATTTGTGTTAAAGTGGCAACACATGAGGATGAGGGTGCTGTGTGAAGAGTGAATCCAGACCCACTCAGCCCGTAACCATTGTTACCGTGGACTGAGCAGCGGAGCCCGCAGGCTGCTGTCAGCTCGCTCAACACTGTAACACACACACTTCTCTAAAGGCTGTGCTGCGTAAAGCGCACACACCCTGTTGTCAAGCTTTTCTTCTTTGTATAGCAATGTGAACACATACTGTATCTGTTGAGCATTAAAAACTGATTATAGAGGAAGGACCTTAAGCTTGTTTTTCAGGCTCTTTGCTTCAGCACATTCAATTTGAAAATCAAAAAACGGGCACTGCACTGGAACCAGACTGAAGTGGCCTGCCTCAGCTTTCTTTACAGCAATTTGACATCAATACAGAAAGAACTGTGAGAGATGTCGACCTTTTTTTAACACATACAGCCCAAGGTTTAGTGCTACAGTAACTGACACAAAGTCATACTGAAGTTTATGAAAAACATTTAAACATGTTTCCTGTATATTCTACTTGGAATGTTTATGTATAAAGATATGCAGATGCATAAGATATAGCCTAATATATGGCTGACTGTGTACAGCAGATTTCATTTAATCACTATTTCATTAAACCAAATGCTGGTTGAAAGGTGGGCGGGGCTTACAGCAGCGACATCACAAAGTAACAGCTCATTTTAAATAGTTCAACATTTTGGCAAATTGGCCCATTGCCATAATCCCTATAGGTTTGTTACCTTTATTTTATCGGTGCAAGCTATTTTTTAGAACGGCCAAGCGGAGCGGCGAGCTGCTCAGAGCTGCGCTACGGAGGCTATTGGCATTTCTTGGTTTCCCTCATCAAATACACAATCCAACAACTCTAAAACACTCTGGTGGACAAGTTGTGACCTGCACATGAGATAATAACGGAACGTTATGAGACGGCGTTGTTTTCGGGGCAAATGCAAAGACTGCCCCCGACGGGGATGCGCATCAGCGGATTTTGCATGAATTTACCTCTAAAACAACTCTGCTCCGGCGTTCTAAAAATAGCTTGCACCGACAATTAAAGGTAACAAACCTACTGCTATGACTATAGGGATTATGGCAATGGGCCAATTTGCCGAAATCTTGAACTATCCCTTTAAGGCCCAGTCTCTGAATGCGTTTGTCTGATACTTTCACCGTATCAATATGGACCTGCTTTATCATGCATTAGGTTGTCATCAGTCTATGGATCATCTTCACCTCTGAAGAACATGGGAACATGCTCAGTTCAGACTGTGTGGAAACTGTCAGTGACGACTTAGGATTGTTATCACTAGTAGAGAAATAGACTGAGGCTCCAACAGACATCTGAACACATAAATAGGAGTGTTACACATCATCTTATTTCTTATTCGCGGCACGGAGAAACAGATGCCAACAACATGTAGTTAGGGACACAAGGAAAGGTAAATCTGCAGAATCATTTCAAACAAATGGCTTCATAAAACTGCCGCCACCACTTTCCACTGACAGGAGGAGTAAAGCCAGAATTCAACACTGGCTATAATTAGAGAAAAACAGGAGCATCTGAGTGGAGCTGAAGTCCAGTTATCCAAACAGAGCATCTGCTTTTAAAATGACAGGATCTGTGCGTTCAAACAGTCGCAGTGCAAATTAGTTGGAGAGATGAAACGAGCTGTTACGCTCATTAGCTGATTTTTTCTCTCTTTTTTTCAGTATCATTACTGAGGAGATGTGCTTCATCCAAGAGCCCTTTACGACTGCAGCTACGATGGTACTAATGCTAATCGCCCTGTAGGGCCCTTGTACATTAAGAAACACTTCAGGAGCCCAACGGTTCGTCGCTTAAGCTCCTGACCTCCCGTCTCAAAGAAGCTAATAGCATAGAGCTGTGAAAGAGCGGGAATGAATACAAAGTTCCTTTAGCGTCTCATGAGGGTTTTTTTTAAATTTGATGGGATCAGTATTTGGAAATCACCTTATTCAGTACCCACGGTAGTAAAGGGCTTCTGATTGGCCACTGCTGAATTGATAAATTTAGTAACTCTGGATGATAGCAAAGGGAATATACATGTGTGTCAGTGAGGAGTCATTTCAAAGGAGCAACTGTTTTGGGTTTTTCTTTTTAGCTTAGATGAATATGTTCCAGTGAGAGAGAGAGAGAGTGATATGTTGAAATGAGAAAGAGCACTTAAAGAGGAACTAGGCAGGATTTTCCCCATGCTATGCTACATATTTACCTATATTTACCTTAATTAAAAAGCTCCGGAGTAATTGTGATAGTTAACTTAGGTTAGGTTAGTTTATTGGTTACTACATGACATGCAACTTATTACAGGTGAGAACGGAGGCTCTCTGCCTTCCACCTGGCGTCTCATGGCTGAAAACCAACCTTGCCACATCAGTGTAGTAGCTACTTGGCCGCCGCCCCGGTGTCTCTGCGCACCTCAACATAAACGTGCTCTGTAGTCCACAATCTTTTGTTTATGACAGTTAAGACTACACAAATATACACATCGTAACATGTATATAACGTTATCCACCGCTCCATGGATTGATTTTTCACCGGGTTCGTTAAAAACAAATGCACATGGCCGAGAGGAGGGTTAGCAAAACAGCTGAAAGGCGACCAGACTTGCATAGTTCCCCTTTAACACTCTGCATCACATATCACATTCATTTCCTGTGTTAACATCACAATTTTCCCAGTTTGGGAAAGACAATGCAGAGTTGGATGAACACTTGACAGCCCAGTGAATAGGACAGATACACTGGTTTGATCCCAGCTGTGGCTGCTACCACCAGTCTAGACATATTGGCTGAATACAGTCGACTCCCGAAGTCTGCACCATCCTGACGTCAATAACAATGTTCAGCAGATTTGGCACCTGACCCGTTGGACCACTTACAGTTATGGATCTGCTCCGGACCAGCAACTATTGATTTTAAAGACCAGGCAAGTCACATCTGGCACAACGCACCCATATTTCAGTGCCAAACTGTGGGGCGGTCGATGGGAAGACAAATGTGTGAAACAGAAGATAATATCTCCAGTTCTGCTGACGTGACAGTTGAAGCGAGAGAGCGACACTACATCAGTGTCACATCTCAGACAGACGGCGTGTACCTTTTGCTCCGTCTCCATGAAGCGGGCCAGGTCGTCCGTGTCGAGGTGGTCTTTGTGATTGCCGTAGGTGAGCATGAGGAGGTACAGGTCCCTGCGGGTCGACATCATCTTGTAGAAGGAGCAGAACTCCTCGAAGCCCAGCGTCCCCTGGTTGTCATCGGTGTCGGCCTCCTACACGTCAGGAACAAGCAACAGTTTTAGTTTGGTTTGTTTTCCCAAAGAATCAAAAATGAACCATTTATGGGCTAAAATTACATCCTGCAAACATGTCCTCAACTTTCCTTTGAATCATCACATTAAAAATACATAACAATATGACTCAGAAAAAATAAACACCCTGAACACAACCACTGAAAGTGAAGCCTTTAGAAGTGTGAAACAAAAAAGGGGCAACCAGACAATAAACTACACTGAGGGTCTTTAAAAAACCATGTTATATTCCACAAACTGAGTCTCTCTGAACTATTTTATTTTTTGTACAGAGGCTCGGCGCTGCTATCATTTCTGTTGTTCTGACACCTTCCCTCTTGGCAAAGAGTTCCCATGGTGCAGCTAAGCTCCAGCGCTGCAGGTGGGTTCTGGGAAGATAACCGAGGTTTGCAAGAAAAAGAAATCATGGATTAATACCGCTGTTGGAGAGGAAAAAAGCGCTATGTGATATTTTATTTATACTATGGGTTTATTTATACATTTGCAACGACTTATTTCGCATTAACATCTCATGCTTCATTAACACTGAAGAGACTGGGGATCTTCAGTTGCGATCCTACAGCACAGGTTTGGTTTTCTGGGAGGAATGAGCTGATCAGTTACTGAGTCAGCTGATAAAGGGCTTGAGCTCTGGTTGTGTCCTGGAACAAGGTTAACCGGAGCTCTGCAGTGGGTCACACCACGGCCTGTGTAATCCTTGCCTCGGTTTTACTGCGGCAGTCTGTGACCGGCTCCATATGCCAAACAGCACTGGAGGCGACCGTTCACTGTTGGGGCGATGACGTCTGTGCTGGTTGGAGCTTGGCTTCTGAGCAGCTCAGTGTCCAACACACACATACACACACACACACACACACACTGGGGCTTAGATCAGTCTGTCAGAGAGAGATGCGATTCTACAGGCTTTTTATTATTTGACTGCAATAGATGCAAAAATAATTTCGGTGTGGTGTGAGAATACTTTAATAAAGACAACTCCATGTGAAAAACCAAAAAAAGAAAGAAATGCAGTTTAATTTTGTTTCATCATGCTTTTGGGGAGGAGATGTTTCCCTGAGATCCCTGGCAAATGAGATGTTGCAGTGTTTGAAGAGCGACCCACCTTCCCCCTTCTTAAGAATTGTATTATTATGGCTTTAAATGAAGAGATTGGGCTGTAAACACTAAATCCTAGAGACGTTGTCATGGAGAAAGACATGCATGAATAAACCGTATGAGTAATAGCACCAACACTAATCCAGTGGATTGGATAAGTGTGGCTCTGGATGCAGTTCACACTTCAGAAATGCCATTCTCCCCACTCTTAATACTATTCACATGATACAAACTCACATTATGCAAAAACCACTAAAACAAGCCAAACCTTGCTCACACGTACCAAATAGGGATGTCACGATTATAGATTTTCTTGGTATGATTTGATTTTAATGTGTAAAATCAAACATAGTCAAAATATAGTTATATTACTCATTCTTTACACAAAATATTTTAAGTATCTATTAAACTATGACCAATTATTATTCCCCGATGGGAAATGTTTGAAATATTCAAGTAATTAACTGTCATCTATACCAAATATTTACATTTATTTTAATCATTTTTTTTAAATCACAAATGACACTCTAGCATTTAAACTACCAATTCAATGTTACGTTAGTTAAATGGACAAGTATCTCTGCATTTACCTTTACTCTGGTGCACATCTGCCGATACGGTTCTGTCATAATCTTTTTTGGGTAAGTGACTGTATTTAGGAATCTTTATGATCAATTAATTGTGGCGTTTAATACCGCGATTAATTGTGAAAAGAAGTCATTGTGACATCCCTGGTACCAAAACATGCAAAATCAGTCACTGAATTCAACATGGTCACCAATTAATTAAACCCTGTCACCACCATTATTTTATTTTTTTTTAAATTAACTGAACTACTGTACTACTGTAACTGAAGGAAGTCAAGTCATTTACAAGGAACAATGCACTGGAAAATATGCAATCAAACTTAGAGGAACACAGCACCAACTGTAGCACAGTAAATTCACACTGATACATATAGCTACTCTATGGACTGTATATATGTATATGGTTGATATTTCTTTCAGTAGACAGACACCCTATTTACTCCTCTCCGTCTTGCCATACCTCACACTCAGATGCTATGTCCTCTCACAAAGCCCGGGTCTTGTAGCTGCAAGACACCTGCTGCCTGCCAGCACCATTGTCAACACTGTTAAACCTAGACGAACACAAACTTGAAAATGGCAACTCCTATCAGGATGAGTTTGTAGCAGGAGAGCTTGACAGTGTGGTTACATTATTTCAGCTGCTCTTCCTTTCAGCCTGGAAATCATTTCAGAGGAAACGCAGCCGCAGATCATGGCTTTTAGAGCCAAATGTGTCTGAGAATTTCCCTCTACCACCTTCTCACAATTACACATACTCTCCCAGTCTTTGTTAACAGCTGCATTTTCTTTACTTTTCTTTTCTTTGTGGTAGCCTCCGTCACGTTCTGCTAAAACCTGCATAGGCGAAATGTTACCTGTTGTGTGTAGCATTAGCAGCAGAGACGTGACTACCTTCAGTGCTTTCCTCGGAGCTGATGGGTAAAAGCCAGATTATAGAAAAGTATCTGTCCTGTGGCGTGGACTTTTGAAAACTAGAGCCACTCAAAGTGCGGGACGTTGCAGGAGGATCATCAGCGGTTCTTCTAGTCTGCATGTTGCAAGAAACTGAACCACAAAGTTGCACTTAAAGGGATACTTCACCCAAAATCGATAATTCACCAATTTTCTACTCACGTCATGCCAAAGAAGGGTTTGGAGAATTTTCTGAGTCATCAAAACGCTTTTGGAGTTCCAGGGGGGGTCTGGCTGGCAACGGATTTTCATATAATGGTGGGTGATAGAGCTCACTTTTGAATTGTCCAAAACACACACTATGAAACATCCAAATACCTCCATACTGACGGACCCCCCGGAACTCTGACTCTCAGAACTCTTCTTTGGCATGACGGTGAGTAGAAAATTGGTGAATCATTGATTTTGGGTGAAGTATCCCTTTAAGTGCAACTTTGTGGTTCAGTTTCTTGCAACATGCAGACTAGAAGAACCGCTGATGATCCTCCTGCAACGTCCCGCACTTTGAGTGGCTCTAGTTTTCAAAAGTCCACGCCACAGGACAGATACTTTTCTATAATCTGGCTTTTACCCATCAGCTCCGAGGAAAGCACTGAAGGTAGTCACGTCTCTGCTGCTAATGCTACACACAACAGGTAACATTTCGCCTATGCAGGTTTTAGCAGAACGTGACGGAGGCTACCACAAAGAAAAGAAAAGTAAAGAAAATGCAGCTGTTAACAAAGACTGGGAGAGTATGTAATTGTGAGAAGGTGGTAGAGGGAAATTCTCAGACACATTTGGCTCTAAAAGCCATGATCTGCGGCTGCGTTTCCTCTGAAATGATTTCCAGGCTGAAAGGAAGAGCAGCTGAAATAATGTAACCACACTGTCAAGCTCTCCTGCTACAAACTCATCCTGATAGGAGTTGCCATTTTCAAGTTTGTGTTCGTCTAGGTTTAACAGTGTTGACAATGGTGCTGGCAGGCAGCAGGTGTCTTGCAGCTACAAGACCCGGGCTTTGTGAGAGGACATAGCATCTGAGTGTGAGGTATGGCAAGACGGAGAGGAGTAAATAGGGTGTCTGTCTACTGAAAGAAATATCAACCATATACATATATACAGTCCATAGAGTAGCTATATGTATCAGTGTGAATTTACTGTGCTACAGTTGGTGCTGTGTTCCTCTAAGTTTGATTGCATATTTTCCAGTGCATTGTTCCTTGTAAATGACTTGACTTCCTTCAGTTACAGTAGTACAGTAGTTCAGTTAATTTAAAAAAAATAAAATAATGGTGGTGACAGGGTTTAATTAATTGGTGACCATGTTGAATTCAGTGACTGATTTTGCATGTTTTGGTACCAGGGATGTCACAATGACTTCTTTTCACAATTAATCGCGGTATTAAACGCCACAATTAATTGATCATAAAGATTCCTAAATACAGTCACTTACCCAAAAAAGATTATGACAGAACCGTATCGGCAGATGTGCACCAGAGTAAAGGTAAATGCAGAGATACTTGTCCATTTAACTAACGTAACATTGAATTGGTAGTTTAAATGCTAGAGTGTCATTTGTGATTTAAAAAAATGATTAAAATAAATGTAAATATTTGGTATAGATGACAGTTAATTACTTGAATATTTCAAACATTTCCCATCGGGGAATAATAATTGGTCATAGTTTAATAGATACTTAAAATATTTTGTGTAAAGAATGATAATATAACTATATTTTGACTATGTTTGATTTTACACATTAAAATCAAATCATACCAAGAAAATCTATAATCGTGACATCCCTATTTGGTACGGTGAGCAAGGTTTGGCTTGTTTTAGTGGTTTTTGCATAATGTGAGTTTGTATCATGTGAATAGTATTAAGAGTGGGGAGAATGGCATTTCTGAAGTGTGAACTGCATCCAGAGCCACACTTATCCAATCCACTGGATTAGTGTTGGTGCTATTACTCATACGGTTTATTCATGCATGTCTTTCTCCATGACAACGTCTCTAGGATTTAGTGTTTACAGCCCAATCTCTTCATTTAAAGCCATAATAATACAATTCTTAAGAAGGGGGAAGGTGGGTCGCTCTTCAAACACTGCAACATCTCATTTGCCAGGGATCTCAGGGAAACATCTCCTCCCCAAAAGCATGATGAAACAAAATTAAACTGCATTTCTTTCTTTTTTTGGTTTTTCACATGGAGTTGTCTTTATTAAAGTATTCTCACACCACACCGAAATTATTTTTGCATCTATTGCAGTCAAATAATAAAAAGCCTGTAGAATCGCATCTCTCTCTGACAGACTGATCTAAGCCCCAGTGTGTGTGTGTGTGTGTGTGTATGTGTGTGTTGGACACTGAGCTGCTCAGAAGCCAAGCTCCAACCAGCACAGACGTCATCGCCCCAACAGTGAACGGTCGCCTCCAGTGCTGTTTGGCATATGGAGCCGGTCACAGACTGCCGCAGTAAAAACCGAGGCAAGGATTACACAGGCCGTGGTGTGACCCACTGCAGAGCTCCGGTTAACCTTGTTCCAGGACACAACCAGAGCTCAAGCCCTTTATCAGCTGACTCAGTAACTGATCAGCTCATTCCTCCCAGAAAACCAAACCTGTGCTGTAGGATCGCAACTGAAGATCCCCAGTCTCTTCAGTGTTAATGAAGCATGAGATGTTAATGCGAAATAAGTCGTTGCAAATGTATAAATAAACCCATAGTAATAAAATATCACATAGCGCTTTTTTCCTCTCCAACAGCGGTATTAATCCATGATTTCTTTTTCTTGCAAACCTCGGTTATCTTCCCAGAACCCACCTGCAGCGCTGGAGCTTAGCTGCACCATGGGAACTCTTTGCCAAGAGGGAAGGTGTCAGAACAACAGAAATGATAGCAGCGCCGAGCCTCTGTACAAAAAAAAAATAGTTCAGAGAGACTCAGTTTGTGGAATATAACATGGTTTTTTTAAAGACCCTCAGTGTAGTTTATTGTCTGGTTGCCCCTTTTTTGTTTCACACTTCTAAAGGCTTCACTTTCAGTGGTTGTGTTCAGGGTGTTTATTTTTTCTGAGTCATATTGTTATGTATTTTTAATGTGATGATTCAAAGGAAAGTTGAGGACATGTTTGCAGGATGTAATTTTAGCCCATAAATGGTTCATTTTTGATTCTTTGGGAAAACAAACCAAACTAAAACTGTTGCTTGTTCCTGACGTGTAGGAGGCCGACACCGATGACAACCAGGGGACGCTGGGCTTCGAGGAGTTCTGCTCCTTCTACAAGATGATGTCGACCCGCAGGGACCTGTACCTCCTCATGCTCACCTACGGCAATCACAAAGACCACCTCGACACGGACGACCTGGCCCGCTTCATGGAGACGGAGCAAAAGGTACACGCCGTCTGTCTGAGATGTGACACTGATGTAGTGTCGCTCTCTCGCTTCAACTGTCACGTCAGCAGAACTGGAGATATTATCTTCTGTTTCACACATTTGTCTTCCCATCGACCGCCCCACAGTTTGGCACTGAAATATGGGTGCGTTGTGCCAGATGTGACTTGCCTGGTCTTTAAAATCAATAGTTGCTGGTCCGGAGCAGATCCATAACTGTAAGTGGTCCAACGGGTCAGGTGCCAAATCTGCTGAACATTGTTATTGACGTCAGGATGGTGCAGACTTCGGGAGGACGTATTCAGCCAATATGTCTAGACTGGTGGTAGCAGCCACAGCTGGGATCAAACCAGTGTATCTGTCCTATTCACTGGGCTGTCAAGTGTTCATCCAACTCTGCATTGTCTTTCCCAAACTGGGAAAATTGTGATGTTAACACAGGAAATGAATGTGATATGTGATGCAGAGTGTTAAAGGGGAACTATGCAAGTCTGGTCGCCTTTCAGCTGTTTTGCTAACCCCTCTCGGCCATGTGCATTTGTTTTTAACGAACCCGGTGAAAAATCAATCCATGGAGCGGTGGATAACGTTATATACATGTTACGATGTGTATATTTGTGTAGTCTTAACTGTCATAAACAAAAGATTGTGGACTACAGAGCACGTTTATGTTGAGGTGCGCAGAGACACCGGGGCGGCGGCCAAGTAGCTACTACACTGATGTGGCAAGGTTGGTTTTCAGCCATGAGACGCCAGGTGGAAGGCAGAGAGCCTCCGTTCTCACCTGTAATAAGTTGCATGTCATGTAGTAACCAATAAACTAACCTAACCTAAGTTAACTATCACAATTACTCCGGAGCTTTTTAATTAAGGTAAATATAGGTAAATATGTAGCATAGCATGGGGAAAATCCTGCCTAGTTCCTCTTTAAGTGCTCTTTCTCATTTCAACATATCACTCTCTCTCTCTCACTGGAACATATTCATCTAAGCTAAAAAGAAAAACCCAAAACAGTTGCTCCTTTGAAATGACTCCTCACTGACACACATGTATATTCCCTTTGCTATCATCCAGAGTTACTAAATTTATCAATTCAGCAGTGGCCAATCAGAAGCCCTTTACTACCGTGGGTACTGAATAAGGTGATTTCCAAATACTGATCCCATCAAATTTAAAAAAAACCCTCATGAGACGCTAAAGGAACTTTGTATTCATTCCCGCTCTTTCACAGCTCTATGCTATTAGCTTCTTTGAGACGGGAGGTCAGGAGCTTAAGCGACGAACCGTTGGGCTCCTGAAGTGTTTCTTAATGTACAAGGGCCCTACAGGGCGATTAGCATTAGTACCATCGTAGCTGCAGTCGTAAAGGGCTCTTGGATGAAGCACATCTCCTCAGTAATGATACTGAAAAAAAGAGAGAAAAAATCAGCTAATGAGCGTAACAGCTCGTTTCATCTCTCCAACTAATTTGCACTGCGACTGTTTGAACGCACAGATCCTGTCATTTTAAAAGCAGATGCTCTGTTTGGATAACTGGACTTCAGCTCCACTCAGATGCTCCTGTTTTTCTCTAATTATAGCCAGTGTTGAATTCTGGCTTTACTCCTCCTGTCAGTGGAAAGTGGTGGCGGCAGTTTTATGAAGCCATTTGTTTGAAATGATTCTGCAGATTTACCTTTCCTTGTGTCCCTAACTACATGTTGTTGGCATCTGTTTCTCCGTGCCGCGAATAAGAAATAAGATGATGTGTAACACTCCTATTTATGTGTTCAGATGTCTGTTGGAGCCTCAGTCTATTTCTCTACTAGTGATAACAATCCTAAGTCGTCACTGACAGTTTCCACACAGTCTGAACTGAGCATGTTCCCATGTTCTTCAGAGGTGAAGATGATCCATAGACTGATGACAACCTAATGCATGATAAAGCAGGTCCATATTGATACGGTGAAAGTATCAGACAAACGCATTCAGAGACTGGGCCTTAAAGGGATAGTTCAAGATTTCGGCAAATTGGCCCATTGCCATAATCCCTATAGTCATAGCAGTAGGTTTGTTACCTTTAATTGTCGGTGCAAGCTATTTTTAGAACGCCGGAGCAGAGTTGTTTTAGAGGTAAATTCATGCAAAATCCGCTGATGCGCATCCCCGTCGGGGGCAGTCTTTGCATTTGCCCCGAAAACAACGCCGTCTCATAACGTTCCGTTATTATCTCATGTGCAGGTCACAACTTGTCCACCAGAGTGTTTTAGAGTTGTTGGATTGTGTATTTGATGAGGGAAACCAAGAAATGCCAATAGCCTCCGTAGCGCAGCTCTGAGCAGCTCGCCGCTCCGCTTGGCCGTTCTAAAAAATAGCTTGCACCGATAAAATAAAGGTAACAAACCTATAGGGATTATGGCAATGGGCCAATTTGCCAAAATGTTGAACTATTTAAAATGAGCTGTTACTTTGTGATGTCGCTGCTGTAAGCCCCGCCCACCTTTCAACCAGCATTTGGTTTAATGAAATAGTGATTAAATGAAATCTGCTGTACACAGTCAGCCATATATTAGGCTATATCTTATGCATCTGCATATCTTTATACATAAACATTCCAAGTAGAATATACAGGAAACATGTTTAAATGTTTTTCATAAACTTCAGTATGACTTTGTGTCAGTTACTGTAGCACTAAACCTTGGGCTGTATGTGTTAAAAAAAGGTCGACATCTCTCACAGTTCTTTCTGTATTGATGTCAAATTGCTGTAAAGAAAGCTGAGGCAGGCCACTTCAGTCTGGTTCCAGTGCAGTGCCCGTTTTTTGATTTTCAAATTGAATGTGCTGAAGCAAAGAGCCTGAAAAACAAGCTTAAGGTCCTTCCTCTATAATCAGTTTTTAATGCTCAACAGATACAGTATGTGTTCACATTGCTATACAAAGAAGAAAAGCTTGACAACAGGGTGTGTGCGCTTTACGCAGCACAGCCTTTAGAGAAGTGTGTGTGTTACAGTGTTGAGCGAGCTGACAGCAGCCTGCGGGCTCCGCTGCTCAGTCCACGGTAACAATGGTTACGGGCTGAGTGGGTCTGGATTCACTCTTCACACAGCACCCTCATCCTCATGTGTTGCCACTTTAACACAAATTTCGACACTCACCCTGTGTGTTGCCTCAGAAGGGGGGAGGAAAACCCGTCTCTACAATAGAGAAAGTGTGTCATCAGGTCGTCTCGTTTTAAGCCTCACAGTGAGAGCCCCCCCCCCCCCCCGCTGAGGGCCGTTCTACAGCCACACCCTCTTTTAACGATTAACACAGTTGAGAATACGATTGACCAATCAGGTCGCTGCACAGAGCAGCTTCCAAAGACACTGTTGTATTCTGCAGGCAGGATGAAAGAGACGTTACATGCACTGTCATAAACTTTTCCTCATGAAGATTTTTCTTGACAAGGAATGTGTTATTACTCTGTTTTAAGAACAGACATCACGTTGCCTTTTGACACATGTTTATACTTCGTAGATGACCAAGGTGACCAAGGACCACTGTCTGGAGATTGTCAACAAGTTTGAGCCGTGCTCTGAAAACCAGAAACAGGCAGTTCTGGGGATTGATGGTAGGTCCACTTTGCTTTCACCTTTTTTCATCAGGCTCTGTTGTGTTTTGAACTAACTGTGTGATGTTAGTTTCTTCTGTCACAGACATTGTCTACACATCAAATACTGTTTGTGTGTATTGTAATTCAAAAGGATTACTGTTTTCTGTTCTGGAAATGAACTGTCAGGTGTTTGCCTGTAAGGTTGAGGTGAACAGGTGTAATGTCTTGTAATAATGTTGTATAACCTTGACGGAAATCTTAAAAATCTTGCACAAACATGGGTCAGAGGAGAAAGTCACAGTGACCTCATAAAACATTTGTTTGTGGCTCCTGAACACAATATCTTCATGACACCTCCTCAAATTTTCTTCTAATTTCTACTACTCTAAGGTCCTGCTGTCTCCACAAAATGTAGTTTTGGCCTTAGGAACACAATATTGTACGAACTCTTCCAGGGAATCCCTCCACATTTGGACTGAAGGACGAGCTGATTAGATTTGTCAAAGGCCCTCCAGGAAAAAAAATCTGTTCTACTTTCTTTCAGGTTTTACAAATTACATGCGGAGCCCGGCGGGCGACATCTTCAACCCAGACGACTACATTGTGAACCAGGACATGAACCAGCCGCTGTGCAACTACTTCATCGCCTCCTCACACAACACGTACCTGATGGGCGACCAGCTGATGTCACAGTCCAGGGTGGACATGTACGCCTGGGTGCTGCAGGCCGGCTGTCGCTGCGTAGAAGGTCAACATACACACACACACACACATACACACATACAGTACCTGACACACACACACACACACACACACACACACACACATACAGTACCTGACACACACCTCCAGGATACAGACACTGATATTTTCAGGTTTACTCTGCTGTTGTTCTTCATAAGCTACATGAATACCAATGAAGTGACTGGGATTCTGCCTGATAAAGCCAGTCATGAACTTTCCTGACCTTTTCCCAGTAGTTATTTGTGTGTTTTTTTTTTGTAATGTGAATATAGTGGAGCTGTGGGAAAAAAAGGCAAAGTTTATAATACTGGGTGACACAGTAACATTACATTTACGTCACATTTACCCATCTGGCAGATGCTCTTTTCCAAAGTGACTTAAATGAGGGAAACCAAGAAATCCCACTAGCCTCCGTAGTGTAGCTCTGAGCAGCTCACGGCTCTGCTCCGCTGTTCTAAAAATAGCTTGCAGCGACAATTAAAGGTAACAAACCTACTGCTATGACTATAGGGATTATGGAAATGTGCCAATTTGCCAAACTTGAACTACTTAGTTGAACTATCCCTTTAAAAGGTGAGGTACTACAGCTGTTTAGAAACTGCAAGGAGGTTATGTACAGTATAGAAGCACGTTGTAAGTTTTAGTTAGACATATAAAGGTGTTGGAGGGGGAGGTGAGATGAGTCTCCTGGAGTTTCTTGAAGACAGAGAGGGCCGTCTCTTCTCTGGTAGCGTTTGGTAGCTTGTTCCACCATCAGTGAACGACGAGAACAGTCAGGACCATGTGCAGGGATGCAGATGATGTTCCTTGGAGGAAGGCAGTGGCCAAGAAGGAGCATAAGGCTGCATGATTGAGGTCAAGTAGATGGGACCAGAAACCCAGAAGCTACTCTGAAGGCAGCCATGGGAGGCTGATAACTAGCGAAGTGGCTTCGGTCCTTTTAGGTTGATTAAAGAGCAGTTGGGCTGCAGCTGTCTTTTACTGTGCTTGAATGGAGGTCTGTCAGGAGTGGAGGTGAGAGATAACCGTGAATAAATAAATATTAAACGAGGACTTGATTAGGTTACTGCTTGTGACTGCCTGTCTCTGCCGGCTGCACAATTTAGAAACATGTTTGTTGGGGTTGAGGTAGTCACGGTGGGGGGCCGCCTGGCATTATCTACTGTAAAAAGGTCACCACCCACTCCACTGCCTGAGGACTGAGGGCAGCAGGAATCAAAGCTGACTGAGGTCTATACAAGTGTCTGGTACACATACATGCACATGCTCTGATGAAGGTCAGCTGGACTCTAGGTTTGGGTTAAATCGCACGCTCAGACCTCATGGTACATGCATTATTATTTGTCTCCATTTCTGTGGATTTGAGTCGATATATACCAGTTTTTTTTCTCATGGTTAAGAAGAAGGATCATGTCACCCAGTGCATCAATATTGGCCTTGTGAATATCTCAATATTGATGTTATGTCAGTAATGAAGCCTTGAAGAAACGTCTTTAAATTTGACATAAATATCCACTGTCTGAGTGACCTCAATGAACACTTTATAGCCAAGACTCAAGATGTTTCTCAACAGTTAAAAGTAAATTTCATGGAGATGGTTAAACAGGGATGGAACAGGGTGGAGGAAAGCGACCATGGAGCATTTATTCCGGATTATTCTAAGCACACCCTTTTACTTATTTCTCTGTAAAGCCAATGTACATATTTTCTTGAAAATATTTTAGTGGAATAAACTTATATTTGCTGCACTACTAAGCTCATACTTAAACATTTTGGCAAATTGGCAAAATTGCCATAATCCCTATAGTCATAGCAGTAGGTTCGTTACCATTAATTGTCGGTGCAAGCTATTTTTAGAACGGCGGAGCAGAGCCGCAAGCTGCTCAGAGCTACGCTATGGAGGCTAATGAAATTTCTTGGTTTCCCTCATCAAACTCATCAAATACACAATCCAACAACTCCAAAACGCTCTGGTGGACAAGTTGTGACCTGCACATTCACCTCGCTATTGATAATAACGGAACTTCAGCAATTTGCCAAAAGGTTGAACTATCCCTTTAGGAGCAATCAAAGTGTTTTATTTTTCCTTTGCAAACACAACCTCAGTTTTCTAAACCAAAAAAGCATAACCTATTTTATTTTTTATGTAGTAAAACAAATGCCAGAAAAAAAGTGGTTTGTGTTTGGCCTTTGTAGGACCAATTAGACCTCTAGGTCAGGACAGTTTTGACAGTAAGTTTCCGGGTTTAACTTCATGGTCTTCTGTTCTGTTTCATCTTTCTTCTTTCCTGTCCACAGTGGACTGCTGGGACGGTCAGGACGGTGAGCCCATCGTCCACCACGGCTACACCCTCACCTCCAAGATTCTCTTCAAAGATGTCATCGAGACCATCAACAAATACGCCTTCGTCAAAAACGAGTACGTTCACACACACACAAACATTAGCATCTTTTCATTGATTGACTTTATTCGCAGGCTTCTGTGCTCACATATTCAGTCAGCTTCCTTAGATAACTTTTCACATTTCAGCCTCTTTCTGTTCCGACGGCAACTGGCAAACCATAATGCATGTGTATGTGTGCAGCTTTAATAAGCTGTGGAAAACAGCAGCAGTGGTGTGGACATGTATGCTGTCAGTGCTCATGACAGGGCAGCATTACACAGGCTGCTGGATGGTAAAACATGGGGAAAAATGGAGGAAGTGAGGCTTGGAGTCTGATTGCCCAGTCAGGAGGATTTAATCGTTTAAAAGCTTCTTTTACATTTCCAACATACTATGCGTCTGGCTGTACAGGCGTTCCCTATCATTTTTAGAATAACAGCATATGGAGACAGACAGGGTTGGCGTAAGGTGCAGTGAAGCTTTTCTAAGGGCTGAGATTTCACAGGTTAAAGTGTGACTGTTACACATGCTTGTGTGAGTTTAGAGATCTTCCCTCTGATGTTATGCTGTTGCTCAGTTTGTTTCCTGAGTACACAATGGCTACATTTTGTATTTTCTAATACAATATGCTGTGTTGAAATTGATGTATGAATGAATGAATATTTATTTTCGTGTCATTCCAATATTGTCGCCCATCCCATATGGCATTACAAGACACATTTTCTGGCAAATCAAAAACTAGACAGTCCTTCCTGTTGGTATTACCCGCCACACAAGTGCGACACATAAATAAACAACTTAAGATTACTTTCAGTACTCATCTGTATATTGCTCTTCGTCTCATTGCCCAGGCCTTTTCAAGAAATAAAGAAAATGCAAATATTTTCCACTGAAAAAGATGTTTTACTGTAGCTCCTCAGCATCATCCAATCACACAAATTCATTATTTTACCTTACTAAACCGTTTTTGTCTTATGAAGTCATAGAAAGAACAGTACAACATAAAATGAATGTAATACAACTGTGGCACAGAGGATGATAAGACTGGTTGGCAGAGGTGGCAAGTAACGAAGTACAAATACTTCGTTACTGTACTTAAGTAGATTTTTCAGGTATCTGTACTTTACTTGAGTATTTATTTTTCTGACGACTTTTTACTTTTACTCCCTACATTTATACACAAAAATATGTACTTTCTACTCCTTACATTGTAAAAACAGGCTCGTTACTTTTTCTTTTTTGGACACAACGTAAAAGCACCGGTAAAAGACGTGACGAACTAGAGAGGGAAAGAAGGAGAAGAAGAGGGAGAAGAGGAGGGAGGGGGGCGGTAGCGTAGAGAGAGAACCGAGTTACCAACTTGTAGCCTACTGTAGCAGCGACATGGAGGCAGCAGCATGGGGGAAGGAAGCGATGGTGGTCGGACTATCCGACGGGGGGTGGGGGTTGAACACCGTACAATCAGCGCAATATAGGGCATTTACCGTTTAGGAGCGGCAAAGCAACCTGTCAATGTGCCTGTGTCTGTGTTTACGTGCGCGCGCATGTGCGTGTGTGCGCGCGTACGTGTACGTGCGGTGCACGTGAGAGAGACGGCAGGTGGACTGACTGGCAGAGATGAGAGGTGATGAAAAGCTGTTTAAAAATGAGGTCTGTGGCGGCCCAAACGTTGGGAAACGCTGCCTCTGGTCAGTTCAATCTTGATTATTCTGTCTGAACTTTTTTTTGTTTAACAAAATTATCAAAGGATGTAGGTTTCATTAACGGCAAAAATTCATTTTTACTTTTTACTTTTACTTTGAAAGTACATTTCAGAGCCTGTACTTTCTTACTTTTACTTAAGTAAAGGAGGTGAATCAGTACTTCTACTTTTACCAGAGTATTTTTTTACACATGTATCTGTACTTCTACTTAAGTACAGAATATGAGTACTTTTGCCACCTCTGCTGGTTGGCACTGTGATTCTGTATCTGCAGTGGAAGCGTGGAAGTGGAGTGAAATGTCTCTCCCCCTCGCTGCTGCTCACGTTGCATCATAGTACATTTGCATTAAGTTTAGTTTTCCTCAACTTTCCCCCTTTTTTAAAAAACTCTGTAGCTCAGTGTGTGTTGTGGCACTGAAATGCCAGGTCCCATTAAAAATTCATAGCAGCCTATGACTGTCCCAGCTTTCAAGTCGGTATGCCTGAACCATCCCCGACACATCATCCTAAAAATTCTCAGAGCTGCTGAGTTCGGTTGAGATCTGGTGACAGTGAAGGTTGCAGCACATGATTCAAGAAATCATCACACTATGCAGTTAGCAGTTAGCCCTTAGCCTGCACTTGTTATATTTTTGACAAGTTAAAAAAAAAAAAAAGAATTCCTTTTAATGTACATGTACAAAAACCATTAATAAACCTGTGAAAATACAGAGACGTAACAACACACACACACAAAGAGAAGAAAGCATGCACACACAGACACCCTCCTCCTCGTCCTCCTCCTCACAGCATCAGAGGGTGATAATCCCATCGACATGCACACAGTCTAGAGGATGCAGAGAAAAAATCTCTATTTTTAGATCCCGTCTCTTCGAGTAAAATGAAGGAGAAATGCTCGCTTTGTGTGCATGTTCGCCCTCGGTGTGTGATTTTGAAAATATAATTGTGGACACCATATTCCACAGATAATTGGCTGAAAAAGGAGCAGGGCGAAAGGCTGCATTCAACATCAAAGAGCGATCAGATTTTCCAGGACGCTGAATAAAAACGGGCTGTGCAGAGAGCTGACAGGGGCAAACATCTGACAGAATGGGAATCAACAGTCAACAAATTGTGAATGAGGGGTCCACGCTGGGATGTAGCTGCTTTTTAAGGCTTGTCTGTTTCCTACAAATGGAAAATAATGACAAAAATGTTAGTATAGCTCGTTCTTTCAAATTTGATTCGCAGATAAAAGAGAGTTCATGCCGGAGTCATTTTTATAAGAGATAATAAACCTCACATAATCAGTATCTGCCAAAGCGATCTACAGAGGACATGTGCATTCTGTAAACGGCTCTGGAGTCGGAAAACTTTTTTGCAACATGTTGCAAGAAATTTGATTTATTAGTACCACACTGATATGACAATCTGCCAGAATAAAAGCTTACGTTATGAGACTGAGTTGTTTTCGAGGTAAATTCATGCAAAACCGCTGATGCGCATTCCCGTCGGGGCAGTTTTTCAGCAAGCAGTCTCTGCATTTACCTCGAAAACAACTCTGTCTCGTAACCTTCTGTTATTATCTCATAGCCTGGTGAATGTGCAGGTCACAGGTCAATGTGCAGCGTTTTGGAGTTGTTGGATTGTGTATTTGATGAGTTGGCATAGCTCTGAGCAGCTTGCAGCTCTGCTCCCCATTCTAAAAATAGCTTGCACCGACAGTTTTAGGTAACGAACCCACTCCTAAAACTATAAGGATTATGGCAATGGGCCAGTTTGCCAAAATGTTGAACTATCCCTTTAAGATGTGATCTTTCCAAACATATAGAGACCTTATTCACAAAGCATCCTAAGACTGAGAGTGGCCTCTGTCTGGTTAACAGTCTGTGGCTCTGTGAGGCTGATCTTTAACTCAACTCAACATAAGCATACTTACAATCGGCTAATAAGCATGGCATTGTAGCATGTTGATGTTTACTATGTCAACTGTCTTCTGTAGCAGACAGACATTTTCCTGAGTGTTTATACTTGCGCTCTTACAAACCATTACTAACTTACAGGAAAGGCTTTTGTAGCAGAAGAGGCAGGAGCTGAGTGGAAGTGGAAGTGGTTGGGATGTTGAAGTCATGCAAACATGGTGTACTCTGTAAACATTAGCTTTTTATATTTGTGAGTATATTTAGGTCTCAAAAATGATTTGTCAAAGTTATCATGCTCAGTATATTTCCTGCAACAATCCAACAGCCAGTGTAAAAATCCCATCAGTACCATGATGTTAAGTTCCTGGTTGGCCAGCTGCAGGACTCTTTTAGGTCATAAACCAAAGTATATTGCACAAACTGAAATTTGGATCAGATTATGGCAAGAGATCAAACATCTTGAGATCAAAGTTGTCACAGTTTCCACTCTGGGGGGGCAGGAATGTGTGCACCAGACCTCCCAGATAACCACAGAGCAGCATATTTCACCCAGAACAACAAACACCAACCTCATGGTCTCACCAGCATCTGTGTGGTTCATCCTGTGGGAAACATGAATGTCTATCCATGAATATGAATGTAATTCATCCAGTAGGTGTTGTTTCAGGATGACTGACCGTCACACACATGTTGCTGTACCTTCTTGAACCACTCAGTCCTCTAACTCCAGTCTGTTGTGTGTGCTTATCTCACAGCTTCCCAGTCATCCTGTCCATAGAGAACCACTGCAGTGTTCCCCAGCAGAAGAAGATGGCCCAGTACCTGATCGAGATCCTGGGGGACAAACTGGACCTTTCCAACATCAAAGCCGATGAGTCTGGACGGCTACCGTCTCCAGAAACACTGAAGGGCAAAATCCTTGTAAAGGTAAAGTCAGAGCTGGTGGCGTACAGTCTGGGTGTTTAAAAAGTGACTGATGTTCCTCACCAAACGGTGCCAGTCCTCAGGCAATTACCTTAACTCAACATTTTTATCATCGGGGTTTGAGGCTCCCCGACTTCAAAGGCAGGCGACAGTGGTCAGGGATGTGACCAGAGTTTTTAAATATGATGCGATCACGAGGGAAAATAAGGACAAACACTACCTGAGCAGACTGAAGAATAAAAACCCTGAGAGGTTAACTTGACCGTGTGACGTGTGTGTGTAGTAACGGCCCTCTGCTCTGTGCTCTCATCAGAACAAGTCCGGCTGACCGCGGATAATTGATGAAATGTGTTGGTGGCTGCAGGTCAGAAGCAGGTCCAGGTTGTCAGCTTCACTTCACAGCTGATGGGAGCTCTCAGATGATAAAAAGGGCAATGCCCTCACTGATGTCACCCTCAGCTGATTTAGTACATTTACAGCAAGCTCTGTTAGATGTGCCAGGTGCCCAGGTTGCTCTGGCCAAATGTAGACAGTCTCTTCCGCAGGAAATGAACAACCCCTAACCTCATAATCTGGACATTTAATGCTAGGATGGACACACTGAGAAAGATTGATCAATATTATTAACATCATTTAGACAGTGGTTATGGCCCAATAGTACGACCTACACAATGTGAAGAGCAAAAGGTACCAAAAAAACACATCACAGAAAACACACACAAAAGAAAAAAAAAAATAACAACGATCTACAAAACAAAAAGAGATTCAGAGATTCATGATTTATTGTCCCCGAGGGGGAATTCATTTTCATTGTTCTGTTCCGGGCAAAGACAAAAACAACATTCACATTGTACAGGAGGACCTAATTCCAATTTACAGCACCTCCACAATGTAGCTTTTTACATCATTCCTAAATGGTCAGATGTTCAGGTATATATCAACATACGTTAGACATAATTCCATTATATTAAATTTACAAAAACAGAATGTGGATCACACTAACTTTTTTCAAATCTTTCTCATCGTCGACCATAGTTTTAATGACTTTGTGATGCTTTTGTGCTTCATGGCAGAGAAATCTTTACATATCCAGCTACTGTATCTCATCTCCAGGTGTTGTAGAGGGTCAAAAGCGTACTCCACCTCCACCTCTGATCTGAGCTCAGCCACAGTTACCTAATGTTTATTTAGCCTCCAACAATCCTGTCTCTGAACTCGACAGGTAGTAGTCGGGGAGCCACAGGCTCAAAAATGGGTTGAACCTGACATCGTCCGTTATACTTTTTATTTGTGTTTTTTCTGTTAACTTTGACACTAAGGAACAATAATTGAGGGGTCTGCTCTGCCGGAAATATCGCGAAAAAAAATTGTGGCCATTTCACTGTATGCACCCTTTATTTTTTGACAGGAAATTGTAAAAAATGATTTTTTTCTTCAAATCCTCAGTGGGCTGGGTAGGCTGTCAATGAATGCATTTCAGATACACAGAACACATGTGGTGACAACATCCACTGAAAAAATAACTCTTAAAACACATTTCTACATGATTTTGTATCAATTTTATGGAAAAAAATTAGGCGTTTTCTCACTTTTTCCCAATATTTTCATCTTTACTTCATTGGCAATCAACTATGGGTCCAGGTTATGACATCAGTCAATGTGTCATCATTTTCAGCAAACAGTATACTCATTCCAGTGAAAAAATTATAAAAATCCAACCAAAATCATTGGTTCTATGATAATTTCACTACTAGCTGGCGATCAACAGGCTCAGAACCTCAATGGAATTTTAGGCTAGGCCTACTCTCGAAATTCCAAACAGACATACTGGATGTTTAGCATCATGGTACACTCACAAACACGATCTTAGTATTTGAATGAGTTTGAAACAACCAACAGTTACCAGTGTCTAGTTTAGCTGTTAGTTGAAATTCAACTCCCGTGGGAAACCCCCTAAAAAAAGTAGTTGGGGTACCTGTAACCAGACTTTCAAAAATTCCGAAATTTTTAATTTGGCCTTAAGTAAGTTGTGAGGGGTCAAACTAGGGGGTTTTCACGATTCTGAGTTGATTGCAAGCATTAGCTTTTCATCCAAAACACTCCTTGGTGTAAAAAAAACAAAACAGCCACACCCACTTTTCCTGTTCATCGGAAAGGAACAACCCCCTCCCCCCACCAATAGAATGTATTAGAAGTTATTCTTTAGCATGGCACAGGTTGTCTTTAATGTCACATACCGGTATACTCAAAATAATATAACTTACATTCTACCCCTTTTTCTTGGTAGGACCCTCCAGGATTTTACAATGTTTTAATTGCAACTATTAACGCAAATTCAACCAGTCCTCATGTATTCTCATCCCCCACGCAATTTATCACCACAACCTCTCTGCAAATTTGCTATCATAGACCGCTGTGGCTATGGTCACAGGAATTATTGATGTTGTCAATAGCTGTGATTTTTTTTTAAATTATAATATATTTTTAATTATTGTTTTCATATATTAAGCTATTATGTGGATTGGGAGTGTGAGAGAGAGAAAAAACACTGGGTGCACACCAGATTTCACATACCAGTAAAAGCTGAAATGCACACACACACACCCTTCTCACTGCTGGGTATACATGTAAATTAAAAAGTTGCTTTATTGGTTTCCTTTTTTATTATTTGCCATGTTAAATAGGCCTAAATGTTGCTTAGTGGTAGTTAGTTGGTTGACAATATACAACTTTTTACGTCTGATACATTAATATTATCTATATCTTTTTTGAAGAACTTGATGTTTTTCATGCCACTACATTGATAACATGCATAAGAAACCTATTGTCAACTTAGCTTAATTGTTAGTTGGCTAACAGTAAATATCATGGCTCATTAGCCAACTCTTTGTATGTGTTACACACCCCAAACTGCATCTGATGATCATTTCATTTTCTTAAATGCTCGCTGACTGCCCCAATAGCTATCTAGCTATGGCTAAGGCATGGTCTTAGAGAGGATGTGTGCAGTTGATTGATTGATTCTTTTTAATGACCACACAGCCAGGTGGTGGATTTTGCTTCCAGTACAGCTCATTGGTACAGGTTCCTGCCAAACATTTAACTCATTGAGTGCCAACCACGTAATTTTACGTGCCCTCTAGGAGCCAAAACGCGTTCTCAAGTGCCCTCATGGAAGACAAAATGCGTGCTTAAGTGCCCTCATGGCAGCCAAAACATGTGCTAAAGTGCCAACTAGGAGCCAAAACGTGTGCTCAAGTGCCCTCATGGCAGCCAGAACATGTGCTAAAGTGCTCTCTAGGAGCCAAAACGTGTGCTAAAGTGCCCTCTAGGAGCCAAAACGTGTGCTAAAGTGACCTCTTGGGAGCCAAAAACGCACACTTAAGTGCCCTCTAGGAGCCAAAAATGTGCTAAAGTGCCCACTAGGAGCCAAAACGTGTGCTAAAGTGCCCACTAGGAGCCAAAACGTGTGCTAAAGTGCCCACTAGGAGCCAAAACATGTGCTAAAGTGCCCACTAGGAGCCAAAACATGTGCTAAAGTGCCCTCTTGGGAGCCAAAAACGCAGACTTAAGTGCCCTCTAGGAGCCAAAACGTGTGCTAAAGTGCCCTCTAGGAGCCAAAACGCCTGCTGAAGTGTCCTCTTGGGAGCCAAAACGCATGCTAAAGTCCCCATGGGGGCCAAAACGTGTGCTAAAGTGCCCTCATGGCAGCCAAAACGTGTGCTAAAGTGGCCTCATGGGGGCAAAACGTGTGCTAAAGTGCCCTCTAGGAGCCAAAACGTGTGCTAAAGTGCCCTCTTCAGTGGTGAGGATGCGCTATTATGCCCTTTTTTTTCCTTTTCGCCCCTGCCCTTCAAAAAGTCTGTGCACGCCACTGCTCCAGCAGCTCGGAGCCGAAACAGGAAGCTCTCAGCCGAGAGTCCTGCCCGGTCTTCATCTGGAGCAACACCGTGTCCTCCCCAAGGTCCTCCCGCGGTAAAATGTGATGGTCTCTGGGCCAAAGCAGGCCGGCACCACCGACCCGTACCACAGAAGGACCGCGACCACCGGTGGGGCCGGTGTTCCCGACCTGCTGTGGCCGAGAGACCCTCACATTCCGCGGCGAGAGGCTGTGACACGGCACGGTGCGTCTGTGTTATTGTTGTTTATTTTTAACACCATTTTAACATCACCTTATTTTAAGAATAATATCTTTTTCTGGAACCACAATAAGGTTTCACCAGCTTTATCACATCTGATATTCTCATTTTGCTTGAAGGCATCATTAATGAAAGAACGTAGTTAATATTATTTTCATTCATTATATTCATATTTTATTTTTATTGAAAAGATTGTATGCTAGCTGTTCAAAATCATATTCCTGTTCTGGACATGTGTGCTGCTCGTATGTCAGGAGTCAATGTTGCTCTTTACTGGATTGCCAGCCCCAGGTGTTTTACAGTTGTTCTACCTGGCATGTCACTGTTTACATTACAAAATAAAGTTTGTGTAGTGCCTGCATGGAGCTGACCTGCTGACAGATGTGTAGCTGACAGTGACTTTCCTCATCACTAAATCTATTCCACTTTCTGATCCTCCCTTACTCACACCAATGGGACTGGACACATTTTGGATGAATTCCATTTCCTCTCTTTTTTAACCCTCAATCTTAACCCTCAATCTCAAAAATGTGCGCTCCTGCTAGTGCTAGTGCTGTCCTGATTCTCAGAAAGTGCAAGTTTAAGGGCTGTATAGCCCTCAATATTGAGATTTTCCGACACCACCCTTGGGAGCAAGGGCTATCCAGAATGCAGTATTTTCTTTGTTAATAGAGATATGAATATTACGAAAACCATTGTATTATCTAAGTCTAGGGCCATTTTATGGAGTATTTACCTCATTGTTACATAACATTTATTTTCTTATTTTAGGGGTATCGGCATTTAAGGGGTGTCCCATTTCTAAGTCACAAAATAGCCCTTAAAGCTGTACAGAAAAGAAAAATGAATTTGAGCCCACTGTTGGTCCTAACATTAGTGTAATAACTCATCTATCGGACGATGTAGCCCAAACTTTGTGCAAAATTCTATTTTCGAGTAAATCTGGGATGAAAGTGTGGTAGTTTTTTTCCGCATTGGATAATGCAGACGCACGGGTTATGCGTCACACTGCTCACGATTCATCAGCCACTGATATTGGATCCATTATCCGTCAATCAAACGTCTGAGACAACACACACACACGGAGCTCGGTCTCGACCCAAACATTGAATATCCCGCCCTCAATAACGACCAATCAAATTTGTTTTCCTGGCTCGGGTAAACTCGTGTGGCAACTTGTGGAAAATCGTAGAAGGAGGCGACAAACAGGACAAACACAAGCTTGAGGGTTGAGGTTGAGGGTCCTGGAGATATCTGTACAGTGCTCAACATACATCAGCACACATGTTATGAGTTTTTAACTCATAACATTAAAGTAAGGTTAATAATATTACTTAGATTACAAAATCTTTAGCACTCTATTAGTTGATGCAAAGATGTATACACCCCACAACAAAAGCTGGTACCTGACAGCACTATGTGTTTTTTGTGTCCTCTCTTCATTTCTAGCAAACTTGTTTCAGTTTTTGCTGGTATGTGAAATCCAGTGCATGTCCAGTGTCTTTTCTCTTTCGTTCACTTGCTCCCGATCCATGTAATAAATTACATTTAGCCTATTGTAATTTTTTAAGAAATTTTGCGACATTGCAAAATCCTGGAGGGTCTGTATAATGTCCTACAAAGAAAAAAGGGTAGAATATAAGTTATATTATATTGAGTATAGTAGTGACATGTGACAGACAACCTGTGTCATGCTACGGAATAACTTCTAATACATTCTATTGGTGGGGGGAGGGGGTTGTTCCTTTCCGATGAACAGGAAAAGTGGTGTGGCTGTTTTTTTTTACACCAAGGAGTGTTTTGGATGAAAAGCTAATGCTTGCAATCAACTCAGAATCGTGAAAAACCCCTAGTTTGACCCCTCACAACTTACTTAAGGCCAAATTAAAAATTTCGGAATTTTTGAAAGTCTGGTTACAGGTACTACCCCAACTACTTTTTTTAGGGGTTTCCCACGGGAGTTGAATTTCAACTAACAGCTAAACTAGAAACACTGGTAACTGTTGGTTGTTTCAAACTCATTCAAATACTAAGATCGTGTTTGTGAGTGTACCATGATGCTAAACATCCAGTATGTCTTTTGGAATTTCGAGAGTAGGCCTAGCCTAAAATTCCATTGAGGTTCTGAGCCTGTTGATCGCCAGCTAGTAGTGAAATTATCATAGAACCAATGATTTTGGTTGGATTTTTATAATTTTTTCACTGGAATGAGTATACTGTTTGCTGAAAATGATGACACATTGACTGATGTCATAACCTGGACCCATAGTTGATTGCCAATGAAGTAAAGATGAAAATATTGGGAAAAAGTGAGAAAACGCCTAATTTTTTTCCATAAAATTGATACAAAATCATGTAGAAATGTGTTTTAAGAGTTATTTTTTTCAGTGGATGTTGTCACCACATGTGTTCTGTGTATCTGAAATGCATTCATTGACAGCCTACCCAGCCCACTGAGGATTTGAAGAAAAAAATCATTTTTTACAATTTCCTGTCAAAAATAAAGGGCATACAGTGAAATGGCCACAATTTTTTTTCGCGATATTTCCGGCAGAGCAGACCCCTCAATTATTGTTCCTTAGTGTCAAAGTTAACAGAAAAAACACAAATAAAAAGTATAACGGACGATGTCAGGTTCAACCCATTTCCTTGAGCTTTTGAGCCTGTGGCTCCCTGACTATAGTTATTTCCTCATGTTTTTTTTTTGCTCTGATCTGCATAGGCAGCTTTGACACCTTATCTAAACAGGTGTCTGTCCTTTCACATCATATCCAATCAGCTGAATTTACCATATGCGGACTGACTCCAAAGTAAAACTATTACAGTCAATATGTTTTTATAGTTATATGTAGCTATGGAGAACCCATGCGGTCCACCGTAACGTATTATAAACTG
>NC_139901.1:6287958-6586117 GCF_905171665.1 Trachurus trachurus | reverse complement strand
AGTATCCCTTTAATAGCATCAGCGTGTGTGAATGGGTGAAAGTGGCTTCAACTGTAAGACACTTTGAGTGATCCATATTATCATTACTGTGGTAAATAGTCCAAGATGAGCAGCTCAACACATAATTCAAAACTTTCAAAACTTACTACTGTAACACATTCTGTCTCCCAAATGCCACCCGGAGCTCACACACAGGAAGTCAAATGACGCAGATTACACAAGGCAAACACTTCAGATCGCCAATCTCTGCTGTTGGTTTTAACGCAAATGTCACTTAGTTGTCACTGAAGTTGTGACCAAGTGACACATGAGTGACAGGCACAGACAGTACCGCTCATGAGACAAGAGTTATTAGATAGCGAGCTCTGCTCTGTGCCGTGGCCACGCTGATAACACATCAGTTCACCTGCATTTTTACTCCTTCTTTGAGGCGGAGGAATGAAAAGAAGCAGTCCTCTAATTCAGGACACATCTTTGCCCCGCGAGGATGAAACACAGCAGCAGAGCTGGAGAACACTGTCTGGAAAAAAAACATCAATCCAACCTCATTCATTCCCATTCATTATGAATGAATCCAGGCTCTTAAGTTGTTAGCAGGCTTATGCTCTGCGTTTTAACTCGGCTAACACGATTTAATTCATCAGTTAGAATTGCAGTTTCCTCTTCCTACAAAGACTTTCCCTCCTCGTGTGCATATGCAAGTCTCCACTGTGATAAATCGCTGAGCAAAGCTTCTGCTGAAGAAGCCCGCTCCCATTTACAAGTGTGGTAATACCTTCATTCATCACATCCAACCAGCTTCCTTCCTACAGGCACACCACACCTCTATTCTGTAAACAAACTAGAACAGGTCTTGAGGCCACTTCATTGAGTCAATGCACAGCTCCACAGCTACAGTAGGGGAGGTGGTTATAATGTGGTAAGGACCTGGTTAAAAAGAAACGTTTCCTTGATTTACTTTTGGGTAAGTGGGAGACATCATAGTGATACTGAAGGATTCTGATGGATGGTTTTCTGTTGCAAATAGTGTTTGATATTCATTGATTGTCGTGTCCATCAGTTCTATCAGTAACAGTGACGTTGACGGGTTTTCAACTGTAGTGTTAAACTCCTGTGATGTGATGTGATGTAATGTGACTGTAACTGTTAAAGAGGAACTATGTAAGTCCGGTTGTTTTTCCGCTGTTTTGCTAACCCTCCTCTCGGCTGTGTGCATTTGTTTACAAGGAAGCCAGCGAGAAATCAAACAATAGAGCGGTGGATAACGTTGTATATCACATACAATGTTAAGACATGTATATTTGTGTAGGTCTATCCGTCATAAACAAGAGATTATAAATTACGGGAACATTTGTGTCGTGGTGTGAGCTGGGACTACAGGGCGGGGGCCCAGATCTTGCAAAGTTGTTTTTCAGCCAAGAAACACAATAAGAGCCGCATTTGGAAGTCAGAGAGCCTCCATTCTCCCTCTAACAAGTTAGGCCATTTATTAAACCAACACAATTACTCCAAAGCTGCTTAATTAAGGTAAAAATGTAGCATTGTTAAACTACAAATCCTGCATAGTTCCTCTTTAAATCTAACCTTTCATTTCAGCTCTAGAGAATAAGCTGGTTTCTGTGCATCTGAGGAAACAGTCACATGTATAAGTCAGACAAATACCACATTTAGTACAAACAGAATCTAAATCATCAGCATTGGCAGGTACAACTAGATTGTGTCAACTGCCTAATAACACATTGGTTTACTACTTTTGCATTGTGTATCGCCACTGCAATTTGGAAGAAGTTTAGTTAAATGTTCAAAAACAATGACAACAACAACAACAACAACAAAGTAGTCTCCTTATCTGGCTTCCCCCAAATTAAATCACATCAGATAGGCAGATACAGGCTGAAGTGTGTCTACTTGGCTTCCCATCAAAAGTAAACGCCCGGAGGATTTGCTCTCTGGCTGCCCAGGCACTCAGTGAAAAGATAAATGAGCTTGTTTTAATTTGAAAAATGTAGGCATGGACTTTATGTGGGTGGACGAGGAAAGTATTTTAGGTTTACTTGACAAAACAGTGGACACAGTGGAATAATTTCCTTCAGATATTTCAGTTGACTGTTGAATTATCAAGTGGCCTGTCCCACAGTAGTTAAAATATAGAAGGGTTAAAGGTTAGTCACTAATAGCTTCTGTTTCTGGGTTTGTCCCCTGTGTTTTTCTCAGTCAGCCTCTAACTAAGCCTCCTGGTACACATATAAAAATCATAAAAACCCCTAAATATGCCTGAGGCATTGATGATAAAAACAACAACAGATAATTTGGATTAAATTACACCCAAGGCACTGTCACTGCAAGAAGAGCTAAACTTATTTATTTATTTTTATAATTGGACAATTTTACAAAGCAAAAAGCTGAAGTGTTTATGCTTAATTAGCCGTCAGTCAGATGGATACAGCTGTTACAGCTTTCAGAGTCACATCAGTCCACCTCTTAGATCACAGACGGGCATCCTGTCTTTCAGTGAGATGACATGTGGTCCACTATGCAAGTTGTGTGGAGCCCTGTACTTAGGGTTGCAAAATTCCGGGAATTTTCAAAGTTGGAAACTTTCCATGGGAATTAACGGGAATATATGGGAATTAATGGGAATATATGGGAATATATGGGAATTAACGGGAATATATGGGAATAAACGGGAATAAATCCGAAATTTACAAAATTAAAGGTAACATTTTATTCAACATTCACGTTTTTGTTGTTCAGTAAAAAAAATTTATTGTTTATACAAAAATTAAAACTTGATAAAGTTCTACTCACAAATAAATAAGTTGAAATGTCATGTTTTTTAATTGTATTATTTTGCATGGATGCCTGTTTATGACAAAACAAAATATTTATATCTATGTTTGGATATGATACAGTTTGTTTAAATTACTCCCAATTTCCAGTTAATTCCCATAAATTCCCAATAATTCCCATGGAAAGTTTCCAATTTGGTAAATTTCCCAAATTCCTCATCTTAACTTCCCATGGAAAGTTTCTGGAAATTTATCGGAGATTTACTGGAAATTTTCCATCCCTTTGCAACCCTACCTGTACTCTTCTGTCAGTGTTCACAACTTTGACTGGACCATGAATCAACGAGAGTCAGTCAAACTAAATTTGTACGACACTTTTCATACATAGTGCATTTCAAAGTGCTAAAGAGAAGGACAAGTCAGATAAGAAGGCCTGAGAGACAATTAAACTGATTCAAAAAGCAATAATAACATTTGCAAACAAAAGGCCGAACAATCTGCCAGACCATGAAAAAAAAAGAAAACATAGGAGAGAAACAGCAATTAACTACAACACTAAAAGTGTTTAGAAAATTAATGAGCGGTAATCTTATTTATTACACAGTAATTAAGGATAATGCATCACATATACTTCAGTTGCTAGTTCATTATGCTGAAGGAGCTGCAGTCCAATACAGCGGCGCTACAATAAATCCTTAATGAATGATCACTGTAATGTTTCATTTCAGTCTCTGATTGTTTACTGTTAGATGAGCCGCTGGAGTTTGTGGCGGCGCTGAATTGCGTTGTGTCACTCACTGTGATTTTGTGTTCTCTAATTGGCAGAAATGTACTGGACAAAATATTCGAGGCATCTGTTATTTGACAGGATTAAGACGGGGTGGGCGATTTATCCTCATTAATGTGCAAAACATATGCAGCAGCACGCCAGCACAGATTCACAAGTCAACTTCCTCAGACTGTGAAAGAGGTCAAGTCCACAGGTTTTTCCTCTTCACTGTAAAGTAGGTTAAGCCATGAAACTAGCCGAGAGATTGTCAACACACAGGTCTTCGTGAATTTCCACACACGCGCACGCACACACACATGGGGTATTTACTGTGCATTACACCAGAGGCCATCTGTGTCCCAGCAGCACCATATGGGTGACCGTCAACAGGCTACTGGACTTAGTGATAGTAAGCTGGCTAGCTGCTCTGTAGGAGGAAGGCTAAAACTTAACCAGGCAGCATGTTAATCCCTCTGCTGAGGAAGAGTCGGTGGCTGAGCCCTGTGTTATCTCACATCTGCAGTAATCACAATCAGTCAAAGTGTCTTTACTGCTCATTCACAATCTGCCAGTTTGTAAGTATATAAATTAGTCGCTAGTCACCCGATAAGCCCACTTACTCCCTTAATGAGCTGTAACTGCACCGTGCGCTGGTAATTATCCGTACAGTTCTTTACGACCTATAATTTCTTATTCATGTTAGAAGTTCCATGTTTACAGCCGCCATTTATGATCTTCAGCTTTGGAGAATATTCTCACGAAGCCATTTTAATTTGTAAACAGATCCTTTCACTTATAAAACCATCTCGTTTTTACATAATGATGTGTCAGTACGAAGACAATAAAATACACCAGGCAGAGGTGACACAATAACCATCTCTGTCTGTTGCTGATGGGGTGGTAGAGGAGTCAAAGAGATAACTTTGTGTCACCTCTAACCACCAGCACAGCAGCCGTCATTAATCTGCATTCATGTTGATTGTGTGAGACCTTGAGATAATGCTTTAGTCAGCTGGGATTGACCACATGTTGACTCTGTGTTGTTTGCCGGATGAAAACAAGTCAGAGCCATTTCCATGTTGTTAAAGGGATAGTTCAACATTTTGGCAAATTGGCCCATTGCATCCCTATAGTCTTAGAAGTAGGTTCGTTATTTTTAATTGTCAGTGCAAGCTGTTTTTAGAGCGGCGAAGCAGAGCCGCGAGCTGCTCAGAGCTACACTACGGAGGCTAGTGGGATTTCTTGGTTTCCCTCATCAAAATCATCAAATACACAATCCAACAACTCCAAAACGCTCTGGTGGACAAGTTGTGATCTGCACATTCACCACGCTATGAGATAATAACGGAACATTACGAGACGAAGTTGTTTTGGAGGCAAATGCGGAGACTGCTTGCTGAAAAACTGCCCCTGACAGGTACGCGCATCAGCGGTTTTGC
The DNA here is from genome assembly GCF_905171665.1 of Trachurus trachurus. Classification (NCBI taxonomy): domain Eukaryota; kingdom Metazoa; phylum Chordata; class Actinopteri; order Carangiformes; family Carangidae; genus Trachurus; species Trachurus trachurus. Next base: position 6,581,120 of record NC_139901.1, on the reverse strand, counting down.
ATGAATTTACCTCGAAAACAACTCCTTCTCGTAACGTTCCGTTATTTTCTCATTACGTGGTGAATGTGCAGGTCACAACTTGTCCACAAGAGCGTTTTGGAGTTGTTGGTTTGTGTATTTGATGAGTTTGATGCGAGAAACCCAGCTGACTAAAGAAATTCCAAGGAGAAAGGTGAAAAGCCAACAAAACACCCCTCTATTCATGCTGCTTGTTCATAAAACCAGTCTGACATTGGATTGTGCGCTGTGTAGCTGATTTAATTCATGTAAACTTGCCACCACAGGCAAACAGCACCAGACTGAGAACACACAAACTTTCACAAAGTGTGACTGCGGCCTTGACTTCTTCTTTGCCTCCAGCTCAACTGGTGGGTTAGATCTCATGGTTATGGCCTCAAAGGGCCTTGGGTGAAAACTATTCTGCACTTGAATGCAGCCAGTGTGATTGTAAAAAAGATCTTTGAATGTACTTCATCAACCTCCAAATAAAGTGGATTTTCCAACATTTTCCATGAAGAGAAAACATAAAACTGGAGCAAAAACACTAAATAAAAACTGACTGTCCACTGAATGTGGCCTTGTTCTTTCCGTACCTTAAACATCTGCTTGACCTTCTGTCGGGGAAGGTTGACGTTGAGCTTGTGCAGGAGCTGCAGGACCTCGCTGATGCTTAAGCTGCCATCGCCGTTCTTATCTGCCTCAGCGAAGGTCTGCTTCAGCCATGTGATGACACGGTAGGTTAGGGAAAGTCGGCATGAAAATCACTGGTGATAAATGCATTTCTACCGTATATTCGGCAAGATATAGCTACACCATAACATCACTTATCTACTTAGTTCAGTATAAATAACAAGAGCAGGTGAAGGATATTGGTCACGGGTGCGCTGTCTCTTGGCCAGGCTGTCCTCGTCGCTGATGCCAGCCATCAGATATTTGAGGCCTGTGATCCAGGTCCGCGCCTCCTCTCCGGTGCCGGACACCAGATCCAGGGACTCCACGTGCTCGCCGTAGTAGAGGCTGAAGCAGCAGTTGGGGTCGAAGCTGCCCTCCGCATAGCGCTGGAAGATCTCGGACTGCTTCCCCTCGCACACCTCGCGGATGGAGTCGATAGAAACTGTTGGAGCAAACAGGAAGTCAGTGACAACACGCATGGTTCCACTGTTTGCTTTCAGTCCGAACTGTGTTGCAAATTCACACTGGTAGATTTTCTTTCCTATATTTACCATCCAGCCCCAGAGAGCATAATACGATTTATTATTTTATTTATATATTCATTTATTCATACAAACACACCTCTGCGCTTGGAAAATACATATAGACATTGGCTGGGTGGAATTGGGGGCCAGTTTCAGTGACAGCAGTGACAGACAGGATATTGGCCAGATAGCCATTAAATGCAACAACTTGCAGACAGACACAGAACAGACAATCCCAGCATTCTGGGTACATAAGTAATCTATAGTGAATGGAAAGAAATCACACAATAAATGAGTAAATAAAGTACAAACAAACAAGTCTGCGGCCCTCTGCACACGACACTGAAGCTGGTGTGTTATAGCCTTTGTTTTTCCCCAGTGATAAGGTGTTTTATTTATAATAGAGTTTATGCCCAAACTGGTACAACATATAAGCATTCTGGAGGTAATTGTTCTTGGTAAGCCTCAAAACATTATAGCACTGAAAAAGCAGTCTGAATTCAATTCAGACCATGATGGACTTTTGTTGAAAATCATACCAGTCCAGTCAGTCAGTTCAAGTATTGAAGTTTGATCCCTGGAGTGAGTACACCTCTTGTCTAGTGTCAAAACCTCATTAAACCCAACTTATCCCTCTGCACTCTTTAGTATTCTAATTATTTAGAGAATTTCTTAAACGACAGTGAATTAATCATTGTTGAAAGTTTAACGAGGAGATTCTTGTGTCTGATTTCAGGGCTTCGTGATATGGGCCATTACAAATACTGATTGCGCAGCATCCAGAGAGCTCTGTTTATTAAGAGACAACATTTATGAGATGGTAATGACATTTTACCCGAAGACGTTGCCTTGAGTCATTCATTATTTTCCCCCTGACAGCAAGTACATGGCGAGTAGCTGTCGCTTGTTCAGCTCGGAGTTTGGAAAATCTGCAGAGCAGGTTGATTCCCCGGTGCCTGACAATATCCAGGGGACACACACACACACACACACACACACACACACACACACACACCCTCCTCTGCCTGTGTGTCTCTCTGGCCCTCAGTCAAACAGTACACTCCATGGATGAAACACTATTTACATACACATTCATAATGCAGTGATGTACATATAACTATTTTCCCTCATGACCACATGCTACACACACAAAAACCTGTGTATTACTGTGTGTATATACACACACTACTGGATGTCAGAGATGCATCTGACATGACAGTCGACACGCTGGTGCTGTGTTGTCTGTGCTCCCATGTGGCCGTCACTCTTCCCCACAAGCCCTGTAGCTGGAGATCCTGCATGGGTACATGTGCTTTCCCTGATAGCTGCACCTTCATAAATCATGCAACACTGTACTATGCACCTGCTATTGGGTGGATAGTAGAGAGGTAGTAGAGGTGTAACCACCGCTACCACCGTCTGGAATGTTTCATGAGCTGCCCCGTGGCGGAGCTTGACGTGGACGTCGTCTCCGGGGGTGTAAATCACAAGTTTCATCATAATACGATAACATATCGATTCGATGGACAATGATTCCATGTTTGTCGATATCACAAATATCAATATCACTGCAGCGTTTTTTTTTTCTCCCCAGGCGCCGGCAGATTTGTGATGTTTCCTGAGTGTTTAAACTCAAAGTGGTGGTGTCCACACACAGCACACAATTTACCAGTTGATGCATCTTCTCCAAAATCTAAAATATTTCTACACCACTGATTTATTCCTGAGAGGATAGGACAGGTGTGTGATCCATCAGGTGAACATTTCCTCTCATACACTTTCAAAGTCTAATCTAGTCCAATTATTAGACTGCCGCAGCTTGGATTTACATGTGTGCTGCCTGTAGATATTCAAGCTTCCACGGTACAAATAAAATAACTCTAGCAAGGTTCATTGACATAACTGGGGTCAGTTTTCTCACTTTGTGCTGTCTTGGTTTCCACTTAACAGAATGTCTGATTCAGATGATTTGTGTTATCTCTTGGTCTTTTGCAGAGAATGTGCAGTTGGTGCTATACGTCACATATTTACTGCTAAAGCAATGCTGGTCCTGACCTCAGCATGGAACAGAGGACCAACTCTTTATGCTAAGAAGGTCACCCCCCCCCCCCCCCCCATCTAGTCTACATGTGTTTTGTGGACTTGGTGAAGGCTAGTGACTCCCTTCCCCAAAGAATGGGGTGTAATGACTGTTTATTTTACAAGCCAGTGGGATGTTATATAACTGAAGTGAGAATGGTGTCCTTATTCTTTGCTGGGAATGAAGCTTATTTCCACCTGGTGTTGGTGTCAATCACAGTTATTTACATTTTAACCATCGCTTTTAATGCTTTGGGTAGTGACTGAGGGATAAGACTGCTAATAAGAACAGCCTTAAAGGGATAGTTCAACATTTTGGCAAATTGGCCCATTGCCATAATCCCTATAGTTTAGGAGGGTTTGTTACCTTTAATTGTCAGTGCAGGCTATTTTTAGAACGGCGGAGCAGAACCGCGAGCGCCTCAGAGCTACGCTACGGAGGCTAATGGACTTTCTTGGTTTCCCTCAGGCAAATGCAGAGACTGCTTGCCGAAAAACTGCTCCCAAACGGGAACGTGCATCAGCAGTTTTGCATGAATTTACACCGAAAACAACTCTGTCTCGTAACGTTGTGTATTTGATGAGTTTGATGAGGGAAACCAAGAAATCCCATTAGCCTCTGTAGCGTAGCTCTGAGCAGCTCGCAGCTCTGCTCCGCCGTTCTAATAATAGCTTGCACCGTCAATTAAAGGTAACAAATCTACTCCTAAAACTATAGGGATTATGGCAATGGGCAAATTTGCCAAAATGTTGAACTATCATTTTAAAGAGTTTCTCCTTAATGTGGCTGGGCTCACCCTTATAACTCTGATATCTGGACAGAGCCATGAATTAAAGCTGTGTCTCTTTTGCTTTGATTGGAGCCAGGCTGGTTCAGGCATCAGATCAGGATGGTTCCTGGATATCTTCCATTGAAGGTTTTCTGGGCATGTCCAACTGGCAAGAGTCCCTGGGGTAGACCCAGAACATGCTGGAGAGACTGTACATGTCATCTGGCCGGGGAACACCTCAGGGTGGAGCAGGAACACGATGCCGGAGAGAGGGACATCCGGACTACCTCGCTGAACCTGCTCCCACCACGACCCGAGATAGGGGTGGATAGGTGGCGCTTCTAATCTGCCAGGGAATTGTGTGCGTGTGTGTGTGTGTGTCACCTTCATTTGGCGGTGTGAAAAAGACAGTGTTTGGGCAGATTAAAGCTGATGAATAATTAAGTCGATTTAAGAAGCTTATCAAATCCAGGGCTACAGAGGAGGAAGAGCAACAGGAAACTGAGCCCCTAAGCCCCCATGAGACGCCCCGCTATCCTGGGAGCTGCTGCGAAGAAGTCCCTTAGCCCTCTTTTATTCTAAAACACTGCAGGAAACCTTTGTGTTTGCTTGTTGCAGATATTGTGAATGGAAAATAAATGTCCAGGCCGAAAATAACAAAAATACCTCATGCCTTGAGCAAATGCATAGGGGTGAAAATTAAATCTAGCAGAACTAAAAGCCAGCCAAACATTATCAGATAAAAGGCCATCTGGGAGATAGCCACTGGAAAAATGGTGGCAAAAACAAAGCCGCCTTTCTAAATGTGCCCTATAAATATAGTAATTAACAGTAAAAAAAAAAATACTGTGAATGATGCCCCAAGAGTCTTGCTTTTCTTTTGTGCGTAAATGATTGATCTATTTTTCTTTGCAAGAAACAACAAACAACAAATAGGACAAGTAAGCATAAAGTTAGCAAAGTGACTCAGTAACATCGTTTAACAGCTCGTTGTTGCCAGCAATAAAACCAAAACCTTCACATTTGGCAGTAATTATCCAGTTGTGATGTTGGCAATTTCCTTTTTACGATTTTTCTTTGTTGGATTGAAGAGTGTTTGAAAGTTTGTCAGATGACAACCTAACAGGGATGTAAACGCAAATGTTTCACAATAAAAGCCAAGAGAAAACAACAAACCTGAGTCAATACTATTCATATTAAGGTCTAATTGCTCATTTGTCAAAAGAAAAACGTCAATAAATAACCATTAAAGTGCGGGTGCCTGTGGTGGTTGACTGGTAAAACACAGGTTCTGGCAGAGAAAATAATCAAACATCCAAAAATGAATGAACACACAATTATCTAAAAACTGTTTATGTGGTCTTATCTTCCTCTGCATTACTGTAATTTTTCTTAATAAATAAACACACAAGAGAAGCACTGGAGGTTTTAAAATCCTAAGGCTACCATCTGTAGTGATATTTTATTAAAAACTGTCGAATGTGGTATTTTTCTCATTTTCTGTGTCTTGCGTTGAACTTTATTTGCTTTATGACGGCTAAAGCTGTGGAGCAGAACAGATGGTGTTCCTGTTTTACTGCCTCCATCACCCAATGTGGATATAAACACCGTGGCTGAGAGTCGACACCAAAACTGGAGGGAATGATCAGTCTTTAATTATTTTCTTGTTTCTTGTTTGGAAAATTAACAAAATTAATAACTTGATCGGTAAAATGCACAACAAGTCTGATTAATAACAGCCGCCATGGTCACTCAGTAAGTGTTCAAAAAGCATCTGTGTCTGTCTCTGATAAACAAAGGTGTCAACGATAACTCCGTTGAGCCTCTTGAGAAGATGGCATTGGAAATTCAAAGTGAAAATGGGTTTATGGGATGCCTGGTAACAAGCCCTAGCCTGTCACATAAAATACGGCACAAATGGTTTTCCATAAGTCTGAATTTTGAACAAACATCTGAAAATGTTGCTCCCTTGATACTGTGAGGGGGGTGTGTGTGGGGGGTGGGGGGTACTCACTCTTGGCCTTTTCATTCTTGCGCGAGGGCCTCCAGCGGATACACGACTTGTGTTCGTCCAGATAGAAGAACCGCACCAGTCCCTTGGAGCCGCCGCGGAGCTTCACCATCTGGGTTCCCATCTGCATGGAGCTCATGCATTTCTCCACTGAAGGCAGGAAGACAAGACAGACAGGGGGGGGGGAGAAAAAATTGGACAGCTGTCAGAAAAAGAAACTGCTTGCGTGTGCATTACAGCTGAAAGTGTGTGTGTTTGTGTGCTTGTTTCTATCATAAGCTACCTTTGGGGACAAATTTCAAGCTAAAGACCAATTAACTGAGGCCTGGCCAATTGGGCATACTTGGGGAAAAAGCTGGTTTTGTGATGAGTGGTTAAGATGAAGTCAAAATTTGTTTTTTTGTTGTGTATATATAATTTATTTCAAACCAGATCCAAATAATTCCCATACAACAGACACATAATTAAATCAAAACAAATAACAGTACAGACAATAAACAATAACAATATCTGGTTTGAAATGGGGATGGATGAAGCAGAGCTTTTAAATTTCCCTCCCCGGTTTACATACACATACTGTACATACTATACAAAACACCATCAAGACACATATGACATAACACATCGCAAACTCCCTAATCATTTCACTCTATTTTATCCTACAGTTACCCCACAGACTGAGATGCACATACTGTAGTTTTAAGTGTGGTTCTTGTGCTCTGCTGCTGTGCCCGGAGGTCATATCTAACTCCCATTCACAAAAAAGTCCCTGAATACTACTGGGTAGTTGATTGTGTTTTGCCCTGTAGGCGATTTGTAGAGTTTTTCGTTTGACCAAATCTCTTAATTTCAGTGCCGCTGCTCTCAAGAACAAGTCATTGGTATGTTCATTATATTTTACATTGAATACAGTACAGTACTCTTTTCTGTAAAATAATCAATGGCTGCAAATTTGAAGTGAAGTACAGTATGTAACTTATGTAATATTCCCCAAAGTGTCTTATGACAATGTCTGTGTGCCTGTGTGTGTGTGTGTGTTATGTACTCATACACTTCACATGAACACACAGCATTGCAAAGCAAACACATTGGATATGCCTGTCAGGCTGCTGCTCGTCTCCTGGGAGGATGAGAAAGTGAGTGAAGATAGATGACAGCGAGAGGCAATTTGTCCACGAAAAGCCCTTTAACAAGATCTCTTCTGCACACGGATAAATATGACAGAACAACAACCAGATCAATCAATAAACCTGGGCGCTCTTTTTTAGACGTGAGGAGGATTCACACTGTTGCCTGATCTCAAGAAAAGACTTTGAACCCCACCTAGGAATAAAAGAGACACCCAGAGAATAAGGCGAGACATGCCCACCCACTACAAACAGACACAAGCCTCTTTGTGACCTTGGTTTCATTTTTTTTTGGGGTGGGGGGGGCTGGAAAAGTCCTCCACAGGAAGCTAATGGTGTGGCTATCAGGCTGATGTGGACTGCCACATGCCCCTGGGATGCAGTCACACCCCTATGTGGCCATACTATCAATTATCAGATGCCTGTCACTTCCTATCAAACACCCACAACATACAAGAAATTAGGCCAACTCAGCACGCAAATGTTGTTTAAATAAGGTTAGCAGGCGCTGGCGCGTGTGACATTCAACGTACCCGCTGCGTTTGAGGTATTTTGGAAAATTCGACCTGATTTAAAAAAAGATAAAAAAAAAAAAAAAAGAGGAGGGAACATACATTTTCCCATGCTGCTATTGAAGTAATGCAGCGTGAACAAGTAAAGGGTGGTTGCGCTAACTGATGAGAGCACAACTCCCTGTGCTAACATGCTAAGTTCAGCCCAATGTGCATTTCCACAGCTCATAACATTTTTACATTAAAATCCTGCAAGAAACTCATTTTAATTAAAAAAAAAAAAGAAGAGTGCATTAAGTGTAGACATTCATTGACGATAACAGAATGCAAGGGAAAATGGCAAAGTGGAAGGGACAGGAGATAATAGTGAATATTAATGAATGACAAACTGAAAGCAGTAGGATGTGAGAGATGATTCATGACTGCTGTTTTTACTGATGGAATTATTGCTGAGGAAATGTGCATAATGTTGAATTTCTCTACAAAATAGGAAAAGATGGAGGATGTTTGGGGCTTGATTTAATCTGGGACTTTGAGCGGAAATAGATTCTATTGAATTTGAGAATTTACGGCACTGCCAATAGTCTTGATGTGTTTTCATTGTGTTTCTAAATTTGGGTTCCCAATTTTGGACCCGACGCAACACCAAACGAATACATGTTTCATCACATTTCACTGAGTTCACAGAAAACACCATTTTATACTTCATAGCATGAGTTTTAATCTGGATCATTTGACCTGAACGCAACACACATCTGATTCTTCTACTGTGGAAGTAAGCAATGCAAACCAGCAGTGACGAATCACTCTAAGTGAGCATTGATTTGACGTAGCTGTGGTCTTCCTGCAAAGAGCCCGCCCCCAGGGCATTGTTAATGTAGTCCAGTCCTGTTCTCCTAACCTCTGCTATTGAATTCCTGCTCAGGACCAGTGTCAGCAAAGTGCACAGCTCCACAATGCAACCGCCAGAGCAGTCTCGAGGCACCATCGCACACCAAGAGTGCTTCATTTCACTTTGCTCCCTGTCTCACTTCCATGAATAGTTAAACAACAGTTCTTTGAAGTCTTGGTGAAGGAAAAACATTGTGTCAGCGTGTAAATGGATGACCACGCCCATGTGACCAAGATGTATCAGTAGAAAATGTGTTGTAAACAAACACTGATACTTTAAACTCTACGAGACAAAAGTTCTGAGAAACGGTGCGATGCGTTCTGTTTTTCTATTCTTCTTAGAGTAGGATGGATGCTGTGTGTTTTACAGATGGGCACATGCACAATATTGTTATTGATTAGTGATCGGTGTGTTTAATACAACCTCCTTTGGGTGAAACAGTTTGAGGAACATTTTGACCTGGAATCAACATCCTTCAACTGCAACATAGAGTTTTCCTTTTTACTTCTTCTAAAGTTCTTATTGACATTTTTGAGACTAAATTGACTAAATTGAGGGTGGGGGGCGCTCTACGTTCTTTGTTACAACTCACCATAATATATAATCAGTCATCTGGGGGTGATGGTCCAGTCTACTCCATAATATTTTGCTGCTGTCACAGCAGGAAACTCTGCTTGACAAAGATAATGGAAGCAGGTTTTCAGTGCTTTTGTGGCAGTCTCAGGATATTCTGCTTTAATCCAGAACGCAGGGAGATTTGAAGTTTTCTGTGAAGTGAACATGTGAATCACCTGTTGCAATGAACCCGTAATTAGGAAAAGGAATCTTAGTTTTTCTTTTTGTTGGCAGTCGTCAGGTCTTTTGTCATCTCATTATTGAGTCTCTCCCCTGCAATGTGTTTTTTACTCTTTTACGCTTGTGGACCTGCCTGTCAATTGCGCAGCGCTGGGAAGATGCACAGACGGAAGTGGCAAAATTTCCAAAATAAAACATCCAGAAGTGTAAATTTGACAAAACAAACAATTTTATATGTTTTCATTCTCTCTCTCTGTACCAAATGATCCACGGCCCGGTACCAGTCCGCGGACCAGGGGTTGGGAACCCCTGGTGTAGATGATGTAAATTAGAGACACTACTCATCAGTTTCCGCAGGGAATCGAGAGCATATGCCATGATCAACAGAAGTAGTCTTCAGAGTAAAGCTGTGTCTCAATCCAGGGACCACATCCTTCACAAGGTACGGAGCGTGAAGGCTCAGCCTCCTAAGACCATGCAGGGTCGGACAGAAATGAGACTGTACATTCTACAGAGGATTTATTTTTCCTTTTTTTCTTCATCTAGATTCACCGCTGGCACACAATGAATCATGGGATAGGTCGGTCGGGTGCCCAGGGATCCACCCGTTGGATCCTTCAGTGCACGGGAAACGAAGGATGCGTTTGAAGGCTCCTTTGGAAAATTGGACGGCCTAGTCACACCGCTCTGACGCAATCGGCCTCCAAATGGAGCCTTCAAAGGATGTGGCCCCTCAATCGAGACACGGCTTATCCCTCCTCACACATGATGAACATTTCACTGAGCCCTGAAATACTAAATCGTCACAAGGACCCGATGCATCATCCTAGCTGCGGCACAACACTGTGTTGTGGAAGGAGAAAACAAAGAGCACAAAACGGCGGACGAGAGAAAATACATGATCGCTGCACACTTCTCTGACAAGACGAGAAGTTCACAGATCCTCATGATGACCATGACTAACATTACAATCTGGAATCCTGGAAAAATCATCTGAGGTCAGGACTCGGGACATAATGTAAAATTAGTAAAATGAAGTTCAGGTGACAAAGAGAGGGAAGACGTCACTGTTTCTGTAATTACAGAAAAGAAAAAGTTTTATATGTGACATTATATTATTGTATGACAAGGGGTGTATCAGTGTGTGAAATCATCCTGATGTGGACTCTGAATACGGCTAATTCAGCATAAATGATCAGCTGAATACGAGTCTGACACTGTGGCCCCATCAGCCTTGTAGACAACTGGAGACATTCATTTGTAGGTTATCAACATTTATTAGAAATGGGCATCTGAGATGATGATACACAGAAGTATTATGATTTTGGAAATCAGTGACATTTAGGTTTTAAGGTATTATAATATCCTCCATGATCTGTGTGTCACAGCCACATTACAATTACTTGCTCTCTCCTTAAAGGGGAACTATGCAAGTCCGGTCGCTTTCCCTCTGTTTTGCTAACCCTCCTCACGACCATGTGCAACAAAGTCGGCGAAAAATCAATCCATGCGGTGGATAATGTTATATAACATATACGATGTTACGACATGTATGTTTGTGTAGTCTTAACTGTCATAAATAAAAGATTGTGGGTAACGGAGCGCGTTTGTATCGTGGTGTGCAGAGACGAGAGCTGGGACACCGGGGCGGGGGCCAGGTACTACACTGATGTTGCAAGGTTGGTTTTCAGCCGTGAGACGCCAGGTGGAAGGCAGAGAGCCTCCGTTCTCACTCGTACCAAGTCACAAGTCATGTATTTAACTATCACAATTACAACTCTCCAGTTGTAGTATTTCAGAAAGTTTTTTATATTTGAAAATCTGTTTAAAAGGAAGAATTACGCCAAGAAAATGTTAAACATTGTCTCTCATCATGAACAGCACTGACTGTACGTGGTGTCCTGACATCAATATTGATGCAGCAAAAAAATCATTCTCAACTGTATAATAAAAATTCACTGTATAACATTTGTACATGAGCCATTTCACAAACGACCTATCGTTTCTGTGTTTCTGTATTAACCCTTAATGATTTTACATCTCGGACTCTTTCATGTGACATAACTGCAACATGGCTGTAGAGCAGCTCTTTTATTGATTTCGAGAGAAGAGTTATTTCTGCAGCCGCCGGCTGATTGCAGAGTCTGATACCGGCGGCTGTAACGGAGCTAAGGATCTATACTCTATATTCAGCAAGAGAGGGGGCAGTAATCCATGAAATGTGCTGCTGTCAAAGTTGGGCTGGAATGAGAGCGTGCCGACTCTGTGGGTTCGCAGGTCAAAGATGGCACACACGGCTGAAAACTATCTCCTCCCAGAGATCTGAGTGGCTCATCCTCCTGCTCCTGTCAAAGATAAGCTGCGCTGCTCTCTAACAGCCATCACAGCCTCCTGGCCAACATTTACATCTGCTGCTGTCGGCGCCGGCATCCACAGCTCGACGTGGAGCCAGAGAGGCCCCGCCGTCAGCCCAGCACGTGATCGATACACTGACATTAAAAGGAAACTGACGGATTACCCGACCGTCTAGACTCAAGTGGAGTCAAGTTTAGGCGAAAACAGCGGGGCCCTCTCTCTCTCTCTCTTTTTTTTTTTTAAGTCACGTTGCATGTGCACGTTTGACTTCGCTGGTGCAGTGAGAGGTTAAATCTAATCAAACTGCGAACCAAAGAGAACAGTTTCAACATTGGAACGCACTCTGGTTTGCTGCCGCTGCCTTCAACACAATTAACTCACAGATGAGGAGGCAGGGAAGGAGGCGACGTTCCTGCTCACCATCCCCTGCCAGTCGGCTAAAAGGAGAGTGTTTGCTCATGTGATGTAGCTGGCTGTGTGTGGGAAGCCCCTTGGGAAGTCAACTAAATCTTTGAAATATCTTCCCACTGTACTTCACTAAGAAGCACTCACCGAGAAGTAGCGCCCCGAGAGTGAAGTAAAGCCTGTCAGGGGAGGCTGTAGGTGCAGCCCACTGCTAAAATACAAACACAATACAATCAACCCACTGATGAAACTTATCGTGTGCCTGAAGAATATTTGAAACATCAAAGAAATCACTTGATGCTCTGACTGCAGGCCATGTAAAATATTAAAAGGTAATGCAATAATACACAAGAGTATATAATAATACAAGTAACTCCATACACACAACATAAAGCACAGGCTGTTAGCAGTAAGTGGTGGCACTGGATTTGATTCAATTGGAAAGGTTAGTCACAACCTATGGAAGGCTGATGAAGCCTGGATAATAGAGTCTGGTGTAATCAATTAACCAACAGTCCAGTGGTTTGGGACTTGTGTTCACAGTTGGTGCTGAGGCTCCAGGAGGTGGTACACACTTCCTGTGTCAACGAAGCAAATAAAACATGGATTTAGATGTGTACAAATCATATACACATAGTATAAAATAAAATGAGGGGTGTTACAACACCAGAAATATGATAGTTGGGGCCAATTCTGATTAAACAAAAAAACAAAACAAAAACATGATTGTGGATACCAAAGCAAAGCAAAAAACAAAGCAAGAGGCTGCTGCGTACACACGGTGCACTAATATGCATACACCTGTGCGCACACACACACACCCCTCCTCAGAGTCAGTGGCTATACAGGATGATAGATCCATGGAGTCAAATTCTTCATCTAAAGGGGAACTGTGCAAATCGGATTGCTTTTCCGCTGTTTTGGCCACTTTTTTCTCTACGGAGCTCCCCCTACAGTTTCAGAGTGCATACTTTCACTGTCATAAAGACTCTGTCACCAAAAAAGCTAACATTAGTCTTTGTGGAGCCATGTGCATGGAGCATTGCTAGAACAGATTAAAGCTGTTGCAATTCACAAACATGTCAGTTAACAACTGAGAAAGTGTTTGGTCTGTCCCTTCTGGGCTCATACAGCGGTCCAACATGGCACCTGCTCTGGGTGGTTCATTCTAAACTAATAAAAACACAACTGTATTTACCATCAGATGATTATAAATTGATTAGAACATAATTCAAAGTATTAACCTACAGACTACTCAATATCTGCCAAAAACAGCCCTCTAGAACCTACACACTGGTCCTTTAATTTTTCTTTCTTTTGTTTCTTAAAGGAGTGTGCTGGGACAGTGTTGGGTATGAATATGTCACTTTAGATTTTATCACATTTAGGCTACACTCTGGACGTGTGATGTCCTCATTAAAAAATCCCAATCTGTGCTGTTGCAAAGAGCGTTTCAGGTGAGAAAGAAAACAGGGCAATTTATCCAGTGAAACCAGCGTTTGTGTTTGTCTCTTTGTTGCCGCTCTTGATGAGGGCGTCTCGTGTGCTCTCATTAATCAAGCGTGCAGATAGGATCTGAGCTTGTTTTCAGCCATTTGAACATCCAGTGAACATCCAGCGTTCCTCCAAAAATGCATCTTCCTCACATCAACACACACTTTAAATCTGTGTTGTATCCATGGCAACAGGCCCAGACCCCCACTAGTAGTGAGTGCGCTGCCTTTCTGTGTCTGCTCCACTTTTGTGTCTTTCTCCATCTCTACAAGGTGTTGTACATGTGTACGCTGCTGCTCCATCTTTGTTCCCTCACAAACAGTCTGCATGCTCTTTTTTTTTTTTTTACACTGTCAAACTCTACAACAGTTCCTCCTCTGTTTCTGTCTCTGTGTGTGTGTGTACTGTTTCCACTGCTTACTTTCCCCACAGCTTCTTGTGGTGGCCCTTCTCTCTTTTCTTCTCCTCATACGTTGAGTTCACTTTGCACTTCAAAACTCAATCATTTCAACAGCTCATTGTCAAATTGTGACTGAAGTCCTGTTTCTTGTCAATGGCTCACAGAAAGGCCGTTGCTTCAGCGTTTCCCATACACTCCTTTTGTGTGTGGTGGCCCACCACAATATCAGCATTGACCACCACATATTGATTTTATATTTTTCTCACTATTTCAAAAGGCTAAAATCTTATTTCACTGTCGGCTCGAGCGCAACCCATTGATTCACTCAGCCCCTCCTTACCCATCTTTCTTTCCCTCCCTCTCTCTGTGGACCCATATATTATACTAGATCATCTAGATGGATGATCTTCATCATCTCAGTTTCATCTGAGCTAAGCAGAACTGGGTGTGGAATAATTTACAAGATGAACTGAAAATTCTGCCTATACATAGATATTAGACATTCAAATGCCACATTCAAAATATGTTTCAGCAGGAATAAAGCTCTAATTATATCCAGCATCAATGCATTAGCTCTTTTAGCACATCATAAAATACTCATCAACAGCCTGGACAAGTGAGCAGGAATCTGTGATACAGGCTCAAACTAGTTAAGGACCCACTGTATGTACAATGTATGTATGGCTGCTTTCTCACTCTGGTGTCCCCCAAGGTTCCTTCCTGGATTACTGTCCATTTACAACCCCATCTCTCTTATAGCAACATCGTCCAGACTCCAGAGACATAATGTCCACTTCACTGTTATGACACACAACTTTGTCTATCAATCAGATCCTGTGAATAGTCCAACATAACAACCCTCTTCAACTTCCTACAACTAAAAATCACACAATGTGAGAACCAGGGTTCTAAATTAACTTTTTTGATCACCAGCCAATCTGAATTTCCACTAGCCACATTTTTTCCAGTGAAAATAAGAGAGAACATGTCTGTTCTGATGATACAAATCGAAGCTTCGATTATGATCGATTTTATGCCTGCGAATAATCAATTATCTAAATATGGTAATCGGGACAGCCCTAGTTAGATGTACTGAAAAGTGCTATACATATAAAGTCTTGACATTTGTATCATTATTGTATATCATTATCATGATTATTTCAGCCTCTTCCTGGAAACACACAATTGCTGTTAAATGGGACGACCTACATCACCCTGAGTGTTTGACAGGCATTAGCAGCCCTGCTGTTTGTTAATGGGGTTAAAGCAGGAAGCAGACGACTGGCCAGGAAGTCATCCTCCACCAAAACACAGCTGAGGCTGAAGCCAGGTGAGATGAGAGGGTGTGTAAACTAGGTGACACGGCAGGGCGACCTGGGTGGCTGCCCGTCCTGCCACCACAGCCGCTATGTAGGCCAAGTAGGTGGAGTTAGCTGCTCTCCTCTGTTGGGGCACCAGGTTAAGTCCAGTGGGATTGTCTGGTTGCCATATGCTGTGGCCGCACAAACACACACAGGTGATTCCACGGTGCAGATGGTCTTTCTGCTGACGTAGGAGCGGCAAACCTGATGAGGACTGACAGGCTGGTGGTGTACAGGTTAAACACATGGAGCCTTCTTTGATACTTGTGGGTTAAGAAAATTAATCACCCACCCACCCTCAACAGGAAAAATCAACCAATCTTTGTGTCTCTGCAGTCTGAGCACTCTGCATTTTCTGCATAATAAAAAGTTCAAAAAATGTTTTAAATGTTGACTTCATGACCTGCAATCCCCACTGTGAGTTCCAGTCTTACTAAAAAAAAAAACACCTGTCTGCCGAGGGCGACAGGCCAGCCGCGTTCAGAACAACTAGTGCTTTTTTGATGTCTCATGTCTTTATGTTTCATGGGAGCAGATTCCTTCTGCCCTGAATATCAAGCAGTCACACTAAACACAAGTCACATTATAGAAAGAAAAGATGAAGATGTGAATTTGCTCTGGACAGCATGAGCTGAGGTACAGATTGTGAGAAAAGAGTGGGTGTTCCTGTTAAATTCTGACATCAGTCTCTGTCAGGGCTGCCATAAACAAATGTATCTCTCTCACACACTCACACACACAGTTACTGCCTACACTGCTGTCTCACTGCAGTCATACATCTGTATAGTTGGCACCTAAACTGTCTCTTTAACAGACACCATCAAAATATCAAAAGACTCAGTTACTTGTTTTTCTCAGGCTCAGGGCTTTCTTCAATAACACACAACAAACCGAGCAGGTAGTTCTTGAGTTTTCACTGATCAAACGATCATTCCACCAATTAAAATCTGTATCTGTTTTGCAATCGCAGCAGGATGACTGGTTTCTCTGCCAATGAATCTCACTTGGAGCCCTCAGACCGCCACGACAGTCGATCAGATAAAGTTGACTGACAGGGGAAAAGATAAGGACACAGTTACTTCATTCACTGAAAGGATGATCTTAACTTTCAAGCAATAAAATGCCATCTCAGATATAAAAAAACATTGCTGTGAGAACAAGAGAGGGCAGATCCTGCTTTTTAAACAGCTACATCCCTGCTCCCTGGATCCGGAGTCTCACAGTTGAACAGTTTCAGCTGCACTGACCATGAAGAAAGGCTGCAGTGCGCTCCACAGTGCGTCTTACCCATGTAGCCAAGCCGCCACTTAGAGAAGGCCACGATGCTGCTGCCTATCCAGAAGAACTCCTCCACCACACAGGACAGAGAGGCCTCCTTCTGGCTCTTCTGTTTGTCCTTGTCCCCATCTGAAGAGAAAGCCCCTTTAGCCGGAGGCCCCGGCTTGTCGGCGGTGGAGGCGGCGCCGGTGCCGCACATCAGGGCCGAGGACACCGGGCCCACGGGGAAAAAGCCGTTCTTCTTGGATATACTCATTTAGAATAACTGAAATATCAAAGTTCCTGCCTAAAAGTCAAAAGGATGTTCCTATAAATTAATTCATTTACGCAAAGTTGACATTTAACTACAGAGCTATTGAGTAAATGTTGTGTATCCTCTCCCGCTGCACCTCTATAAAAAAAAAACTCCACATTAACTGTATCAGTCTCTGGTAGTTTCAGAGCAGCATCCGAGGAGGAAAAAGCCACAGGAAGAGAGAAAAAAAAATCTTCTGTCTCCCAGTGGTATCAACAGTTGGTCAATAATCTCGTGATGTTATTGCTCTGGCAAACCTGCTTATTGCTTCGCCATCTCTTCAATATTCCTCCATCTCAAACATACCAAAAAGATGCAGCAGTGTGTCTTCAAAGCTACAATTTGTCTTCATGCTGTGCCATCATTTCCTCATATCTTTTCCTCAGCTAGCATTTATCAGCAGAACTGTGAACAGCCAGCTCCCTGAGAGAGACGCTGAGGCTTGCACGGCGTATGAGAAAAGCAGAAAAGACGTGGAAGCACAACACACCGGCAGTAAACTGTGCAACATGTGTTGGGAGGGTAGAAATCCTAAATCCCTGTGAAGCAGTAATCCTGGTCGAGGAGATTTGCTTAATGAGTGGAGTGAAACGTAGTGACCTGCAGGAAACACCAGGGCAGGAGGACAGTAGGACATGATAGACCCCTAATAAAGACGTACCGGTATTCGGTACCTCCCTTTATGCTCCAGTACACACTCTAGATCGCATTTCCTCCTTCCTGTTTGCATGTAAATCCTTTAAACACGCATATTTGAGCAATTACAGCAGTTCTTATTGGTTTACCATGTGCTGTAAATGTCGACACAGTAATGTAAACTCTGTGGAATGAACTAGGTCAAGTCTCGGGGCTGATTTCTGACAGGCGGACGCGGCAGTCCGAGCACGCTGGCTGAGCGGTGCCAAACACTGTCAGAACCTGGATCTCTGACCAGCCAGGCGGCTTGACAAACAGGTGCAACGTCCTGAATACGGAGCAGTTTCACTTCCACACACAGAGGGAGTCTGAGCCCCGAGCAGAGGAGGCCACACAACTGTCAACAGATCAGAAAACCTCATCACAGTAACTTAAAGCTTAAATAATCAACAGAAATGTAAATATATTTTCAGTATGATAATTAATCTCATGAAGATTTCTACTTTTAATAGAATATTTTCATAAACAAACTGGCAATGGACAAGTGATAAAAATGTTTAAATCTGTAAGTGTCATTTGAGTGATACTGTAGGTGGCCCTGTCCCATTTCTCCACACTTGGCTGACTGCGCTTGGTTACGCACACACTTTTCTGACGTTTTGCTGTTTGCATATAGTGTTTTTTTTCATAAGTGGCCAACAAGTGTGCGAGGATATTTAAAACTAAGCAATCGGGACATACTGTACTTGACAAGTGCAGCCTGTCATCTGATGCCATTGTGCACACTACAACTCTGACACACACACACACACATAGCACAGCAACAGTTTTACAACAGTGCTGCTGGATCACAATCTCATCTACTCCAAGTGTCTCTATGTGCAAGATTCAAATAATAAGTAAAAAAAAAGAAAGAAAAGAAAAACACAAAGGATTAAACAGAACGTGATGAAAAATATTCACATAAGTTATAATGAATAGAGAAAATGTATTCATGCGTGCTGAACTTTTGGTCTTTGGAGAAATAGGACACACTTGCGCACTTACACTAAGCCCATGAACGCACACGCCAAGTGCCCAAGCGTGTAAGTGTGATCGAGTGTGCATATTCGGACAGGCCTTAAACACTTCTACAGACAACTCAACAGAGTATCATTACAACTTCCTGCTCCCACAGCGTTACACACACGCACACAGTGGCAATAGGCGGACTGCTGCTAACACACAACACTGATCACATCATGTCAAAACATACTCACTTCCCTCCAAACTTTCCAGCCTATTTTAGGGTCAAATACAAAACTTACATGCTAACAAATAGGAGATAAATTATTTGATGAAGCTAAGATGTGTCACAACCAACAAAACTGTTAAGAAAGCATTGTGATTAATTATAATATAACATTTTTTTTGGAAGCACCTCTCGAGACATCGGGGGATGTTTTACAAATCAAACAACACATTAATTAACAAGATAAAAACAGTCTCCTAGGTCACAGCCAGGACTAATTCTTTTTTTTTAATGACAAATATAATGCAAGCTTTTCTAAAATCCTTCACACCTTCACCACACGAATGTCTCAGGGTCCAGCCTCTCAGTTAACTCCAAACAAAGCAGCTGAGAGCAGATTTACACAACGGCAACAAGTGCAATTTACCTTCAGAAGGACACATGGGCAGAAGCTAATACACATGTCACAGCATGATATCGCCAGGGAAGTGCTCAAAACATTACTTCAGGTCAACAACAAGCCCCAAAGTTAAAAGCAAGGCAGCAGCAGCAGAGGTCAGGATGCAGCGCTCACACACAACTCACATACGCTCACACACACACACCATCAAAATCAGTGATATTTCTGCTCCACAGACGCTGAATCATCTCTGAGGAATGAGACAGAGGAGCCGGCGGCTTCATGCCAGGTCGAGTGACACACTGAGTCTGCAGCACAGACACTGGACCCTTCATGAGTTTTTACAGTATTTTTTAAAGTTTGGCTTTTTCTATGTGACCAGAGAGAGATGTGAACTTGTCGTCTTCAATATTGCATTGTCAAATATCTTAAAGGAATAGTTCAACATTTTGGCAAATTGGTCCATTGCCGTAATCCCTATAGTCATAGGAGTAGCTTCGTTACCTTTAATTGTCAGTGCAAGCTATTTTTAGAACGGCGGAGCAGAGCCGCGAGCTGCTCACAGCTACGCTACGGAGGCTCATGGGATTTCTTGGTTTCCCTCATCAAACTCATCAAATACACAATCCAACAACTCCAAAATGCTATTGTGGACAAGTTGTAACCTGCACATTCACTACGCTAGTTTGTCGGCAAGCAGAGACGCTAGTTTTGAAAAACTGCTCCCGACGGAAACACGCATCAGCAGTTTTGCATGAATTTACCTCGACAACTCTGTCTCGTAACGTTCCATTACTATCTCTTGGCGTGGTGAATGTGAAGGGCACAACTTGTCCACGAGAGCGTTTTGGAGTTGTTGGATTGTGTATTTGATGAGTTTGATGAGGGAAACCAAGTGAACCGTAGTGTAGCTCTGAGCAGCTCGCGGCTCTGCTCCGCCGTTCTAAAAATAGCTTGCACCGACAATTAAAGGTAACAAACCTTCTGCTGTGACTATAGGGATTATGGCAATGGGCCAATTTGCCAAAATGTTTAACTATCCCTTTAAAATAAACTATTTTAATTAATTAAATTTATCAATATTGACAACCATTGATTTACATAAATCGCAGGTTGGCACATGAGCAAGCAGACACAACAATAACCTCAGTGAAATGTAAACAGTTGAATCCATCACACAGCACCATGACTAAAAGTTGCTGGAACAACCTCTCCTGTCACCACAAACAAAATGTGATCATCCCACTGATGAGGCTGACGGTGCGCTTTCCAATTTAAAACTATTAAATCAGGCTTTACCTTCCCATTGTGTGATCTATAATTAAACAGAGTGTCTGACCTAAAAAATAATGTGGCACTCCACATTATTTTTTAGGTCAGACACACACACATCCACACGGGAGCAGCGTGGGCCCCCGACTGTGTCAGCAAACCAGACCGCAGGGGGACGACTCAGCCTCCATCCCAGTGCTTTCCGCATATACGTATGTCGACATTAACTGAAGGAAATCTTTGAATCAATACTAAATGTCTCAAAAACATTTATCAGATGTAATAACTTTAATAACTCCTAAACCCCAACAGTTAAAGAGACAACCAGAGGCTATTTAAACGAAATAAAATGCAGCAGCCTAATGGATCATTTCAGCCCAGAGTTCATTGCGGGGTCACGGACAACTTCATACATATTGTGTTGCGTCATCTTCTCTCAAATACACATGCAAGCAGTGTTGGGCACATTACTTTAAAAAAAAAGTAGGCTAATTAGTTATAGTTACTAGTTACTTTTCCCAGTAACTGAGTTACTACATTATGAAAGTAACTAGTTACCAGGAAAAGTAACCAACTCAGTCAGTATTCCTCTGGACAGGAGCCTGTGCGGAGGAATACTGAGTGAGTTTCCAAGCAGTTGAGTGACTCAAAAAATGTGTAGACTACACTTTAATTGGTGTATTATTTTGTGACAGGACTTCTTGAGTCAATTAACGGAGCCCTTTCTTGTCAGTAGCTAACGGTAACGGCGTTATAACCGGGTAAATAGTAGCCTAACTTTTTTTGATTACTCGTTAGGCCTACTGAAAAAAGTAGCGCCGTAGCCTAAGTAACGCCGGTATTTTGTAGTGCCGTCATTCCCATAACTGCACGTAACATAAGCAGGGAAAATAAAGCCCATAGAAATGTGACTGGAGTTCATCCCATCAGCAGCAGCAGCAGCAGCAGAGCACAGTTCAGGAGTAAAACAGCTGTTAGCAAACTCACTCACCGTGACCCACGGGTTTGGCTCTGTCCAACACTTTTCTGCCACATTTTGAAAGATTGTTTTCAAACAGCGGGTTGACTTTACTGTGTCGTTTTCGCACCTTAGACCAAGTGGCATAAATGTGAACTTTCGACGACTTGTCATGGAGATACCAAAGATGAGCTTGGTCGAGGAAACTCTGAGGCATAACACTGTGGAGTCTCTTTTACACTCAAGAGAAACAGACGAAACCTCTTCCGGTCACTCTTATCAAAATATTAAAAATAAAGAATATGACAGCGGGTGCAGGTTTCTTCATTTAGTATCCACACATTAGAAATTACTCATTACTCCGAGTTTTTTTCTTCTTCTTCTTCTTTTTTTCTCTTTGCCCGGAAGTCATTATTCAGGTAGCTCATGCACGTGCGTGCACAGGCCTGCGTTGCATTCGGGAACACGTTGGAAAATGGGAAATGTAGCGGCTCCGTCGATTTATGCCTTATGCCCGTTTTTCAAGGAATAATAGACTAGCCTACTGTTATTTAACAGTGTTCAGTTCAGCTGTTAAGTCAGTTTAGCATTGGAGAAATATAATATTTCTCTTTTAATATGTAGGCCTACTACTTTAACCCAAATGACAGAGTACATTCCTCAATTCTGCTTCCTCACTCATCAACTCATTTGGAGTAGGCTAAAAAAAAAAGAAAGAATATAAAACTTATGGAGTAGCTATGTTTAAATTCTCAGAAATATAGATGTAGCTACAACAGTGACAAGAAAAAACACAGTGCCATTTTTCAAATAATAAAAGACAAATATACTAAAAAAGATAACTATTTTGTTTGCAAGTAGCCTACTACAGATCCCAGGGGATGACACCCTGAGGCTAATGTCCCTTTCAAATCTTAGCCTACATAAAACACCTATCTTATTTTCTGAAAACTAATTTTTATAGTTTACAGTAAAGAAAACTGGAAATGGTAAATCAACTGCATAGATATGTCTCATCATGTCAGCATTTTACACTACAAGGCTCATTCACCCATTCACTCACACAACACATTGTGTCCTTTTTCTATCACACATACACACCAACGATACATTGGGGACAGTTTGAGATTTGGCATCAATAAGTTGTCAACATGCAGTCTGGAGTAGTTGTGAATCATCGCTGACTCTACGATCAGGGGACCAACCCTCTCTATTCTCTGAGCCACAGCCGTCTACTATTGACAGATGTCCAATGAAAACTTGGAAATGTACAGTGGCACATATAATCTTAGACAGATTAATAGCTAGATAGATAGATCTTAGGAAGTGTGACAAAAGTACATATCAGAGGGAGACAACACATTAAGTAAGAGAGCAGCAGTGCCACGACCTTAAAGGAGACATATTATGCCTCCTTTCCATAAATTAAAATAGATCCCAGGTGCCTTAAAGACATATCTGTGACATGCTTTGATCAAAATACCCCAAGGATCAAACATCACAACTCTCTTTTCATCCTCTCAAAACAGCCCTGTTCAGAACGGCTGGTTTCAGTGCCTGTCCCTTTAAATGCAAATTAACCACTGCTTGCCCCGCCCCACTCCTTCTAAATTGGTCGGTATTTCATCAATTTAGCTCAGGAGTTTCTTGCTGTGCACTGCAGCCATAGAAATAGACGTGGTAGGCGTTTTATCGCGCTGAGGGGCCGGCCTCACTCCCATCGTGACATCACCACAGGAGCTGAGTCTGAACAGCCTGTATGAGCACCGTTTTACCAGTCGGTGGGCTGCAGAGTCGATGCAGGACCTGTTTGCTTTCCTCATTCTAGGAGTTGGTAGGCTCAGGGAGGATCAGTTTTTCATAATATGGGACCTTTAAAGAGCCTTCAAAAAGTGATATTTCCATAATGTGTCCCTTTTAAGATTTCAGGGACAGTTCAGAAGCCCTGGTGACTGTTGTTAACCATACCCTATAACCTGTAATATCGTACTATTTTTGAACTGTGTTGGATTTCCAGACATAAAGCCGTTCATTATCTCACAGAACAAAGTGGACCAGGTGCCCACTGGGTATAACCAGCCCCGTGGAAAGTAGGCCGAAGCTCAGGTGGATTGTTTTACTGGGCATCTTGTCTACCTTGTGTTGTTTGTTTGTGATAGCACAACCGCCTCTGGAGTCAGGCAATCAGTGAGGGGTCACAGGCACTTGACCATTAAAGTGGACACATGGGTGACCTTCACGTCTGATTACTGTGGACAAGCAGGGGGAATGAGCCTTAAGGGATTCAGGGGTATAATCAGTATTCTGCTACACACAGAAACCTTTCCTCTCTCCTGCCTTAGGTGGAGGTGAACTGTCCGTGGTGCTGAAATGCTCCAACAAGGCTAGACCTAATGTTGCACTGTGTGGGCCCATGAAAGACTATGCCCTTAAGGGTGCTTTCAAACCTTTCAGGTGCATCCGCCTTTTAAAATCACATGAAGCCACAAGAGCATTAGTGAGGCTGGCCTCTGTTGCTGGGCTATAAAGACTGAAGTTAAGTGCATACTATTGAGAGTAATTCTCTTTTTAAAGGTCCCATAGTTTACACTTTTCTGGTGTTTTATTTTAAGTGTCGATACCAATAAGAAGGTGTATGTTGAGAGAGTGAGGCTCCCTTCTGATTTAAGTAGAGGTGATAACAGTGAAGATTTCCTTGCCTCTGGCAAGAAAGGGAGACTCCACCAGTTTTACAGTTTAATTTCTGCTCCCATGTGTTTGTACTGCATACTGTGTAAAAACTTTCAGTGTGAAGTCACCGTAGTGGTGGGTTAATCTAGCCTCTGAACTGCTCTGCACTTTTTGCAGCAGGCTTCAGGCTTATCAGGCTCCATTAGCTGCTAATAGCATAACACACCCCAATCTATGACCCAACTGTTGGCAGTAGCATGGTGAGCAATTAAGATTATCAGCACCCTGTAATTTAGCTTCTGTGGATTTAAAAAGATCTCACTGGGTCTGAGCTCTCGCCTAATTTCAAGATGAAAGAATTGGAGCTCCTGCTGAACTACAATTTTTTCCACAAATCATGTAAGACTGAACAAAAAAATATATCTGTCAAAATCAAGTTATATCAAACAGCATAACATTATTGATGAGCCAAAAGATAAGATGGTATCAGGGTCTCTTTACTGTATGTCAACCAATCATCTCTCTCTCTCTCAATATGTATTGCTCCTTTTCTATGACTATATATATGTTTTCATTTCCCTAAAGAAATAATCAGCATAAAACACACAATTGACTGACAATGTATTACGTGTTGATTATCTAGTATCAGATCACATGAAACGTAATGGTGCACAAGTCTGTACAAAAAGCTTCTTTAACAGTCTTTTAACTGCTGTATCTACTGGCATGTTTTTTTTTTAATTGTGTGTCCCCATACAAAATGTCTTTCTCGGTCTTCAACACACAAAATGCAAAAAAAAACACACACAGCAAATATTGTGTGCAAATGTGTGACGAAAACCCCCCCAAAAACTTTAACCCCAACACCCAAGCAGGGTTTCAAACTGGACGAGCTAATGATCGAAGTGAAAATGACATGATAATGAGGAGAATATGGTTTGGTTCCTGCAAATGATGGACCTGTTATAGATCAATTCATGAACCACTTAATGATGCCACACTGCTCTGCTTTTACCTACTTTATCTTGCCTTATGGGATCTTGCAAATTCTAATGATGTCACACCTGGTGGAGTAAAAAGTTGAAAAAACCAGCAGGGAGAAGACATAATGAAATGTAACAATGGACGGGCGTTTGCAGGGGGCATAAAACCCTGGCTTTGATTCCAAAGTGATACAGAGATCCACATCTTCTCTGACAGTTGCTGGGAGGGATGACTCCAGAAAGCACTGTCCTGGATATAATGAAGGTGGAACCAAGAAAGAACCTCACTTCATACTGAGATCCCACTTCAAGGCGAACGCCTGCCCAGAAACAGATGTGCCAGTCGTCTGATGAATTTCAGCTCTTAAAAAAGGAAATTTTCAGTCTCCAAACTTCCCGAGGCAGAGAGAGAAAGATGGGAGGAGAAGAAAGTGTTTGTTTTGTGTGTGTGCGTGTAAGAGAGAGAGAAAGACCAAGACAGAGAGCAATCAACTCCCTCTTGGTAGCTATAAATAACAGGAACAGGATATTACATCAGCCTCTGCATAGGCACAGGACATATTAGGGCCAGAGCAACTCTATCTGTGGAGTTTATAATGCCCTCGTGCACTTAGCATTATTACTGCTTATTGCATGAAGGGTTCACTTTCAGAGTGCACGCACAGTGTGCACCACTCACTAGCTCATAATGTGATGACTGACCAGTGTTGTACCAGTTCACTCATCACAAGAGTCCACTAAAATTTCACTTCACACAGATTTAAATGAACTAGTTCACGTTCATTTCTCCATAGCCAGATTACTACAGTACAACCACAGGCAGAGACTTATTTTAAACGCCATGTGAGTAAATGTGGCAGACGTAATGCACTCTATACACATTTTATATTGTGCAAAAAATGAAAGAAAGATGAAACCTTTTGTGTGTCAATAAAATTATGCAACAAAGTAAAAAAAAAAAAAAAAGATAGAACAAGATGAAAGGTGTGCTATGATTTCAGTCACCTACAAAATATCAATACAATAGTGTTGCACAGGCAGATGAAACAAACAATAACCTGAGATCTGTCGGTGGGTGGAAAAACACTAATAAAATAATAAAACATGACATTTTAAAGTGTAAATGCTGCTACAATGTTAGAGAATGTGTTTTTGTTACTCTAGGCAATTGAATCAAGACAACTGGAGTTTTTGTCTTTGAATACATTTCGCCCATTATTATCCAAGTGGCTTCATCAGTTTGTGTAGACTAGACTGGCTAATCTGACTCAGGTATTTAAGTTCTGTGAGGGTGACATCCAGGTGTGATGTTATTGGCCCAATCCCTGTGAGGGTGCCACCCATGAGACTCCTGCTATGTGTCAACAGTGACGATGGTCGTTATAGGTAACAACTCTCGTCTAAGTTGTTTGTTGGTGTCACAGGACTCTGGTTTGAGACTTGTTATGGCACATGGGGTTGGTTGTGTCTGGTGCTGACACTTTGAGGATGGTATATCTAATTTTTTTGGTAAAGAGGAAAGGACAATGTTGTAGATAGGGGAGAGATTGTGCCATAAACCTGCCAGTCTAATCAACAAAATCTGATGCTACTTGGATAAGGAGCGAAACATCTTCAAAGACAAAAACTAAATCCAGTTGACCTGATTCAATTGCCTAGAGATGCCTCTGACCTGGACAAATGAGAATTTGCACAGACAATATGACACTTTTGTTTCCTCCAGCGTGTACATGCTTTGGTGTTGTTAAAGAGTTTTATTTAGCTTTAATTATTTAGGAAGTGTCCATCATGTTGGCCATCCCAAGGACATAACTCCAGTAACCCTGACAAGGAGCAGTGAGGTTGTTATAGAGGCTTGTCCTGAAACAGGACCTGCTCAACACAATGCATGCTGGGTTTTAATTTAATTTGGTTCATATGCTATCAACACATGATAGTGGCTTTTAATGGATGTACCATTCCACATTGTGCATCCATCCATATTTCATACACATTTCCTCATAACTCATAGCGCGTTGGGTGTGTGATGACAGCTGGTCCGACTGCACCATGGTGGATTTTTTTTGTATGTTTAATATCCATTTCAATTAGAGTCAAGGGATCAATATCCTTTTCAATTATGTACAATAAACCTAATTCTAATAAGCCTCTTAAGTCATGTGTTCAGCTTTGTCCAGCCTTGATCTGGGCTCTGACAACATGCTGATTAAAAACACACAATTTCACACTTACAAGTTATAATCACAGATATTTCCTACAGTTGTAAGGGCGCAAAGAACCCTTGTATGGCCTCTCTCACACTCTGCACATATAGTGCATGTGTGCATGTGTCTCCACCCACATTCCCTCAGTGCAGATTAGGACTTCCACGAGCCAACATGTCTCATACAAAGACGAGAGGGGACACTTCTTCTGCTGCTGCCCACACTAACGAGGAAAGAGAGAGAGATGCTCCGTCCTGCCTCTTCCTTTATTCCTTATCCTCGCTGCCAGATTCAAACGGAGAGCGAAAAACATGTGAACCATCCACTTACAGAAGAGGAATGAGTAGGAAAAGAGATGGCTGAGCACACACACCACTAAACAACGAGGCTCCTCTTTTTATGTTTCACTTGGCTGCAGTATTCAAATAGAAACTACAAGCTAGTGGTAAAAATAGAAACTTTAGAGTCTTATCTGCAGGTTTTTATACAAAAATCTAATAGCTGATAGCAAGTGCCATTTTTTTTATTTGAGTTCATGATCAACAATAAATGCGAAGTGGCTTGTCCACAGCTGCATCTGCGCTGTCAGACTCTGGTGTTGTCAGTGGGTTCGGTGTGGAGCTGGTTGCTTCTTGTTGGTTCATTTGGCTCAGTTCCACATGATGAAAGAGCAGGACCCCGGTGTGGAGTTACCAAACCATCTGAAGCTGCCAGATGGCATATATAGTGGCACAGGGGAAGCCGAGGCCCACTGCTAAGCCCTGCAGGGGCGCGACAACCGCCGCAGTGTGTGTGTGCGACGGTGTGTTAGTGGCTGTTATTGGGGAGTCAATACAGAAGATTAGCGGCAGCAAAATCCCTTGATACCTTCTTATGCACACACAAACACACAACCTGCACAAGCTCACATGCACGGATGGTTTCGCTTTGAAATCCTACCTCAATCTGCCAAGTGCTTTTGCTGCTGTACTCACACACACACACACCTTTGTTTTACTATGTCTATAGGGTTTCTCGTCAACATAATGTATTCCCTAGCCCAGTACCGTAACACTAACCCAATTTTGATCCTAATCCTAAAACCTAAAGTCCTAATTTGGCAGCAACCTGTGTGGCTGGAAAATGAAACCAACGCAGATAGGCCACATACTGCAGTTCCTCAAATGACCACTTGAGGGTCCAAAAGTGAGTCATTACCCATAAACTCCCATGTGTCTTAAAGCAGAAGTAAGCAGAATGTTTGTGTTACGTAATATAAGTCTTAAATAGTTATATCTTCTGACAGCAATCACTTATATAGAGTGTTTGGTCCGAAACACGGGTCTGTCAGTCACTCTGCTCTGCTGTAAGCCGAGGAGAAAACTTTCCTTGTATCCTACAACCTTTATCCAATGAGGAGAGAGAACGGCATAAAGGGGCGGTCCTCTCTGTGTGTGCAGCCAAGGGATGCGCGTGAATGTGGTGACGTAGGGACGAGGGCGGGGACTGCTACTGTAACTCCATCGGCTGACAAGAAGTTGGCTAAAACGACCGGATCGCTTACTTCTGCTTTAACACAATCATTAAGTATCCCATACAGTTTGATTCATCATTTCTAGACCTCACCTTGGCTAAAATGTAAAGTGAATGAATAATCAGTCATTCCACCCTTACAGGAAAACCACATGAATTTCACATGTGATTCACATGTGAAAAATTTTGTACATGGGATTCATGTGGTTTTGGCCCAATTTTATGTGAATCATATGTGAATTCCCATGTGAACCCATTTTCCACATGTGGTAACATGTTTTACACATGTGCTCTACATGGTAACACATGTACCACATGTGAAAACATCTGTTTATACGTATCATATTATATTGAAGAGCTTACCGTTTTTGTTGTAATTTAGACAATGGACTGCATTCAAGGTTGGTAATATTTATAAATCATAATACTGTAATCAGAATCACCAGACGCAACCTCCTCTGAAAACATTTACTGTGGACTTTTTCTAAATAAAAAAAGCTTTAAAGGTAAATCAAAATGTAATTCATGAGGAATACAAGAGCATTATGTTTGTACAGGTGAAAGGAGAAGAGAGACTAAAGGGAAGGAGTCCAGACAGAGAGCAGCATCCAGCAGGTGGTGAACCTGAGAGCAGCAGGGTTATCAAAGAGGAGAGGACTCAAAAGATCTATCGGAGGTTCCTCAGGGGAGGGCTGGTGTAAAGCTAGAGATCACTTTCTCAGAGGCAGAAGCTTGTGGACAGAGCTGAGGAGGGATAGGGAGGGAGAGAGCAGCTGGGGAACAGGAGAGGCAAGAGACATCAGGTTTAAAAAATAAAATAAAAAACCTCCACTTCTACGGATTTTCCATTTGAAGTTTATGTGTTTGTTTGAATTGACTTTTTTTTCATTTCTTTTTTTTAACTTCCTCTTCCTATTATTTTTAGAGCTTTGCACCTGCAAAAGCTGTCACCGGTGTATTCAAATCAGCTTCACTTCAAGAGATGAAATGATAATACAGAAGTCTCACTCGTTATAATGTCCAATTATATCTTTGGCTCCATAAGCACTGAATTAATCATTAAGTCGCTCTCAGTCTTTCCAGGCACCATTCAGCTTTTTAATTCAAACGAAAGCCGTAGCGAATGGCCTGGAGCGATTCAGATCTGTCCACTGATCTACTGTTGACTGCCTCACTACTATCATTACTAAATACCAATCCCACTCATGCTTGTAGCTGCACAAATGGTGTCTTGGCTCCGATGTGCAACACAGTAGTGAGATTTTTAACGCTTGCTAAAAACCCACTGTGACTCCGTATTGAATCCATGGAGATATTATCATTGTGTACTTCCATAAACCGCAATGTGATAATAAAAAAATAATAATAACAATGATAAAATCTGGTACCATTGAGGATTTAGCTGCCTGTGTACATGGAAGCTGATATGAAGACTTGCCATCTTTTAGTAAAACAACCCCTAAAGATGTTTTTAGATGTAAAGATAGAACAGATCTACAGGTCTGAATTTAGATAGATCACTTTCTGGGTATTTTTGTACATAACTGAGGATGCATAGTGGAACAGACATGCACAGTAGGAGGAGAAAGAGGTCATCGTTAAGTCAACAGTCTTAAAAAGAAAAGTCATCTATCATGTTGTAAAACTCAAAGATGTCCCAAAGTCATCATCATTTTTATATCTGCAGGCAGCTGTCACCCCAAGAATGGGAAAGTGGGAAAATTGTCTCATTCAAAAGGTCTAATAAGACATCTTAGCACACACACACATCAGCTTTATGGTATTAGGTGTCTTCAAGCCTAAAAAAGCAGTCTAATGATGTAAATAAGATGCTTTGGGCCCAAAGCTTTGATTTATGGACCTACTGTATGTTTATACCAGGGGTGAACTGACTCCGCCTTCTTTCTGCCTGCTCAAACAAACTTGGCAAAATTACACATAGCAGTAGTAGTCAGCGACATTTCTCTCACAAATGGAGTGTTTCCCTTGACCTGGGATGGACTATACTAACTTTATGCTACAATTGGATTATGAGAAAAACAGAATACATTGAGTTTGATTTTTTTTAAAAAGGCTTTAAAACTGCTGTTGATAACTTGTCATGACCAAATAAGACGGTATTCAGATACAGTTCATATATACCAGGTTGAACTGGCACCAGGTTTAGATCTCTGAGATCTAGGTCTACTGATGTTGACAGGTCGAAAGCTGAAATTAAGGTGAAACTGAAGATTTCATCAATCATATTCTATTTTTGAATATCTGCAGATGGCAATGTGTACGGTACCATATATCCATTACAAAGTTATACTTGAAATTTGTTCAAAAATACTACTGAACTAATAAAACTTGCGTTGATGGGCCACAGTAAAGTTTAATCACCATTAGTTAAAATATGATATAATTCATGACTTTTAGCTTCCCACTGCAACCCTGAACAAAAAAACCTCAGCAACTCAGCCAGCCTTTTTTCTTTCAGTACTGGAAGTGCTGGAGTTAACACCGGGTCCATTAACACCTGACTCACTAAGAGCTGGGGATTGGCAACACATTATCCTGCCAGAGATGAGGCCAAAAGGCTGCCTGAGTCTGGAAGTTATCATTATTTCAGCGATGCAGGTGAATTCAGTTCAGTCCATGGTAAATACACTTTGGCATGAAAGCAATCAAACAATGGATTTTGTCTTATGTTTTCTGTAAAGGGAGCAAAACAATCTCCAGAGACCAGAGGTCAGAGGCCAGAGGCCTGCGTTGTCTGTTGAAGCCACATTTATCAATGTCACACCACAAAACCTGGCCAAGCATTGAAGAATAGTTCCTCTGTCAGAGAGCATCAGGAGGCCACAACATGCTGAGCAGCTGACGAGCACAAACACACTTGTTTTATAGTGTAGCAATCTCCTTTAATCTTTGACAGATAAAGCACTTTGGTATAAAGTTCTGCTGCTGATAATGGATTTTTAATGCTGCTCGAGTGGGTAGATACGATAAATATGGATCCACTTTTCAATTCCGCTTTTTATTACACTTATTTAGACCTCAAGGTCACCATGGGGACACAGATCAGTTGTAAAAATGTCATTTACCATGTTTAGTTCTCTTAAAACTAAAGGGCCGCTTGATATGTACCATTCCCAGGTGGCGGAGGGGGCACGGGGCCCCACTGACTGGCCCAGACAGCCTGGCTGCATGAGCCTTAATTAACCCCCCTGCTCCCCACCCCACCATCACCACCACCAACACCACCCAAAAGAAAAGAAAACACAAGGGACACAATTAAAATACACACCCATCTACAACAGACACACAAACATGTGCAGCTAACATTTGATCTAAATTTTAATTTTGTGTTCTGTTCTCTTATCCTGCTGTTGTTGTCTTGTTTGGATTATTGTCTGATATCATAGCTCTTTCAGTTTGTATTGTCATGTACTGTATCATGTTCTTAAAGGGATAGTTCAATATTTTGGCAAATTGGCCCATTGCCATAATCCCTATAGTCATAGCAGTAGGTTTGTTACCTTTTGTTACCTTTATTTGTCGGTGCAACCTATTTTTAGAACGGCGGAGCAGAGCCGCGAGCTGCTCAGAGCTACACTACGGAGGCTAATGGGATTTCTTGGTTTCCCTCATGAAACTCATCAAATACACAATCCAACGACTCCAAAACGCTCTCGTGGACGAGTTGGGACCTGTACATACCACGCTATGAGGTGACGAGACGGAGTTGTTTTCTAGGCAAATGCAGAGACTGCTTGCCAAAGCAGCTATGAGGGAAACCAAGAAATCCCATGAGCATCTGTAACATAGCTCTGAGCAGCTAGCGGCTCTGCTCCGCCGTTCTAAAAACAGCTTGCACCGACAAATAAAGGTAACGAACCTACTGCTAAGATTATAGGGATTATGGCAATGGGCCATCTGCCAAAAATGTTGAACTATTCCTTTAATCTAAAAAAGACCTAAAGCTGTCATCTTTACAGGTCTACAGGTCTGGATGCCCCATACAGAGGTCTGGGAACCTAAAGGCTCAGAGTCTGGAAAACTGCTAAACGGTGGTGAATGGAATAACAGAGCTTTGACTTTCACTTTTCATAACTTCTCATTTAGATTCAGCAGACTACAAACTGTGAAAATCCCAAGAGCCTCAGCAGTCAAACAGGTTTTATTCCAGGTGCGGCCCAGTATGAATTCATAGCTCTCACACACAGCAAAGCAATAACCGTAGCGACGTGAACAAGAGCCCATTAGAGAGTAGAAAGGCCACTGTGACGTGTGAGGAGCCGAGAGCAGTCAGTCATCTGTGATTCCCTGTGGTTTTTTTATACACACACAGGGCTTATGACGTGCCTTGGCAATTTCAATTCACCACTGCATCAATCAATTTGCACTTCTTGCGTTGGCTTCTGCCGCCTTAAGTCATCTGAGGCAGTTCTCCCTAATGGTAAAATAAATGTTTGTTTTGACACAGGGGCCTCATGATCTCTGAAAGTGGAGGTTGAAGGAAGTTTTTTTCTTATTCCGAAGAAATAAAAAAAATTTGGCATTTATTTGTTGTTGCTGCTGCCGCTTCTATGCAGAGACACTGAAAAACCACCTCTCTTATTCACAACGATGCCCTGGATAGATGCGGTGTCAAACCCATGTCGCACTCCTGCATCATGGGTATTGTTAGGGACTCCCACTAGTGCTATTGACTCCCAAGCTAAACAAAGAAAATCCATAAGGTAGATTTGGAGAGGAGCTCTGTGAGCAGTGATTAAATCCTCCTGAAGCCCACTGCTTTTCTCAGCCAATAGACGCTCAGGTGCACACGCTCTACCGCTCTCCTTCCTCACACACAAAAACGCACACTTTTCATACTGTTTTCGGGCAGCAGCCTAAAGACAAGACCACATTTCCCACATACATGGCTATCGACCATGAAGGCGCCTTGCGTTGAAGCGGCGCTCCAGATTAAAGAGAGCGTGGGCAGCACGTGAAGCCTTCCTATCAGGAAGATAAGGTGCTCTCAGAGAACTCCCCCACATCATCAGTGCAACGCTCATTAAATCTATTAACATAACAACCAATAGCCAGCGGTTATAACTCCCCACAAATAGCAAAGGCTCATCACGTGATCACAGCTGTTCTGTTAGCAGCGGCTCATCGTGGCTTTGACACAACAAAACATATTCTAGATGAGTGAAAAATGAACGTGTAGTTTGTTTGTGCATTGGTTTCACACTGGGGAAAGTAATACACTGGCCACTTTTGCAATAATGGGTATACTGCTGAAGGGTAGAGTGACCTAAAAGAGAGAAGGTCCAGATGAAGACATTAACCACATGGTACATTTCCAAAAATGAACTGTAATCGTTCCTTTTTGTGCCTGCTGGCCGTCTGAGCAGCATTTATGGGCCTCATGCAGTGGAGCAGCTGTACAGGGAGCAAAGCTACAGGGTTAAGCAATTACCCAAGCTTGTGATGTTCAAAACGTTAATTTGAAATAGCTCCTTGAGGATTTTTGAGGACGTTTTTCATCTAAGAAACTGTTTTAATCTCAACAGAAGCACTTGTTTTGAGTGTCTAGGGTGTTCTTTTGTGGCAATGTCAGTTAACTTCACCTAAGTTTCACAATAACTGGCTATAATTGATTAATTTTCCAAAACGACCTTTTTACAAAAAACACTTTTCTGCTTTGACAGTCCCAGTCTTATAAATCAGTTATAAGATTCACATGGATGTTTCCCAGTCTGCCCTTCTATGGTTAAAGTTGAGTAAGATTTAAAACTATTGAGGAGTGAGCTTCGATAAAACAGTTAATGTCAGCAAATGATGCCACTTTGTTCAAGTTAGTTACTTTACATGACTTTATGGTCATGGTTGTGTTTCCTCTAAGTAACTGCTGAGCTGAGGCATTAAACCATGAAGAGTTCAAAAGGTTACAGTTCCTTGTTGCTGGCCGGGCCCCAAAAGCCTCACATACAATTATGTGACCATGTGAAATTCCCCAACTTTGCAGTAAAAGTTGGTCCATTTTATATACATGTATATATTCTCGTCTATAAGTCATCTGTTTAAATTTCATTATGGTATATGGTTTGCGTCTCACGTTCACTGTCTTATTTTGAAGTTGAGTGTCCTGTCTTCCTGTGATTACATCATGTGTCACACCTGTGTCTGATTGCACCACCTGTGGCTCGTTCCCTTGTGTATTTAACCTCAGTGTTTTCCCATTGTCCTTTCGTTTGTTGGCCGTGCCGTGCTCTTGTTTTTTCCCTGCTTTGTTCACGTGGTTACCTCCATGAGGGTAATAAACTGTTTGTCACGTGTCTGCGTTCTTGGGTCCTGTCAAACTCTGACCCGACAGATATAGTTTGTTTATGCATATTTGGGTCAGTGACATATACACCAGAAAAAAGTGTTTTTTCAAAAATTTCAAATAACAAGCATGAAAATGGTTGACTTTTGTTCTACTAACTTTCATCTCTATAGAAACATATGTGGTTTTTAGATTTTCAGTTGGAATCAGAATTTATGTGACAATTTGTTTTACTAGCGCCTAAAATCGTCATATGGTGTGACATGAAAATAATTGTATATAAACTGAAAATGGATTATACCTCTCTTAAGTTACTCACTTTATCAAAGTCATTTATCATAACTAAACTGTGATCCATTATACTTTTGTGGAAATTAATTAAATTTGTGTATTATTTTCTAAATCATTGCTCAATGTGAGACCTATGCCGTCGGTCTTTCAACATATTTTCTATTTATTGTGACAAACATTGCTATAAAATTATAAAAAATATTTGTGACTCTTGCTGATACTATTTTCTATGTATTCCATGAACATTTTCACATTTTATCATTAATAAAGGTATGTAATTTTCACAATTTGGAATGTCACACCAAATGATATAGTGTCAGGTTTTTGGCAAATATATTTTTTATTCATACATGTTTGACACTGAAGACAGCAAAACTGCCATGTCACGTCATCCACCCATTTACACTTGTGGCCACTTTCAGTTGTGCCTGCTCTGCTCAGTATCACCTCAGGTAACTCATGTCAATGAACATTTTCATGTTTGTGGTGTTGGTGCCTTTGAAGGATTTATCATGCAGATATCAGACAAATAAAGAAAGTCTGGTTTTTAGAGATGAGTAAAATTATCATGTTCCCTCATAATATAATAGCACTAATTAGCAGGTATTGGTGTCAGCCTTCACTATACCTGGCTTGTTAGCGTAGCTCATTAACTAGCCAATTAGCCAGCAAAATAATTATACTTGGGTTATCCTTCGAGCAAGACACCCAGCTGCTCAGCTGTGCTAAGGCTGCTAATGGGAGCATATGCTGACCACAGTTATTAAATCAGCCTGCACTAATGTTTCAGAGCCTCACATGCTTCACCTCTTTGCCCTTTTTTGGATCAACCAGGGGTAAGGCGGAGTCGGACACTGCCAACATGGCAAAGGTTGAGCAGCCCGCTTTGAGCTTTGAAATGCTCTTCATAAATCTATGGGTGACTCTTAGCGGCGTATGGTTTTGTTTCACAGTAATATGGCTTTTGAATACAGCAAAGATGCAAAAAATAAGTATAAATACCTGGTTAAGTAAATAAGTTTTTACAAAGTGTTCTGGTCTCAGCTGTTTCACTTCAATTAGTCAATCTTTGTAGAACACCCCCCCCCCCCCCCACCTTTTCTTTTCTTTTCTTTTTTTCAACAAAAAAGCAGATATACATGATAAAATAAAAAATAAAAAAGGACATTTACACACATGCACATTTACACATGAGTTAAACCATTGAGGAATTAAAAACACTAAGGAAAGCTATCTTACACTCACCTACATCTGAGTCAATATGAGTTGTACAAATGGCTGTAACAGCACACACATTTGGACAGTCTCTTCAAAGGAGCTAACATGTACACACCAAAAGTGATGGAAGTGGATGTGTGAAGGGGAAAAAGTGGGTTGTCAAATCCCTTAATCCTTTGTTGCCAGTGCACACCATCAATCACTGGATGTGATTTGAAGATACTGTCGGATGAAGCCCAGCTCAATCCCAACTTCAGTAAAGTCTGGGGAGACACTGTTTGACCATCGACATACTTTGTTACAAGTGCACTAATGCCTGTAGGGTAAAATCATGCTTACAGTCGGAGGAGGATACTCCTGACTGTCTAAACTCATCGTCTTACCTAAAGGGTTTTGTTTCTATAACAGCTAATGTACAGAGGATCCAGTTCATGAGCTGGCTCCAAAGCTGGGGCAATACACACATGTTTTTTTAAAAACTAATGTATTCCATTTGATTCCTACATACACAGTAAAAGAAAGGAAGAGACCGAGGGGGGGAAAGCAGGGAAAGAGGAAGTGAGACAAGGTGTTAAACCACTCCATTCTCAAACACTCAAATAAGCACTTAACGGGTACCTGAAGGAGGGTTGTTTGCCATCTTGTAATCCTTCCGATATTGACACACTGTTTCCACACCTTAACAGTAGCTCCTTCCTAATCCTCAGCTTCCCTTGTTTTCTCCGGTTGAACTCTTTGATGATATTTTTTTCCGAGTCAACGTCTGTGATGAGAGACGGAAAAGAAGCGAGGCCTCCGGACGCCGTACCACAGTTTATCGTGGCCTGCTGAGAGGGCCGGTTTTAATAATAGCTCTTCGCTGCTGCTTGATTGTCATCTCTTTCAACGGGGGCCGCGCAACAAAACATCTCGTATTCTGCCGGGGCATTCTTC
The DNA here is from genome assembly GCF_905171665.1 of Trachurus trachurus. Lineage (NCBI taxonomy): Eukaryota > Metazoa > Chordata > Actinopteri > Carangiformes > Carangidae > Trachurus > Trachurus trachurus. The sequence goes on along the minus strand of NC_139901.1, from coordinate 6,543,541 downwards.
TCACATAGCCGCTAATGAAACACCAGTGTGTGTAGAGGCTTACAGAGCTATTTCAGCCAGGAATCAACTCAGCCCTGCCTGCTCAGTGAGGTGAGACCCATCTGGAGTCTGGATTAACTTTCCTCCTCATTTTATCTGCAGACATTCCTGAGTGAAATCTAAATTGCAATATTTTAATACACATCGGACCCCTTTTCTGTAATGGATCAGAGATTTCGATGATTATGCTGGAGACAGGTGCACTCACTATGTGCACCTGTGGGTTTTTCTCAGATGTGTGTGAACGGGTATACAGTATTTGTGGAATTGAAGTTATGATTATAAAGAGGACTTCAGCAGGAGACGGATTAGCAGGACAGAGCAAGTAGCAGGTGACAAAGTACCTGGGAGCCTGAGTGACAAAAAAACATGCAACGCCACTCAGTTGTGACAGTGTGATGGGAGAGAAGGGACAACGATAAATGCAAATGTCTATAAAGTGCAGCCCTCCTTGTAGAGGTCCATGGAGGATTCACAGCACATGTCTTCTGATTGGCTGAGAGAGTGATAGATTTTTGTTTAACACTAAGTAAAATCAAATTCTGCAAGATTAGATTGAGGGTGCAGGTGGGCGGGGTTTGGGGCATGATTAAAGAGTGGTTCTGCTTTCTTGTGACATCACAAAGTCACAACGGCTCATTTTAAGACTCTGTTTCTGAATACAAGCTGTGTGCATTTCTCTGTTGACTTAGCAATTTGATAGTTTCACAGTATCAATATAGAGCCTAGACAAAAAAAAATAGAAATCTCACTTTATACTATGAGGGACCTTTAAAGGGATAGTTCACCCAAAATTGACATTTTACCAACTGTCTTCGTAACAAAAAGACACACCAAAAAACATCCAAATACCTCCATGCTGCTCGTATGTAATGTCCGTCTTGTATTGAAGCCCCGAAAAAAATTAAATAAGTCTATTTTTCAAGCTTTTTTGTAGCGGAAGCTCCTCTTTCCGGTTCGTCAAATTTGGACGAACCAGGGTCTGTCCTCTTCCCAGCTCGTCCAAATTTGACGAACCGGGAAGAGGAGCGTTGAGAAGCTTCCGCTCCAAAACAAGCTTGAAAAATCGACTTATTTAATTTTTTCTGGACAATTTCCCATTTCGGGGCTTCAATACAAGACGGACATTACATATGAGCAGCATGGAGGTATTTGGATGTTTTTTGGTGTGTCTTTTTGTTACGAAGACAGTTAGTATCCATTTGCAACCGTTATATGGACATGCACTGCTATGCCGAGACCCCCTGTAACTCAGAGAAGCCACGGATAACTCTGAAACTTCTCCCAGCCCTTAGTCGACATGAGGGTGTGTAGATAATGAGTGAAATTTCAATTTTGGGTGAACTATCCCTTTAAGAATAGACACATGCTCATTATGTCTGGTCTGTGAGGTGCAATGATTATTGTAATCCAAATACACAAATGCACTTTTTTGCTTGCTGGGCTTGTATTCAGACCATGGAAGATGTCAAACTTGAAGTGTCCTGAAAATCCCATAGTGAAACGGCTGTAGAGTGAACTTGCAGCATCTCTACCTCAATGTAACGGTGAGGGAAACAAGCCATAACAACGAACGACAAGACAAAGCTTGTCAATAAAATGCTCCATTGCTTCTCGTATAGGGAGCCGCCCGCTGGCGCTACTGCTTCCTGACCCAAGATCTAATGTGACATTTTCACAATGGCAACGTTGCAGCAGACATACACATGCGCACATGCAGACACATGCATGGTTGCGCACAGAAACGGGTCACATTACAGTTCAGCCCATGTGGGAATTTGAATGTCAGTGTCAGTAATGTTGAACAGAAGCTGCTGATGCTGACAATTCATTACCCTCTTCATTCTATGTGTAACAATTCCTGTGAACAAATGTTTACAATATCAGTCGTATAACTGAATGCTGATCAACCAATGAGTTGAGTTTAAAGGGTTTCCATAGAAAACCAGTGTATTAGTGACAAATCCAGCTGTAAATATAGTGATGTGATGTATTTGCACACAATATTGTGGAGATGTTTCACTCTGGACCGATGCACAGACCCCTCAGCTTCTTCACTCTAAAGGTCCTGCTCCCTGCGAGACAATCACAGGATTTTAAGGATGCAACACACTGTGGGCCTGTGATTCGATAGTCAGCAAAAATAACTGCTACTCATTTAGGATCAGAAAAGAAAGTATGCTGTCACTTTTCATTGTCATTTTTTAAAAATAAGTCTGTCAAACAAGACAAGCTCCCAGACTATGACTCCCAGAGGAGGTAAATATGCATCAGAAACACAAACACCATTATTTCATCTGATTTAATAAAGTTGACTCATTACTTCTGCCACTTAGAAATCTTCTGAGTGCAGCTGTGAGCAAAAGCTTGTTTCTACGAGCATGTATCTATCATTCTCCGGTTAATATTTGATGAGGGTGCGTTTGAGCTGATGCACAGTGTTCCTTTTAATAATTTGGACTTTGCTTCACGTCTCTTCATGTTAGGGACCCACCGTTGTCTGCTGAGAGAGGCAGAGGGCAGCGCTTAGACAGAGCTATACACGACAATCTTCTTTTCTCAATATGAAAACATAATAATAATAATGGAGATGTTCTCTGCCACAGAAAACAGACAGATGTACTCATTTTAAACAGTGACAATAATAGTGTCACTAGATCCTTTGTCTGGTGGGGTAACAGTAGGGTTGTCCCTTAGTACCCATAAACTACATGTCTTAACTTTAGAGCGACACTCATCCAAGTCTTCTTCCTTCAGTTTTTGAGGCTCTATAACAACTTATAACAACATATTTACTCTGATTCACTTGAAGAGACATGTATGTACCATATGCCATTTTTTTTCTGATTAAAAAACATACACTTGACATTTATTTGTTATATAAAATGAGACTACTACCAACATTTTTCATCAAACCTCACCTGAGGCGTTGCTGCAGCTGATGAACTGATGCACACATCTGCTCTTTTAACATTAACATTATTATTCTGACATTAACGTGTCAGAAACATCCACTTGTGTTTATTTTTAATCAGCTCTGCACCGTCAGATTAGAGCTCACCTGTCTCTGTGTGGTCAGCCTGCTGCCACCGGATTTAAAATGATGACAAATGGATGATAAAATTAGGCGGGACATGCAAGTGCAACCTAATCAATTGGACAGTCTGTGGCTACTTTAAATGTCCATAATAAAATGGCTCATATCAAGTCAATGAACTCAACTAAGGATGGTGTTACATGAATACTAATCCCAGTTGACTATGTTGTTTGAAAAGATTCAGCCTTTTTACAGTATAGCACCTCTGATAGTACGAAATGTTCCTTTTAATTAACACGTCTCACAATTCATAAGCTAGATGATGATGAATGATGCCATTTTGGAAGCTTTTCCGATCTGTCAAGAATCTATCATGTTTTGTCAGCATTACAATCATTAAAGCGAAATATTGACCGAGGCCAAGTAGCCTTGAGAAAACTCCATCTATCAACCTTTCTGGCACGATATTGTAACATGACTCAGAATATAATGCAGCCAGTTCTTTCAGATTGACATGCTTTCTTTGCCGCTACCACCATTGTAGCTTTAATATCAAACGGCAGCAGATTTCCTAGACGGTGGCAGGTGATTCAACTTTTGCCCCTTGAGTCTTCTGGCAAAATCCCTCTGATGTGTCCAAAAAAAAAGTCATTATCATTCCTGTCAAACAGCCTCATCCTGCAACGTGAGCCTTATTAAACAGAATGTAGAATTACATTCATGCTGGGGAGACCGACAAATGGCATGAAAGCACGCTCATCAAACACCAGCAGTAGGTCTACCCCATTTAGTCTGTCACTACAGTGTTGTATTTAAATAAATTCTTTATGATATTTGCATTATGGCTGTGCAGTATTCTCGGCTGTGAGACTTTAGGAGTACAAGCCGTGGTGATAATACAGAGCAGTATGGAGGGGAGGGGATCACAGATGGCCATATAGCTGATCAATATTCCTGCAGGCGAGCCAGTCAATGACCTGTGCAGAGGTTCCTCATAAAATCAGACATGAGAGGATGGGTTCATGAGCACTCTAACTGCTTCTTCCTGTAATGATACTGGATCATTTACTTCACAAAAAGATACATGAACAGCAATACTTGATTTAACATGTGCTACTATTTTAACTTTTAGTCTTATTAGATACTATATACTGTACCATACCATACCTCCCATGTATATATATAGATGTATGTGCCAAGTGTGTGTCACAGCCTGCTATATCTCATTCCTCTGTGCCATAGAGCTCTACTGCCTCCAAAAAACTATTAAAAACACATCATTGAGCCACACTGCTACACTGCTGACATGTTCCCGAAAAGCTATACGGACAATGTAGTTTATTTTTGGCTCAGTCCCACACTCACTACCCTGCTACCAGAAAAACTCACTATATTATAAATATATAGATTGCAGTGGCGAGACAGGCTGGAATCAGCTGTGGGTAGCTGGTTAGCTAACTTCTGGAGAAAAAAAGTTATTACTGGTGTGACCCTCCACTACTGGAGACAACTTTTGGTGAGTAAAGGAATGAAGCGATATTTCTTTGTTTAGTCGGATTAGCAACAAACAGTTGATACGGCTAATGTTAGAGCACGCTAACCAGCCAGGGCTAGCTGGTAGGAACCAAGAGGCAACAGACAGGTTAGAGAGGAAAGACCATATTGCGAGAAAACAAATGACTCATTTCACTTTAAAGGGATAGTTCAACATTTTGGCAAATTGGCCCATTGCCATCTGCTGCTCAGAACTACGCTATGGAAGCTAATGGGATTTCTTGGTTTCCCTCATCAAACTCATCAAATACACAATCCAACAACTCCAAAATGCTCTTGTGGACAAGTTGTGACCTGCACATTCACTACGCTATGAGATAATAAAGGAACATTGTCAATGGGCAAATTCGCCAAAATGTTGAACTATCCCTTTAAGTTTCTATTTAAAATGATGAATAGGGGAAGCAAAGACACAGAGGAACAACTTAAGCACCTGTTTATAGCGCAGTCACAAACTTAGGGATAAGAATTTGCATAATGACTAGATAATAAGAATGCCAATATTTAAAAAAACAAAACAGTTGTGCACAGGACTGGGTAAAACACACAGATGCACCCAGATTTGTCTTTAGCATCCCTTGAACAATAATGAGACCCCTTGTAAAGAGGGACAATGGAAAATGCCAGTTATGAAATATAAGAACTGTAAAAAGTTAAAAACAATAATAATGTAGTAATGTAATAAGGTGAGTATTAATCACCTCTGACAGTTTGGGGTGGACCAGGCTGCTGTACCCCTGAGGACTATTACTATGAGTAAGCTCAGGAAGAAGGTGACACTGATACACAGGGCTGAACCCCCCCAGTGCGGAGCAGCGGTGTGGGGCATTAGAGCTCCATTGTATGGCTTTGTGAAAGTCTGATTATAGCGCTCAACACTGCTCCTCCAACTGCTCTGTTCCTGTGAGCCGAGGTGATTCAACACTAATGACTCGCTCTATGGTTACTGGGGCTTGGGGGAACGCTGGCAAGAATGGGAGGGAGCAGAAAGGGGGGGAGGGGGGCTGGAGGGGTATATAGTATGCCCTGATGGGGAGTTGTCAAAGATAGATGACTTCATTTTGCCTGCTTTTCCTTTCATTTTCCCACCATTGCCCCCGCCTCGCTGTCTCGGCTCATCCTCCCTTCTGATTCCATCTCTGTCGCCGAGGCTGATGAGCCCAGAATGGGATTTGGTCACCTGTACTTCATCAACCTCACAGGTGATCACCTTTACAACAGGTACAGTCTTGGAAAGTGAGAGAAAACTATACCGGCTCAAGCCTGAGTAGGAAACAAGAAACACAAAGCCATCCAGTCCAGACCTGCACAAAGCAGCACGTGAAACCACCTGCACATTTCAGCTGGAGCCTCTTTTGAAAGATTTATCCATCGGCTCCATGGAGAGCACAGTGAATATTCATACGGCCATGTGCGGCGAGTGACAAAGCCAAGAAGGCAGCAGCTGCGCAGGCCTGACAAAAAGAAAAAGAAAAACCTAAGATCAAGTGAAGAGAAGCAGAAGACGGAGCTGGAGTGAAACTGACAGACTGAATTTGTTTCCATGAAAGATGAGGAAGACGAGTAGAGAGGCTGATGCAAGCAGGAACTACTCTCCCGTCACTCCTCCTCTCTTTTACTTCTGACGAGCACGAGTCGCTCCTCATCCTCAGCTGGCCTATTTCTCCCAACCCACATGCAAGTCAAAAGTATATGAATTCTGGACTGCTTGATTTTCTTACCTTTCTCTGGACTCAGGCTGCGGATATTGCTGGAATTGTCCATTGGTGTATTCCCAAAAGAGACAGAACTCCATGTGCTGCTAAAACAAGGATGGAGGGACTTGCTTCACCCTAACTACCATCTGGAAGGCTGCTACTGTCACAGGCATGCCTCGCCCCATGGGTGTCATCATCTGAGGTGTGACAGAAAACCTTTTTTTTTTTTTTTTTTTTTTTTGGGGGGGGGGGGGGGGGGGGGAACTTGCCTCCCCTCTCCTCTTTCTATTCTACCTTTGTTGCACAGTCTTGCCTCTCTTCCTGCTTTCTGTCTTCATGAAAGCCCATCCTCTCTGTCTCTATCAGCTAATGTGTGACGGGTTAGCAGCAAAGACAATAGTGTGGTCTTGCACACTTCTGCTTCTTCTGCCTCTACTGTACAGACTGGAGGGAGAGGGGGGTGTTGCCTGGAGAGCTTTGGGAGCGCGCTCAGTGCAGCCAACCACTCACGGCTCTTGTACGAGAGGGGGGGGGGAAGCGCTCAGTTCAACGCCGATCACCTGGGAGAATGAGCGCTATTAGATGGAAGAGGGAGGGAGAAGTGGGAAAGAAGACAGGGAAAAAAAAGGAGGAGGGGCAGGGAAAACTGAAGAGGAGGAGGAGGAGCGGGGAGGGAAAAAAAGCGGAGAGATGAAATGGACTGAAATGCATCTGCTGAGATAAAGAGGAGGAGTGTGAAGAGAAAGAGGAAAGAGAGAGAGATGGGAGTGTGAAGGAGGCAAGGTGGCTGTGATTTGCAAGTAACGAAGAGCCGCAGCGTGTGGCACGCATGTTTTATTCAACACGGAGCTTCTGAGAGGGAGGACCAGTCAGGCATGGACGGGTTTGTCCCAGAAGTCGGCAGAGAGAGAGAGACAGAGAGACAGAGAGATGGCGGGGAAACAGAGAAGAGAGGGTTAAAAGGAACTTCTCTCCACTTCTGTGATTGGGATCTGAGGCCGGGAGGAGAGCAAGCAGCTCAGCTCCTGATACAGAGAGAGTGCATGTCAGTCTATTGTCACTGACATTTATATCATGGCAATTTCTGGAGAGATACATGAAGACTGGAAGCAGGGGTTTGGTTTGTTTAATCTGTACTCAAACAGAAATGTAGAAAAAGGGGAGTTATGTCCCCTCTTCACACTTTCTCTTCATATTTTGCTTAATAACTCAGTCCTAATAAAAGATGCAGCCCTGAAGTACGCTTATATAATCATCCTAAAAGCTTCAGATACTTTATGAACTTTGCCCAGGCGAGAGGCTCAAACATTTGGATATCTCACATGTCCTCAGACTTTATGTAAATGCAACAATAAATCACTTGAGAACTTCATTAATTTGACTCTAACTTACATCACCAACAAAGCAAATGGGAAATTGAATTTCAGTTTGGTCCGTTAATACAATTTATGTTGATTTCATAGAGCTTTCGCACAATTAAAACTCAATTTCACTCACTGATGGACAGACTGAGCACTCATCGTTTTGCTATTAAAAACTGTTGCGCTAGAAAAGCTGCCGTCAGCAGCTTCAGTCTGAATCTCTCTGTATTCCTTCTCATTGACCTATATTGGCTGAGCCACTTAGCAGTGGGGTGGCAGCAGTACAAACACATACAGTGGGTGTTTAAAGAAGTGGAACTGTAATGGCAGTGGCTTATTAATACCAAAGCTCCAGAGTTAATTTATGAATGCACCTTGCAATCCGTGCGCGAGAGGATATTTAAAGTCACGGTACATCATCATCATCAAATACAGAACACATTTTATAATATTTTCAGCAACTTTCCGGCATTGCATGAATAATACACGCTGTGAATTGTCTCAGCTCATGCATGTTTCATGAGACAGGAATGACAAACCTCTGCTCTTTTTGTACACGGCTTTTCAAAGCTCTCAGCCTCCACAAAAGTCATAATCCAGCACCGCTCCAACCGAAAGTCAACTCCCATTTATCTACCCGGTGTCCTCTCTGAACATTAGCGTGCAACACCTCCTGCTGCTCCAATGAGCTTTGGCCATGCTACAGTAGCTGTCCACTGAGCGGTATATGGCAGCAGGACCTGTTTCACACAGCCGGGGCTTCAGGCCATCTCTAACACAGCGAGAAGTTAGCTAATAGCATGGGATCAGTCCTCCAGGGCCGGTGTAATGGTCTCCTAAGTGTGTATGTATGTGTTTGGGTTGGTAGTGGGGGTTGTGCATTAGGACCCTGAGGGATGTTAAAGGGCTCCACAGTGGTTGGGGGTTGGGGTCTTCACATGTACCTTGGAAGTAGGACAGATAGATTATATAAAATATGACCATTTCTGGGGAACAGAAGCCGATGTGTGTGTTGCATCGGCTAAGAATTATTGGCTGAAGTATGAACAGAAATATAAATCCGATCAATTCATGCTGCATCGTTTATATCAGTTGTGACAATCTGCAAACTATAGCATTTTTCCCACCGTGCCTGAATATAGCATGGCTAGTGCTGTGCTGTCGGTCACTTTTAATTTGTTTCTCCATCCAACACATTGTTGTCATGATATTATCACTTTTTATTTCATAAAATAAAGAAGAAAATGAAATGTGTCTATGACTTTCCAGCTCCCATGCAGCGGCTAGAGTCCTAAAACACCCAGCTCACACACAGGAACCCATTTAAAGTCTAGTTTAAAGGGGTATAAAGAAAAATAAAGTCTCATATCGCCTCATATCGCCTCATAAATAAGCCCTGCTCATGTGGAAAATAATTTTTCTCCAGTAGAGTGAGTAAAATCCACTTTTCTTTCTATCTCTGTGCGGCATATCTCCCTCTCATCTTTAAAGTCTGTCGTACACACACACACACATATATACACACACGCACGTTCATTCTCACCTGCACAGTGAAAACAGCTGATGTGTAAGCGTGCGCTGCAGATCGACAGCCGGCCGATGGAGGCCTAGCAGCTGTTGATCAAAGCAGCCGCCGAGTGACTCCCAACACAAATCTGTCACTCTGAGTTAGCGTTATAAAGATAGCACAATGCAGACATTTGTGTGATACTAATACACTGATGCCAGATAACAGCAGTATGGAAAAGTAAGTAGTAGTTCACTCAGGGGACTTTTTCTCCCCAGAGACAACAAGTTCTTTCTAAAGTGACACTTATGGCTGTTACAGAAATGATTCAGTGTTTTTATTTTTCATTTACTCCCCTACCTGTCTTTGTTTTCACATTCCGTATCAAAAACCTGAGGGGAAGTGTTGCAAATGAAAACATAAACTTACTGATATGAAAGAAGTACTTTCAACTTGAAAATATGCCTCACCAGCCGTTTATTTCTCCTGGTATTTGCATATTTATTAGCACACATAGACACAAATGAATCAGCATTTTGCTGTGAAGTTAGGTTAAAACCTGCACCACTTTTGAATGATTCTGACTCACTGGATGCAGACTGTGGTCTAGACATTCATACATTAACACCACACCATGCTATTCTTTCAGTATCGATGTGTTACTGTTTTCAAAATCCCTGAAACAATAACAGAAAGCTCTGAGTTATATAACACTTTATAATAGGTACACTCTATTAAGCATTAGTTAAGCATGAATAAATACTGAATTCTTCGTTTATAACGCGTGAATACTCATTAGTATGTAGTTTATAAAGTTACAAATACAGTTAGTGCTTATCAATGATGAGCAGTGTTGGGCACGTACTTTTAAAAAGTAATTAGTTATAGTTATTAGTCACTTTCCCCAAAAAGTAACTGAGTTTTAGTTACTACATGATAAAAGTAATTAATTACCAGTAAAAGTAACTATTGCGTTGCTTTTAAAAAAATAAAATGCTCAAATATGTCAAATTACTAAGACTTCTCTCCTAATCCCCGTTTATCTGGAATTAACCAACTTGCTCAGTATTCCTCCACACTGGCTCTGCAGCTCACTGTATCACTCCGCCTATCAGCTGTTTGGATCAGCGGTGTGTGGAAGAGATGGAGTGATGAACCGCTTTTTTCAAACACGCTGCGTAACCAGCAATCTTTTGTTTATGACGGTTATGTCATCCACTGCTCCATGTATTGATTTTCGCCTGCTTCGTTGTAAACAAATGCACATGGCCAGGCAGAGGGTTAGCAAAACAGAGGAAAAGCGACCAGACTTGCATAGTTCCTCTCTAAACGGATGTATTATTTTCTGATAGTACTTCTTGAGTCAATTAACACTGAAAATGGCGCATCTTATTGTCAGTAACTGTAATGGCGTAGTAACAGGGGAAACAGTAACTTTTTTGATTACTCTTTACTGAAAAAAGTAGCATCGTTAGTAATGCCGTTTATTTTAACACTGTTATTCCATCACTAATGATAGGTAAAACATTTTTAACTATAAACTGCATGAGTATTCATGTGTTATAAATAGTTTATAGGCTACTTATCATAAAGTGTTACCCCAAGTTACGACCAACAGACTGAGAATGGTAAAGTATGAGCACTATCATGATGTTTAAAGAGAAAACACCTTGTGAGAAAAAGCAGACATTCTCAGCAGGTTGTCTCTGTCACTGTCAACAACATGTTGCTTTTCACTGTGTCCATGTTAACAGGTCAGAGTGGACGCACTGTCTGCGTAACATGTCTCACATCTAAAATTAGACAGAGAAAAGACCTGTTTATGTCATAGTGTCATCACACCGGCAACGTTACACAAAACTGACGCATTTCACCCTGATAGTTTCATGGGCTGTATGGCAGAAACCCAACGAAGGCTATAATTATATGTTGTCAATAATTGAACAGGTGACAGGCAGTATTTTTCTGCTCTCTTTCTCACTCACACAGTGTGTGTGTCGGGTACAGAGATGGAGCCGGCAGCAGCACACACACAGCCAGTGTGAACACATATGCATGGGGTCGCCAGCTTTACATCACACTGTGACATAGGGATATCAGATTTCCTCACCCAGGAAAAAATGTAATAGGTTTCTATCTTTCTATCTTTCTATCTATCTATCTATCTATCTATCTATCTATCTATCTATCTATCTATCTATCTATCTATCTATCTATCTATCTATCTATCTATCTATCTATCTATCTGAACTCCATCTGAAGGTTTCATCAGTAAGCTTCTGCCTTGCTTGTCTACACACCTGCATATTTTTTCCATAGCAATGCTACTAATGGGAACATTGTGTACAAATCCTAAGGTGATGATCTATTTATAGTCTTTTTTTTCCAAGTAGTGGCTTTTCAGATTGGATCATGTCTCAGGAGGAGGCGGCTGCTGCTATATTTGAAGGTTGTGGAAATGTGCAGGAACAAGAAAGGTTAGATCCAATCAGTGTGGCCCTCTAAGCTTGACGGTGGCACTTTGTGTTACTTCTAGGTCACCGGTGCCAGCTTGTCCATTATCTAGCAGTGGAGCAGGTTATCTCCTGAGCTCTTGTAAGAGCACAGGACTGATGGGATAGCTGTGGAGCAGCGACTGTGAGAACAACAATGATCAATAGCCTGCTACAGCCAGATGTGCCACCACCGCAGACACAGACGAGATCTCACAACCACCATCTAGAATCCAGATCTTATGAAGATCTATAAACATTAATTATAACTCAGATGAACATTTTTGGACCGTCTCAGCTGCCTGAAAATGTCTCTTGGCCCTATTTTGGCTTTGACGTGCTCAGCTCACCGTTCCTTATACGTGGCAATGGGAGAGAGAATGGAAGATAATAACCTTGGCGGGTGAATGGAAGGGCCAGCTGCTCCCTCCATGGACTTCTTATTAAATGAATTTGTACGTGTGTGTGTTTGTGTGTGTGTGTGTTGCGTGCAGGTGGCCTGGAGCAAAAAAAAAAAAAAAAAAGGAGAAGTGCATTTTCCATTTGGATTGAGGGTCACTGGGTTCAAATACGAACGCTTTCATTGAGAAAGTAACGTCAGGGGATTGAACCTGTGCTGATGGAGATATGAGCAGTGACAAGCAAGTAGACTCGGATTCCTTCAGTGTCAGTCGTTCAGGAGGTTTTTACCTGGAGCTGAACTTTCCTCAGACACCTCTCCTCTCCAAAACAAACAGACCAGCCGGTAAAGAAACACTGAATAAAGCAGTGTCACATTAGAAATCTGTGATTCACCCACACATTCCAGCAGAGAGGGAGCTGAGCTGTCTAACATTAGCATGGCTTTTTTTTTTTTTAAATGTATAACTCAATACCACACGTCAAGACTAAAATCCCACAAAGTCGAAAACAAAAAGCGTATCTAAAAAATGTGGCTTCAATCTGAGAGAATTTGACATCAAATGAAACTGACCATCACTATGATAAAAGCACTGATTTCTAGATGTGTAAAGATCCGGACCAGGGCCACATTAAGGCAGAAGAAGTCCAAGATTTTGAAATATAGTTTCAATTCAATCAATTAGAATATAATATATAGTCAAAAAATAAACAAAATAAAAACAAAAGTAATACGATTTCAAGAAAAGAAAGTCATAAAAGAAAAAGGTAATATAAAATAAAAAAAGTCATAATATTGTCAGTATAAAGTCATATGAGATTTAATAATGAGAAATTTCTTTCTTTCTTTTTTTCTTCAAAATGGTCCTAATACTCCTTAAAATACAAAAGCATTATGGACAAAAAGCACTTCAATTATGTTGTGCTCCATCATCACACATTTTGGCACCTAAATAATAATAATAGCTTAATGAATCTGAAATATATGCAAGTGGGCGGTTTTATGTTTTGTCTATATAATCTGAACTCAAGATTGGAGTAAGACCTTTGGAGATCTTTCATGGTCACTTCAACAGTGGTGACCTTTGACACACAAACTGTGCCCACTGATCCAGCTGCAAACTGTCAGGGCCGGAGGGGGAACAGTGAATTGCAGGGTCTTCAGTGATGGAGGATGTTGTTCTACCACACCATCCATTCCCATCATCTATTCTCATCATTCTCCTCTCTCAGAGTATAAGAGAGGAGCTGGAGAATGGCCCAACAGTGAGTATTCTTTATAACCAAGCTTCCTTTACTGTATAGACAAAATAAATCACGATATCTGCAAAAGAAAAAATGAGCCATGTTTTTGCATATATTCATATCATCTACGATAAGTATGATGCTGTTTATTCCTTTTAATCTCTAAATGTGCCTGAGTATCAGGGCATTGTTTTGTTTTGTTTGGCTCAGATGAAAAAGTAACAAAAAACATTAGTGGGTAACATTTAATAATAAGTACCCACTATTAAGCATTAGTTAAGCATGAAATATTGAATTAATCATTTATAACACATGAATACTCTTTAGTATGTAGTTTATAAACATAGTTAAAAATGTTTTACTCATCAGTGATAAGCACTAACTGTATTTATAAACTACATACTAATGAGTATTAATGCGTTATAAATAAAGAATTCAGTATTAATTAATGCTTAACTAATGCTTAATGTGTACTTATTATAAAGTGTTACCAATTTAGGGTAATGGTGTAAAAGTCGGGTCAGAGAGTTGGAGGAGACCTAGAATTTAGCCTACAGGTGTGTGATAAGCCATGCACTTCAGTTCGTTCTTAGGACCTGAACTGATTTTGTTGCAGATTTTGATTCCTTTGCAATAAAATCTCCATCGCACTGAACTCAGAGGACTGATGTTGTGTTTTTATTGGAGGGTCTGAACTCATCGGGTGCAGATTTCTCTCCCAGGTTTGCTCACATCAACACACTTCCATATAACTCCCATATTTTATTCTCAATCAATTATGTGCAACATTTTCTTTTATGTTGCACATAATTGACAAACTCCACTGGCTAATGAAAAGCTCCATACACATCCTATCCTGTCAAGTGTGCATGAGGAAACACACAAATGTGAACGTCCAGGGGAATCTGTCACCAGCTTTGATAGAATACGACCCCAGGGCACAACGACCCCCCCCTCCGCCCCCCAACGCCCCTCCTTTAACTATCAGTGGCTGCTGGGGCCTGATAACTGGCTGATAAGCAAAACTGTCAAATTCGTTTCATGTGTACGGTGCAGGAAATGTGACAGCTGTATTTTCTCTTTCTAACATGTTTGGACAGCGAGTTAAACGCGTTATGCCCTGAACTAGGAGTCTTGTGTAAAACACATGTGAACTGTCTCTATTAGGATGGTAGTTTATGAATCTGTGGACTCTGACTGGCTCTGTGTTTGTGGCAGTGGCTGGGAGAGCAGATGTCTTGTGCTTCATTGTCAGCTGTTTAGTCACATTATGATTTTTTATTTTTTGGGATTTAAAGAGTTTGATGTGACGTGACAGATAAAAACATAATTGAGTTGTTCACTGTCTCCTCCACTGACCATGATCAGTCACTTCCTGCACAGTGGCAGCACATCACTGCAGAAGTGGCCCCAGAGACGACGTTTTCATGCACTGAAGTGGCCAGTTAAAGTGGATAAATGCTGGCTGTTATTCAGCATTCATCATTAAGATGTATGGGCACCCTGCTGGGACAGTAGCCTACTAGTCTACTGGTTGTCTTGAGGACTTTAAGAGAAATCATGAGTGAAATAATCAGTCCACATCACGACTTGAATATTTCCACCACCAGTGAACCAGTGACGGTCTCAAAGAAACAGACAGCCAGAGTTTCATGTGTCACAAAGCTAAGGAACCAATCCTGTCAACTCTGGAGACAAATAAACCTCCTGTCAATCATGTGGCTGAGTGTCTCTGAAGTCCCATCCTCCTCCAACCATCATGATACTCTGCTCTGTCACCTCCGTGTGGAGGAGACAGCCATTGTTAGGGGGAAGCTAAAGGCCTGATCCCAAATCTCTCACCGTGGAGGTAAGAGAAGTATTATTGTTTTATCTCACTGTTGGAAAACATTGTTAAACCGAATGTTAATCACTGCAGAGAGAAAGAGTCCTTCAATGTTAACAGCAACAGAGATCGTGTTTTTTTTTTTTTATGATTATTATTATTATTTTTTTAAAATCACATACGTTGTGTTTTTACATCTCTCATTTTTACAGCGCAATGCGTGATGGAGCTCGGCTACAACTAGCTGTCACCATGGTTACAATAACGGTCTTTGCTTCATTAGATTTGGGCTTACGTAGACTTGCTCAGGGTTAGATTTGACTTCAGTGAACACTCCACTCCATACCAGTAGGCCTATGCATGCATACTGGTAAGCATGTTTTATGTGATGATTTGAAGGTGTTAGCTACAAGTTTAATTCCTACCGGCCAGTAGATGTCGCACTCACACTCGCCCCCTCTGGCTCCAACCTCCTACTGGTTGCCAGGTACGCCCCAATACATCCATGGGTACACCTATAGACACAGTCGGCAAGCAAGGAAACGTCACTTCCGGTTAGTGCCGTGGGGGAAAACAAACCGTGTCCCCCATACACACTCATGCAAAAACGCGGCATTTTAAACCTTTGTCAAAGGCTTTTTCGCCGTCCTGTCTTAGTTTTAATCACATGTATATGCTGACAGAGAGCTATATTTTTAGAAACTCATCACGATCTGGGTCGATTGTTGTCCGTACATTTAAAAATATTAGGTATTTCACAGTCAGTCATATTTGTCTTCCCCCACGGCTCTGACGCTCTCTTAGTCGCCGCCGGCCGGCTCTAGACACTCGTAGACACTGCCTGAGTTATTGTGTATTATTTTGCACCGCAAATAAATTCAAAAACCACAACCTGAACTTTTATATCGGAACTTCGCTCATCTTCTCCAAACGTGTAACGCTCTGACCGGAAGTGAAGGTTGCCGACCCTGCTGACTCGGTGTAGGCTATGGCTGTGAAAACTTTATATTTTAAGATGTACGGACAGCAATCGACCCAGATCGTGATGAGTTTTCTAATATATAGCTCTTTGTCAGCATATACATGTGATTAAAACTAAGACAGGACGGCGAACAAGCGTTTGACAAAGGTTTAAAATGCCGCCTTTTTGCATGAGTGTGTATGGGGAAAACGGTTTGTTTTCCCCCACGGCCCTAACCGGAAGTGACGTTTCCTTGCTTGCCGACTGTGTCTATGGGAGCGGCTAGTAGCTAAAGCTAAGCTAACGCTAACTGTATTTAACGAGCAGCAGCTCCGGTGTTGACAGCAGACTGGAAACACATCTGAATAATTTCACATTGCATGCAGACGAATCCGACAAACCCGCAGCATCACGCCTGCACCGGAAACGTTACAGTACCGGCTGACCGTTAGTTAGCATTAGCATTAGCACGATGCCATTTCTTCACAGAGCTATCTGGGCCCCCTGAGCTCCGCCTCAAGTGACATCAACGTACTAATGCTGTTGCCGCAGAGATCATTTCATGTTGAAGTTGCCAACGTAACCAGATTGATAGATTTTGGACCTGTCAAAATTTATAAAACAATTATAGGCTACTATTTAAAAAATTCTGTAAAAGTAATACTTTTATTCTTCCCCCCCTCTAGATTTTCTGTGGATGTATTATTTTTTAGAAAAATGTAACGTTTTGATGAAAAAGCTGTAGCTATAACCTTTAATCTCACTCCTCTGCATCAAAGTCCAGGGTCTCATTGACCCATGCAACCACCCAACCTCTAGAGGGGGACTTTCACACTCTTTATTCTACATCACCGTAACAATTACAACAGCCACTTTGATGATGATGATGTAACTATGGGTCATATTAAACTGCTGAACAAAAACACACTGAGGACTGGTTTTTCATTGGAGGACAGTCTCCCTGAGAGGAACTCGAAAGGTTTATTTTCTTGTACACATATTAAGCATTTGTCCAACCAACCCCATCCAGTAGGCTACAGCATTCCCCTGTCCTATTTCCAGACCTGCCACACAGAGCCACTGTGGACAGGGTCCCTGTCCATCATTGCTACGGGTGAATACAAACCTTACACCTTAGTTTTTGTTGAGATGCATAATATTCTTTTTTTTCTCATGGTGAGGATGTTTTAAATGTTCTATTGTGTATGGGATATGTGCCAGATATATATGTGTATATTTCTGTTTCTCCTCCTTTGAGGTTATCAACCTGACTGATTCAACAACAAAGCAAATGTCAAATAAAAGGAAATTAGTTGAACTGAGTCGACTCCTGCGTCCTCTGAGCCAAGCCTGGTCGGGTTCAGGCAGATGAAGTTGTAATAACTCGACAGTTTTGAAGAGGTATGTCTCTCTACGCCTCATGGGTGAAAACCTTCCAAACTTTGGATGAGCAGAGTTACACAGACACCGTGGAGCAAGCCTTCGTCTGAAGCACAGCTACTTCTTTCACCTGTCTGCAGCTGCAGTGTTGAAAATCAGAAGCAGAGTTAAACTTGTCTGAACAGGGCTCGGTGGTGTAGCGATAGCAGAGCGGTGCTTTGCAGCCAGAGACCTGCTGTGCAGAATAAACACTGACACTTTGACAAATGGCTGCATCTGTAAACAGCTAGTCTTAAGAGGACGTCGTAACACTTCCAGACCACAATGCTTTGCAAATAAAGCAGCTGTGATTGGCCATTTTGAGAGCAGCCATTATCTTGTTTTACTATCCGCTCATTATTTTCCTCTCAGTGAAAATGAGTCTGCATCATCAGCAGTGTTAGTGCTGTCTGACTCAGAGCGACTAATTAGGCTGTTTGGTGTGTATCACTCATTAGACCGTGCAGAGCGGTGTGGTCAGCTGGTCAATCTACAAGGTTGATCTGGTCTATTAATTGATACATAGTTAACATGTGGTGTGTGTGGACGATGTAGACTTTAATCAGATGCGAAGGGGAGTGGTTAGGTCTAAATTAGTAAAACTAGTGGCGACCTTGTGACCTCGCTGAACTCCAGGGTAGGACATTGGGGTCAAGCTCAGTCCAACATGGCACCTATATGTGGTACGAGTCATTCTACTTTCTCAATACACATTTGTTTTGACTGCAGCCAGATTTATTGAAGAACATGCACCAGGCATAATATCCACTATTAAGATATCAGGGGAGCTGCTAACTATTGTTCTCATTACTGGCTAATCAGCTGATTGTCTTCCTGAAGGATGAATCAATAATTAGTTTAAGAAATATCAATAAATCCCAAATAGATCTATGAAAAAAAAAAGCAATCTCTGGTTAATTGATTAGTCAACCAACCATTTTATAAGTTGATGCAACTGTTACCCGTATGTAATCAGGGGCTCAGAAATGTTGACTTATTTCCTTCAGTTTCTTTAGAAATGCATGTAATATCAATGTAATATTATTAATATGGTGTAATTACCACACTGTGGGACTGGGTACTTGTGGCCTTTGAGGGTCTGGGGCTGCAGAGCAGTTGTTCCCTTGGTGTGGTCAGTAAAGGTTGTGGCTACTAAACTATTGCATTCCAATAGTAGATTCAATCAAACTGCGCATAAATACATAAATATATAAATAAATACATAAAACAATACATTTAACTGAACTCTGAGACTGTTAACAATCAGAGAAAACATTGATGAAAGTAATGTATTACTTTTCTCAGTGTGATGCTCTGCAGTGACATCTCCCTCTGTCAGATGTATCTTCCCCCAGGAATCAAAGGCTCAGCAAAAAGGCTGAGAGCTGTACGACTCCTGCAGTTTCCCATAGAAGAACAGTTTATTCATTTCTGTGGCTCTGCAGCCACTGTATTTATGTTCCATGGTCTCTTTGGAGTTTGGAGAAGTGATAATGAACCACAATTACTCAGACACGACAACAGTAAAGACGATTGATTTGAAAATCACTAGATTAAATCACTATTGTTGTGTTCATTCAGTCATTGTGGTCTTTTCCATACAGGCAACTACTGTATATTGAATGTGCTCTTGAATGTCTAACACCATCTATGCAGCAGCCCCTCCCTCAGTCCTGTGTGTAGTTTTTATCTCCCATTATTCTCTTAGAGAGTAGCCTATAACAGCCTTGCTTCTCTAACCCATTTACTCTAGAGGCAACCTGCTTAAACAGCCATTCTTTAATCCAATAGCTCTCCATGCGGAAAGACTCATATGTTGGCACAAACGGTGTGAAGGCAAAGTGTAGCAGCTGACGGATCCTGTCATGAAACAGCTTGTGTTTTTCTTTATGTTGCTACGGCGGTGTGTTATCCATCTTTTCGATGGACAGTTTGCCTCCATCAATTCTGTAGCTCTACTGGAGGATGTCATGAAAGTGCTCCACTGAAATCAGGGGAAAACGGCTGAAACTCTGTAACATTCAGAGGAATACAGTTTGTTCATAATATTGTTGTGATCTTAAAGCTGCAATAATCAACATCAATAAATGCACTGGATAAATGTTGTGTGTCAAAGCATTTCTCAAATCTACAGTGAATGATAACTGACAACCTGCTTCTGCTGAACTTTTTCATTTGAGCTTTGAGCAACGAACTGAGATCATTTCAGGCAGCAGTGAAAACTTGCAAATAAACCCACATCACTCAAGGTGGAGTTGAGTTAAGATAAAAACTTATTTTCTCTGAATCAAGAAATTATTCAAATTTGGACTTGTCTTCTCATTGAGAAGGGTAATTATAAAAAAAAAAAGTTTTCTTAATTTTATTCCACTGTTTATAAAGTTCTATCCAATCAGCGTGCAAATTCATACCAAATTTCCAGAAAATCATCAGAACAAAAATTAATTATTGCACATTTGTAACAGCTGGTGCTTTCCAATTTTCCAGTCGGGCGCCACTTAACTATTTCAGACGCAGAGGGCATGATGATAGTTGCGTTTAAGTTGCATACTTCAGAATCTGCACATGGAGGGCAACTGCGTATAGGTTTGAAAGCTCCTTGAGAACTTTGTGTCTTGTTTCTTTTGACTACAAAGGCTCCAATGCTGGCCCAACCTCCCCCAAGGTGATGCCACTGAGGCTACATCCAACTTTATTTACAGTTTATGGAGGAAAATCAAAGAATCACATAAGTGACGAGGACAAACGGTCTGAGAGATGTTTGTGTACAAATTTGACCTGCTGGTGGTGCTGGAGGAAAAGTAAAAAGAGATCCTCTGAGGAACATCAAAGTCTGTTCAAAATGTCAATCCATCTGCACAAGTTGAGATATTCTGATGTTAAAGGGATACTTCACCCAAAATTGATAATTCACCAATTCTCTACTCTAGATGTTTGTGCGCATGCGCAAGATTTGCTGTGAGATGTTCTTCCATGTTTACATCATACATTCAATGGTTTACAACGATGAACCAACATCTCACAGCAAATCTCGCGCACACGCACAAACATCAACAGAGCCACTGGGAGCTACTACTACAACAAGGCTAAAAACAGAGATCAAGTTATTTTTTTACGAACAACTTTTTCATGTGGCGGCTTCAGGACACTTGGGTCAGTACAGACGAGCAGTATATTTGGATGTTTCATAGTGTGTGTTTTGGACGATTCAAAAGTGAGCTCTATATCCACCACCATTATGAAAATCCAGCCAGCCGGACCCCCCCTGGAACTCCAAAAGTGTTTTGATGACTCTGAAAGTTCTCCAAACCCTTCCTTGGCATGACGGTGAGTAGAAAATTGGTGAATTATCAATTTTGGGTGAAGTATCCCTTTAAGGAAGATTTGCAAAAAATAGCTGTATTTACTGAAACCACACATCGCTTTGAGCACTGGATCTGTCTATTCTCTGGCGTCTTCTGAACAGTGTGAACCCACGTCCCGCCTCACTGCGTTGATGTACAGTAGAACATTACATCACATCAGGGAGATGTTTCAGGAATGGAAGAGAAGCATGCTCACACACAGACAAACAGAGTGTGGTGGTGAACCCTGATCATGCATGTGATTCAATCTAAAGGTAATTCTACAGGAAATAATGACTGTGTCGTCTGTAGGGACAGACTTCACTTGACTGAAGTCCTCACGTCTTTTTATTCTCCTGCATCCTGACACTAAACTAACTAACTAACTAAAAACTCAAACAGCTTCTTATTTCACAAATAACTGATTTTAGGGTTTTTCTTCCCAGGCTGCCACAGTTATATAACGGCTTCTAAAACTGAAGCCGAGCTCTGCGGTGTTATGCTAATGTTGTTTAGATGAAAAATGAAACTAATGTATCTTGGGAGAAAAGAACAGAGAGGAAATGAAAGCAGCACACGGTGAAAGACGAATCTATATTTTCCAAAATAATTGAGTGTCTGGAGGGGGCATTTACTTTTTTGACAGGGTGTCCTACAAGTTTAAAAAGGTTTCACTTCTTTAGAAACATGATGATGATGACAATGCTATTCTAAATTAAAAAGCCGAGGGGATGTATTTAAAGAAATGTTTACAAAGAGAAAAACACTAAAAAGCTACAGAAAGCTTATGCAACAATGTATCACGGACAGGAAACAAGACCGGGTTAAAACCTCGAATGTGTCTGGACTGTGTAGTGGTCAGTGTGTGAGACTGAGCACAGACATCATTGCATCATATGTGTCTCATGTCTATATCTTTTGCTTCTCTACTTCTCTGTGCTCACACAGTGTTTTTATAGAGCTAGATTCACCCTCAACCACAATCATGATGTCACCCAACAAAGTCACCAAATATAAGACAGAGAAAGTTTGAAGAGACAGATTTTCTGTTTACTTAGTCTCACAGCCTCTGGGGACCAAACATCTGCTTCATCTCTCACTGGAGAGAAGAGGCTCC
Source organism: Trachurus trachurus (assembly GCF_905171665.1). Taxonomy (NCBI): domain Eukaryota; kingdom Metazoa; phylum Chordata; class Actinopteri; order Carangiformes; family Carangidae; genus Trachurus; species Trachurus trachurus. The sequence goes on along the minus strand of NC_139901.1, from coordinate 6,521,544 downwards.
TCTAAGTAGCCGAGGTTTGACCAAAAAGTCACTGGATTTGTGAGCCGATGCTTTTTAGAAAAATGTTTCTAAACATCTCTAAATCTAGACAGATCTGTTAAATTAATCATCCACACCTGTTCTTCCGGACTGTTTATACAACACCTTGTGTTCAGCTGATGGTCTGTGACTTTTGCCTTTTCCCTGTTTCTGTTTGTCATCACTGGACTGAGAACCTACTGTAGTGTTGTGGTACTGGACTGTTCACTGAGCAGCTCACGTCTCTGCCCCGCAGATCTCAAAACAACATGCACCGATAATTTAAATGAATCTACCGCTATGACTATAGGGATTATAGCAGTAGGCGAATTTGCCAAAATGTTGAACTATCCCTTTAATCAACTGATCTCAGTCTTCAGACAGCTGATTGGTCAAACTGCGAGCTCTTGATTGGTCGGAAACGAAACCTGCAGCCACATGGCCTTTTGAGAGCCTAAGCAGCAGCAGAAGAGAAGCTCCGCATGGGACCAGAAAAAATCTCCATCTAAGTGAATGGGAGTCAAAATTTTATTTCGTGATCCGATGGAATTGTGTCATGAGAAAAATATATGACAACTACCTATTTAAAACATTGTGTTACATGACAAAAAATCAGCAGTTTGTAGTAAAATGGCAATGAAAGAATTTATATTGTGTGTGTTGTTTTAGTTTATAATAGCCTAGTTTAAAACTGCTGATTTCTTGGCATGAAACGCAATGTTTTAAATAGGTTAAAGCAGAAGTGAGTGATCCGGTCGTTTTCGCTAATGCTGCGTTCCAGGCAGGCTTTTGAAATCGTAAATTACAGCTTCAAGTCACAACTTACGACTTTGTAGCGTTCCAGGCAACCCACTCGTGTTTTTCCGACCTGTTTTACCGGTGAAAGTCACTATAACGGCCACTCGTAACTTCCGACCGGTGAACTCGTACCAGATCGAACTGGTACCACTTCACGGTCGGAAAAATACAAGTTTCCTTGAACGCACCATAACAGTCCTCGTCGCTACGTCACCACATTCACGGCGTTCCTTGGCTGCACACACAGCCCTGCATGCCGTTCTCTCTCCTCATTGGATAAAAACTGTAGGATACGATAAATGTTTTCTCTTCGGCTCAGAGCAGAGCAGAGGGACTGACAGACCCGTGTTTCAGTCCAAACACTCTATGTAAGTGATTGCTGTCGGAAGATATAACTATTTAAGACTTATATTAACACAAATATATCACTCACTTCTGCTTTAAGGTCATATATTTTTCTCATGGCACAATTCAATCGGATCACAAAATACAATTTTGACTCCCGTTCAGTTACTGTACATGGAGATTTTTTCCCAATTGAGGTCCCATGGCGAGCGTTACATCCTGCTTCCGCTTAGGCTCCCTATAGTTTGGACATGCCTGGGTTACAGTAGGTGGTCTACGAGAACCTGTGTATGACCTGAGAACACTTCCTGTCTGAACTCTCTTAGCGGCTGAAACTCTGTCCTTACTTGAGGCTCATACTGTACGTGCTCAGCCTGATAGCATGGCCACTGCCACTGAGAGAGAAGCACAGGACCTGATGTGCTGACCACAGCAGCATTAACTGTCAATATCCTGGGGCAGGCCTATATTCTACATCTGGCCAGGGGCCATGAGGGCTGCTGTAGGCCAGACCCAGACCTGGAGAAAGAAAATCTGACAAAAATTGAAACTTAGTCAGAAATCATGTTTTATTTTTTGCCTTTTTGCAGTGGCCCTGAATGTAATACCCATGATGCTTAGCTGCTGTTGATATGGAGAAGCCAACCGGAGGTGCAAAGTATGTTCCATAACTTTGCAAAAGTTTCAGAGTCAATTGAAGAAGCAAATGTAACAGAGCTCCAGGCAAATGTTTATTCTTGCATGGCCCTGCACTTGAGGCAACACAGCAGCTTCTGGGGAAGCCTGAAAACTATTTAACCAATCAGGCTGAGATGTACAGAGAGAAAAAGAAAATAACACTTGCATCGATCTCTTCTCTCTCTCTCTCTCTCTCTCTCTCTCTCTCTCTCTCTCTCTCTCTCTCTCTCTCTCTCTCTCTCTCTCTCTCTCTCTCTCTCTCTCTCTCTCTCTCTCTCTCTCCTATCACTGAAGAACAGATATTATTATCCACCTGATTGAACACCTGATTTTTATTTATGCCACAATCTCTCATTTGATGTCAAACTTCACGGGTTGGCTGCTTCTTCAGACTTCAGGAGGTTTGTTTAGCGTGCTACACAACTGTACACCTCCACCACCAAACTACTGGTAAAAGCTTTTAATGCAGTAACAACACGTCAGACATTTCCTAAAATCGGTTGGATATGTCAAATTAATCTTGTTATGATTAAAGGCAGGTGACACATTAAGGCAAGAGTTGGCCCACAAGGTTTGGTCTGGGAGGGGGGTGGGTTTGGGTGGAATTTGAAGCTCTATTGCTGTTATTGATGCTGTGTACTGTATGAAAAATGTTAATAAATAAATTGTTTAAAAAAAAAATCAGGTGACACCCCTTCTGGTTCATAAGAATGAGACTCAAATTCAGACTAAAATTTCAGAGACTCTCCAGTTACTGTATGCTGACTCAGGGTCAGTCAGCATTCATATGTAAATGTCATTTCATCTCAGTGGAATGATGGAAGCTCTCTGAAGTCATTAACCTCACATGACCCACAGACCACCTCCCACAGCCCAAAAAGACCAAACAGCAAAGGTTTGTAACAGCAAGATGCAGCTCTCAGCTGCACAAAACAGCTGTTTTCACAGGGGATCGTTGATGCTGTGAAAATGAAACGTTCACCTGCCTGACTCATACTGACAACTTCTTTTTCTCCAGGTTTATGTTTTTGGGGGGTCTGTGCAAGTTAATGTGTGTGTGTGTGTGTGTGTGTGTGAGCGTTGGCATGTGTGTGCGCAATGACTTTTTTTTTCATGTTGTGTGGTTAGATCTGAGTGTAATTAGTGTATAGTTGCTCCCCTCAAGCCTATTTTTAACCTCACACTATAATGACATTCAATAGAGATTAGTTACTGTATGTGTTTGAAACCACACTCCTCACATGGTGAATCCAGCATAAAGCACAAGTACAATACTGCATCAGTACAATAGAGTGATGTCACACTCACCACTCCGTTGCACTCACACGTCTTTTATTGACTTATCTGCTGCATCAGCAAAACTCATACACGCTCCTTCCACGTTAGAGGCCTCAAGCATCAGCATCATACAAATAACTTAACATGTTCTTTAATGTGAAGTTTAATTGATGGTAGCAAAACAGCAGCAGACAAAAACCAGCCAATTAGAAGTGGCAGAAAAATAATTAGGTGAACAAATCTTCACTGATCAATCGAAGCAAGAATTTGTACCACTGACTAGTGTAACTGAATGAATGTGTTATAATAATATAGCCTAATTTATTAACATGTAAATATCTTCTTATACTAATCCGTGTCACATAAAGCTCAGGGTCAATTACTAAATATAACTCCTTGTCACTTGTCAATAATTAACAGGATGGATAGTTGTCGTATTAATTAGTTGTGATGAACTAATTTGCGGTTGTAATCTTCAGAAGAACTCCTCCATTTAAAGCCAAGAGAGATTATTATCCATATGTATTGAATTGCGATAAATACATATCATATCTTTTGTTTATGAGTATAATTTGAGACAAACAAACAGTAAAATATGGCCTCTGAAGGTGTGAAATGTGATAGAGACAGTTAATCAGTAGGAGGCCTTTAGCAACACTACCAACAACTACAGACTCACAAAAACATCCAGAATAATTTGGCTGAATATGGAATTCAATGACAACCTTTCACTCAAAATAGCTTCCATTCAGCTCTTCCTCAAATGAAACCTCTGTAGCTTGACTGGGGTCAAAGGTCGAGGCCTCATAACTCACAAAGGCATCAATAGGTGTCAATAATGAGTCATTCACAACCTTGTCACTCACTCAAATTCATGTTTTGAGATGCAGATTTTGTTTGGATCATAGGGAATGAATCAGAGCAGTGAGTAGAACACATTAAAGTATCTATACAACAGAACTAGACCAATAAATACAGTAGGTGTGTTCAGGGAACATGTTTGCTGTTGGGATTCAGCCTCATCATGAAGGACATGTTTGATTGTTGACTTTATATTGTCCTTGAATGAAAACACAGGGAGATTTTTCAGCACAGCAGGTGCAGCTTTAGCCCCTCACAACACAACAGTATGAATAGACTTAAATGTTCTATTCACCATCTCGACTCTCTGCAAGATCAATTTAATACATCACTGCTGGAAAATATCCACTTGAGAGCTCTGGACAGAATAGACAGTAATTTATGTAATGTGTATAATAAATAATGGAATAAAAACAATTTTAATATGGCTAACACTGTGTTATGTGACATCACATGTATTCAGATGAAATCATGGCGTGTGTATGTGTGTGTGTGTGTGTGTGTGTGCGCGCATGCGGTTGCTCCCTTTGATGCTTGGTTGACCAAGTGCTCCCTCTATTGCACTGAAATAAACTCTGCAGACGTTCATATTCTCCTTGTGAATTTGTGTGTGTGTGTGTTGGTGTGTGTATGTGTGCTATCCTACCTACAAAGGTAAATATGTAAGAAAAATTCATACAGTATGTGTTATTGGAACAGTATATCTGGTATTATAACAACCACATCACACTCATTTGTATGATATAATATTACATTTACCAGTTTCAGTGTCATTTCTAGTGAAGTCAGTGCGTGTGTGTGTGTGCTTGTGAGTGTGTGTGTGTGTGTGTGTAAGGGTCCGTCTGTTCTCAGCAGCTCATTATATGAAGGAAGAAAATCCTCTCATGTGTGAAAAGAAATGTTCTTAATCTGAACTCCTCCACACTCAGAACTCTGTCTCGTTTTCTCCTTTCACTAATAGAATAATGTTTTCCCATCCACTGCATCTTCATTAAGATGAATTCAACTTGAATAAGGATTTGCAGAATGTATTTAAATGACTAGTTAAACATTTTTTGCGTATTCACTTTGGTAACATTAGTGAGATGAGAAGACTTTCCTCTCATGTCTGTGTGGTTTGGATGGAGCAGAGAGAAACGACAGAAGAGAGGAGGAAGGCTTCTCTAAACCTGTCACATTTACATATTTTGTGTTGTTTATTTACACTTGTCCTAATCCAACCAGGAGCTCTATATTAATACACTCCATGTCAAACTTTTGACATATTATTACATTTTCAATATTCACTCACTGCAAAGCTCTGCAGTTTGTCCAAGTATGTTTTTCTACAACAAGAACCCAAACCATTCAGCGGTTATGTTCAAACAAATAACATTTTAATCACCCAGTCTCATCTGCTCATAATATGTTTCCAGTCTTTTATCTGAAGTGTTGATCCATAAGAAGATATATTGGTTGTTTTTATGAACCAAAAACCATCTCAGTGCAGTTTCAGACTTCTCTCTGGAGCTCTAGTAAGAAGTGAGTGAGCCAATCAGAGCAGAGGCGGCTCTGAGCCTCTCTTCTGATTGGTTGATTGTATTCTGAGTAACTGAATACCAACATGGCAGATTTCAGGTACACTCAAAGAAACCAAATCCTGCAATGTTGAACGCTGGGTTAAGGTGGGTGGGGCTTGAAGCATTGTTGAGGGTGGTGGCTAGTTTGTTGTGACATCATAAAGTTACAGAAGTTCTCTCAGGACATTTTAGGCTCAGTTTCTGATGTGCATTTAGCCTATCTACGGACTGAGCTCTCCTACACTTTTTTTGTTTCATAATCAGAACAGACATGCAAATATCACTTTACGTGATATTGGACCTTTAAAATGTGCATTCTAATATAGGATAGCTGAGGTGATAATGGGAGAAGCAGTCAAATCATCTGTATACCATCATTATTCATACAGCTGCCTTCACTGTAGCTGTCACAGGTAATTGATTTTAACCTGTGCTGAATGAGAGAATAAATCATGTGGAGTGAATAAATAGTGGTCTTGGTTGTTGATATGCAGCATAATACTGTATAACTTTATGGTAATTTAAATGATAAGTTATTATTTTTGAGCTTCCAGCTTAAGTGTCTCTCAAATTTCATTGGCGCCACAGCAGGCCACCATTATGAGTTAGTGCTGCCATGGCTGCTTTAGGAGTTGGGCTGCTCCTCTGGGCTCACATACAGAAAGCCCTATTAATGGTAATAGCTCAGCTTGCAGAGCAATCAGTAATGTAAGAGAGTGGTTATCAGCCTTGGGCTTGTTGGTACAATACACACTCTCTTTATGGCTTTCTAAAGTTTTCCTCCCAGAGTGCAGACATGACTAATTCAGCTTAATTGAATAAGCCGAGGACCAAGTGGGAGGCATATGGGAGCAGCAGTGTGTCATATACTGTACACAGCAGCTGAAAATAGACTGCACCATATCTTCTTGTTTGAGCAATTGAAATGAACTATGATGAGCAGCCACTTAAAGAAATTACTTTAAAACATAAAAATAATCGACTATGTTTTGTTTTTGTGGCAAGATGCAGAAAGTAGCAGCAACTTTACCAGGGCTTGAGATTGAGATGAAACATATTTATTCTTGTAAATAAAACATGCACATGGGCTGTGAAATATTTCATTGAAACTGGGAGATCTATATCTATAATAGCTGTTTAGGGGTTAAGACTTGGTTTAACAGCTAAGAAAATGTAGCAACTTTAAAGGTCAGGGGGGAAAAGAGCCTATGAAATGCACTGAAGTGTCCCCACAAATGTAGCAAGGCATCGATGTATTTGAACGAGAGTATCAGAGTGAGAGTATGTGGAGGGTGGGGGGGGGGGGGGGGGGGGTGGGGGGGGGGCTGACTGTGGTTGTTCTGTGTGCAGATTGATCACAGTCATTTGAATGATGTCATGATGCTCATTAGCTGCTTAATTTGCTTTCTCAGCGCAGTCAATGGGAACAGATTAGCAGCTGATTCCACCACGGGCTTCAGCCGTATCCAGCTAATTATTAACTATGGTAGACTGTGTGTGTGTGTGTGTGTGTGTGTGTGAGAGAGAGAGTGTGTGTGTCTGATGAGAGGTGGGGAAAAGGACAGTAGCAGTAACTGAAGAAATTAGTGTGCAGTGTGTCCTAAATGTTGCAGGAAATTCAAATGAGAGGGACGGAGGGAGTAAAATGAGCCTTCATGACGATGTGCAGGTCTGTTCAGTAATAACAGCGCATTATAATCGTAGTCTATCACTGTGGCAGTAATGGCAAATTTCAAATACACACAACATTACTGTAAAACCAGTTACCGGGTTTAATGTTGAGGCTGAGCGATGATTTGTGTATGAACAACGCTCAGGACAGACAGCAGAGGGCACCAGCAGCTCCTCCTTAATGAAGTCAAGCTCATCCAGCTCTTGTAATTAGAAACCTCACACGGCACAGCTGTGTGGTAATGAGACTGCAGTTATCATATAAAGATCAAGACAAAGTCAAAGCAAAGATATGGTCTGTCTTATTACACACATACTTCTCTCCATTCAAAACCTGAGCATGGCCGGGGGTGCTCGGTAGTTGAGCGGTTGGCAATGCCCAATACAGTGATAGCCAGTTCGAATCCCTACCGTGCTGATCTATACTGCATGTCATTCTCCCCACTTTCCTTTCCATTAAAAGGAAAAAATGCCCGAAAAATATCTTTAAAAAAAAAAAGCATGATACGACAGTTCGGTAGGAGATAAAGGTGTGTTACAACAGCAAAAGTAGGAAGCCTCCACATGCACAGAGCGTGGAGTAAGACCCTTGGTTGGATCACAACATACTGTTCACTAACGAGACATAAATCTCTGTTACATTGTCGGAGGTATTTAGAAGCACTTTTGATTGACCAACTTTTCAGAAACTGATAGCAACTTCAACTGAACACAAACAGAAAAACATGTAAATGAGAACAACTTCAGAAAAACTAAGAGCTTGGATTTCCTCCGGCACAAAATCTTTGTCAACAAATAGTCTGTGCAGAATCCGGGAGATACCAGGGGTGTATTTTTCCATCGTCTGTGCAAATTTTTATTCAGCCCTCAAATTATTGACTGTTTATATCTGTGCACAATTTGTATCTCAAAAGTGTTTACAGGCCACTGGTTTGTTATGTTGTTTTTTTATTCTAGTTCAAGCATTTAAAGATTAAAGCCAGAGCTGTGAAAACAGTTTCCTGAGGACAAAGAGTCCACAAAGAGGTCAGACTCTCACTTTCATTATCTAACATGTGATGGTGTGTTTCTTTCTTCTCCACCACAGGCCCATACACATTGTCCCCACTGCTGAATACCAATGGTACATTAGAAGCTAAGGATCACACAAAGCTGAGAAAAAATATTCAGGTTGCATTTTCTCTGTCCGTCCTCTAAGCCCAGACACTGTTCTATTGATACCTGCTTTGTAGGAGAATCAAGGCATGAATGCCTTTGACATGATCTGAGGGAATAGGTATACTACTGTGTGTGTGTGTCTGTATGTCAGTGCATTTCTTACACTAAAGTATCTGTGCGTAAGTGGGAGAGGTGAAACAGCAACTGTCTTCTGAGCGATGCATTCTGCTTATATGACTTCAGTGAAGCAGATTAAAGCCATGTCTGTTGGGCACGGGAGGACAGCTGCATGACAACAAGCACACACACACACACACACATATTCTCTTAGTCTCTTTCGCTGCAATCTGTATCTTTTGCTTCCATTGTTGAAAACTCAATGGGACACAGTTTCACCGGAACAGCCTCTTAGACACGCAGAGAGAGCAGAGGAAAGACGCTGACCTTCTGACCCCAATATCTTGCCTCCATTGCAGCCCTACAATAGTACACAGCTGGTATCTATTGTTCCTCTCCTCATGGCTATACCCGAGTTGTCTGGGAGTGAAAGTGAGAGGAAGACTGATGATTGAATCACAGAATAAATCCCACAAAGTTTTGGGGATATTTATACATTCGAGGTTGCATCAGTGCAGTGGGTTAGATATGTAATCAGATATGCTATATACTAACAACCGAATCATTTGGTAGGCTATGAGGGACGAAAAAAGACTTGAGTATAGATAAATTAATGCAAAATAAATGTCACATTACGGAATAGCAGGACCCAAACGCAGACTCAATTGGCAAAGAGCAACCAAGTGTTTATTTAGGACAAAAGTAATTCAAACGCTAATCAGAAACAGAACAAAGTAGCAACAAAAGAGTCAACGAGCCTAAGTCTTGGACAGGGGAAACAACGAGGAATCCAAAGTACAACAGAAAAACCACAAAGTACTAACCAAGGGACTTGAAATATAACAACTCACAAGAAGACACAAAAGGACACAGGATGGGCAGGCATGGAACACGTGCAATCAGGACAGGTGATACACACAATCAAGACAAGACAGGAACTTCAAAATAAAACAGGAAACAACTCAACTACACAAAGAAACAGACACCAAGACAAAACACAGGGACATAGACCACGACAATAAATCCATTTTGGGAATGAAAAGAAAATGCTGTTATTCATTCGTTCGTTCGTTCATTTCCACATTCTTCTTTTGATTATTTTTGTATTTACCACCATTTCACCCAGCTAACCCATACTGATGTTTGGACTGCGCACCTAATTACCATATGGACACAGAAATACATCAAATCAACAAAGAATAAAAGCAGAAATGTGGAAATCAATCAATCAATCAATCAATCAATCAATCAATCAATCAATCAATCAATCAATCAATCAATCAATCAATCAATCAATCAATCAATCAATCAATCAATCAATCAATCCTACTAATAAACCAAAGATTTTTCATCATGAAAAATAATTTAGCAGCGTTTTCCCCCAATATGTGGCATTTTTTGTCCCTCATAATTGGCTGTTAAGTTTACAATCAATGTCTGCTGACAACTGTCTACACTGTGATAATAGAAGCTCCACTCTTACTTGAGGCCACTGACTTGCTGAGCAATCAGACCCAGAGGGACGGCAGCAGCAGAGCAGCTCTTCACTGCTCAAACAATGAAGGGAAGCAGTTCTTAAGCTCTGTTTCACAAATGCACACACATTTTATTTTGTTATTATTTTTTCAAGGGTTAAAAACAGTTTGGCCACTATTCATTTGTTTCTCCATTCATCCATTCACTGGCTTTATTTTTGACGGACCAATAGCAAAAGCTGCACTAACAAGCTGAATCGGTTGCTCACAATTAGAGGTTTGAACAACAGATATTGTCTTGCTGCCGGGTCAGTGGGGAGTGATTTCCGACTGTAGAGAATATGGATTAACCGTGACAGCCACCGTGGCTTTCTCAAGACAGGTTTGGCTTCACAGCTCTCTGCTCAGAGAATTCTACATTTGGATGAGGGGGGTTGAATCCCGAGCGGAGGTGATGTGGGACGTTCATGCAGGCAGCTGCTCCTGCTGTGATTTAAGGTGAGTGCACGGAAACTTTCCACCCTCTGCAGAGAAGTTTGAGATCAGCCTTTGGGTGTCAAACTCTTCACATACATCACTCCGCACAGCAAAAGCTCAAAAGCTGAAGCAGAAATAAGCAAAACACTTCTGAGTATAGAGAAAAGCTTATAACTTGTTCTTTCACTGCTTGTGTTTACTGTAACGAATCAGAATTACACTTTAATATCTTCTCAATAAAAGGACTAACAGTGAAGGGTATGGGTAGAAGAAGCCCAAGGCCATTTTTTAACATCAAGTGGTGGTAGGCTATCTACTGCACAGACAGCAAACCTACCACTGTACTTTTCCATTAACAATCCACAGTGTGCCTGTGCCTGCATGAGACAAATTAGGGTGTGGATAATGCTGTACAACAAAGAACCTCCAACCTGCACAACCTTAAAAGTATTTTCTTTAACCTTGTGACACCTTGGTTGTCATGGTTTACAAAAATCGATACATACTGTAGACCCTAGCCGTGTCCCAGTCGGAGGGACATGTCTTTTGAAGGCTGCATTTGAAAACGATTGTGTTCCACCAGTGTGACGGTGTTGTCCCATTTCAAGTTCTCCTGGATCCCCTGTGGCCCAACCTGTCCCAAGATTCATTGCCAACTGGTAATGGAAGCAAACAAAATGGACAAAGAGACCATTTTGAACATTTGTGTTGTGTTTGAGCTGTAATGGTGCTACTTTAAATGAATAACCTAAGGCCTTAAAAGTTATGTGTTGTCAAGGTTGCTAGGCGACAGGAGCCGCACTCTGCGACGCAGTGGTTAACACCGTGCCCAGCTAGTGATGCGGCGTAGGGACTGGACACAGCTATTCTGTGTTATATTAGGTGTGTTGGGTTGACACATCTTTCCAGCACAACCGCCTCCCCTTTTTTGGGGATACATTTTTTTATTGAAGGGTGTACAATATACAGCAGGGGTCTTCAACGTTTTTCAGGCCAGGGACCCCCAAACTGACGGAGACATGGACTCCTACAAAATTGTACTAGGCCCAGTAGCTATACAATGCATAAATGTAGCTTGATGTTGTGCATTCAATACTAAACCTTTGAAATAACACACAGGTTCATATATTCAATCATGTTTTTTCTAAACGTGTAAATGGTACAGTGAGTAGGGGGCTGTCCCTCGGTCATTTATAAACAGACCTTGTTCGCCGATACCAATGCCAATATCAACAATGTCTGTCAACTGCATGATAATCATGCAGACAAGCTATCCAAATTTACGTTTTTATTTGAAACATTAATGTGGAAACTAAAAGATATAATAATAATTGTCTAATCAACCAAAAATTCCACAACCCCTCGCAGCACCTCTGCGGTCCCCATAGGGGTCACAGACCCCCCGTTGAAGACCTCTGATATATGTCGAAATCATATGTTTTCCCCTTTTTTCACCTTCCCGATAAAGTAGGCCTTAGTGCAAACAGAAACAAATGTCCCTCTCTATACTATGACACATGGCCACAAGGTGTCTAGCTAGTAACTATCGTTCATTATAAATAACCTCCTGCACAAATGAAATATGATTGTTTCTTGCAATCTCCAAATTTGGCTCGTAGCCTACTAATGATTTGAAGAAAAAACATTTTAACTTGGACATGGAGGAGGTGGAGGTGGTGGTGAATGGATGGGTGAACCAAACACAGGAATATGAGGAAGGAGAGCAGTAGTATTTCAACCAAACCTTGACCTTTTCCGAAATACAAGCAAGGCATGTGCATTTAATAGGATCTGATGTAGGCTACAGTACACAATTTTTTGCGGTAACCATGACAACCAACGTCAGGACACGAAGGAGATACAATCTGTGAACAAGTGGTGCAGCCTATTGACTGCAGGCAACTGGTGCAAATAGCAGCTCCTTGACACTCAGTTCACCTCAGACAGCAAAGTAAAGTGCAGATATTTGGCTGGTTGAACATGCTGTTGGCTCCGTCTGAAAACGAGCCAGACATCCACTCTAATCTGATTATACAGATATCGGAGCAGATAGAGTACAGCTCGGTCTTCAGTTCATATCTAAGAGCAGCATATTATTCCGTTGCTCTCCTCTCTGAAGCCTCCCCTCTGTTTGACTTCCCCTCTCCCTCACTAAATGTTACTGTTGCACCACTAAACACTTTATGTAAATCTGATCTGTTAAATATTTGAACAATTTGACTCCTGCACACAGCGAGAGCCAACGCCATGTTTATTATTTGATGCTTCCGGATGCTGTTATTGTGATATTTGCATATAATATGACTCCTGGAAGTGGTGCATTATTTATTCATTTATTGCTGCGCATCAGCTCAGATGGAGACACGACAGACTCCTGAACAGTTCACAGGACACTGCGGCTCTATTCAGAGGCAGGGCACAGATGCTGTTTTAGGCTGTGCCACGACTTTTTTTTAAATAGTTCAGAGATAATGAGAGAACATAACAGAATGATGCGCCCTCTCCCATAGCAAACATCAAAGAGGATTATCTGAATATTTCAGACATTTTTGAATTCTTCTTCATCCTGTAATCAGTTCCTTTCCTTTTGTTCTGCCAGTGAACTAAATGTTCTTATTTGTTGTGGAGTAAACAGGCGACTGATTTACATAATGTAAAAGCAGAAAGGATGTCAGGTGGAGTGGAGAGGCAAATCCTGATGATGATGATGATGGTGATGACATGCCAGGCTATTTGAACTCAAGTAAATTTATTCTTCCATGATTTTTTAATCTCTTCTCATGAAATGATTGTGACAATGTGATTTATTCTTGATAGGTAAAGTGTATATCTCTCAAAACTTTGAACATTGATCCCTTCCAAACGTATCACTGTGTTAAACCAAAAATTAAACCAAATTTTTAGTTGGAATAAAAAGAGGAATGTGTCTGAAAACAAAATTATTCCAACTTTATGGGCAACAGTGTATAGAACGAATCACCTTGTTGTTTACAACTACTTCCGGGTAGAAAACCAGCACGTAATTTGAATGAGAACAATAGTAACGAACAGTGTTTAGCTGTCATGTTTTTCACGCCATCACTGTTTAGACAAATCTGAAATGATTGAAGAAACATTAGTATTTCTGTGTGCATGAGCAAAGCAGTTTTGTGTTGCTATGTGTGGTATTTATTCAGTTTTAGGGAATCACGGTGTCTAGAAAGCATCAGTGGTTGACAGTAGGGATGTGAATCTTTGGGTGGCTCACGATTCGATTCAAAATCGATTTTCAATTCAACCGATTCGATTCACAAATCTTTCTTGATTTTATTTTTGCAATTTTTAGTTTGCTTTATTAACACCAGACCATGTGAAAAAGTTGAATGATGATGATGTCTACAGACTATTATATCAGAAGCCATATTTCCCCCCAAAAAAATGCACATCACATGTTTCAGATTTATTCAGCAGCAATATATTTGAACCATTTTAAAGTAAACTGCTACATGAAGCTGATTTTATAGGCGACTCTCTTTTCAAAAGCCTGGACTGAAGGATGTGAATATTTGGGTGTCTCTTCGATTCAAAATCAGTTCTCATGCACATGCACATAGGCATACATCACCTGTAACCAAGGCGCTGCTAAAAAAAAAAAAGACGGCACTCTGCTCTCACGCCAGCTCACCTGCAGAGTCCGGGGCCGGCTCTACGCAGGGGCAAGAGGGGGCAGTGCCCCCTCAAATAAATGTCTTGCCCCCTCAAATCCAAATTTTAGAAGTTGAGAAAGCACATTTTAATATACTCAACAAATGTGTATATTACCAAAGAGAAAGAAGTTAAGTTGGGGGTTCAGACATCCCTCTATCTAGACATGCCGGTAGTCCGACACTTTTTGATACCGCTATTCCGCGCGTCTCTTTTTTTTTTTTCTTTTTTTTTTTTACAGTTGCGATACCCAGGCGCGTCTCTCTCTCTCTTTTCTTTTCAGCATGCCTATCACCGGTTTGATGAGGGAGTGATGTTCTTAATCTCAACAACTAAACTATCAAGCCACAAACAAAACTGACACACATGATAAACAAACAGAACTATGCTGCAGTTTGTTTGTCAAGTTAACCTGTCACCTTCAGCACCACGGACAGCGCCGCGGATGAGCCGCGGAGAAGCTTCATCTGTGAGCGTCTGGGCTCTGGGCTTAGGGCCTGGGGCCTCATTTATCAAAACTGTATAGCAGTGTAAAACTGCTGCTACTAAATGTTTTGCTTAGCCCTACGGCGAAAATACACCCAAAATATTTACACCTTTTTCAGATCTATCAAACTGTGCATGCACAACTCTCAGCAATTTCTCTTTGATAAATCAAACTGGATCCAAGAACGGTGCGCAATTGCGCACGTGAACGCACCTCCTAGACACAACCATATATGGTCAGCACGTGCATATTAATTAGCCATGTGCTCTGTGGAGCGACAACAAAGTGACAACGAAGACAATGGGCGGAGGGCGGGGGGAAGAAAGCCAGATAGCTACACGGCATCGGGCAATAAATCAGTCAGAAAAATGATATTGCATTTTAACAAAGCTACAATAAAAACAAAAACCTCCCAAATCTCAACAAAAGGGAGCAGAAAGAAGAATAATCTTACTCTTAATAATCTTAATCCTACAAATTGACAAAATTATCTGCAGTAGCACAAAAATCCGCCGAAAAAAGGGACAGTGTTCTTTTCTAAAATGTTCTGTCTCCCCCCCTCCTCTTCTCAGAGTACACCAGAATGCTTCACTCACATTTTAAAATCACAAAAATTTTCTGGGGGGGATGCCCCCAGACCCACCTACAGGTATTTAGCTACTCACCTTTTTCACCCCCTCTGGGTTTGCAATGCATCTTCGGGTATATGCACCCCCCCCCCCCCCCCCCCCCCCCTATAATGTGGCTCTTTGCATTACAACAGTAAAAAATTTGGGCTCTAAGACCCTGGTTGGCCACCCCGACCCCTAGTTGGACAGGTCTGAAGGTAGAGGCCTGACAAAGTGCAATCCACTTCTCCAGGTTGCCGTTGGACACATAGTCAACAACCCAATTCAATGAAGTTACTATAAGCACAGAGAAAGAAAAGTGCTGGAGCATGATGTGTTCACATGATGCCCCCTTCACATTTCTGACTGCCCCCTCATATATGCCTGCCTAGAACCGGCCCTGCTGCAGACTGTCTGACTCTGCAGCGCCACAGAGGAGCTGTCAGAGGAGCTGCTGCTGCTGGTCCTCTCTCTTCGGCCTGGTGTTTGGCTGCACTTTGTATGAGTTTAAAAAAGTGAAGATCTAACGTCAGCTGATGACGTGGCTGCTCAGCTGGAGCGCGCGTGTGTTTAACGGCGAAAAAAAACAAAACAAACAGCGATCGTCCTCTCTCCTCAATAGAGCGTCGGGTTGCTGATGTACACAAGCCTAGTCACAGACATTCAATAGAGCATTTAAATCAGATCACTTAACGTTTGTAGACGGTTAACGAGCGTCTTTTAGCGCCATGGCGTGCTGCAGCGCTGTGTACGGCGCTGTGAGGGCGCGTATTGAGACGGAGGAAAATTAATAAAAAATCGATTTTTGAAGATTATGAATCGATTCAGAATCTTAGAGAATAAGAATCTCGATTCTTACATGAATCGATTTTTTCCCCCACCCCTAGTTGACAGGGACAGCTAACAGCAGTAGCAAAGCTAACGGCAGTAGCAAAGCGAACATCAGGACGCCAACTGTTAAAACCCTCCTGTTGTCACACAGGTTCCCACAGCCTTATGTTCCCACAGCCCTATGTTCCCACAGCCCTATGTTCCCACAATTCTAAGATTTTTTCTCAAAATTAGGCCCTATGTTCCCACTGGACTCTCTACCTATCTGGGCTCTACCTATCTGGCCTGTCTAGCCTCTACCGGGTCTTTTTTACTAAACTTAACCAACTCTTTTATTCATTGCCTGAACACAACCAATGGTGGGACCAAAGGGGTGTGGGAACATAGGGCCTAATTTTCAGTGACAACAAAAGTTAGAAATGTGGGAACATAAGGCTGTGGGAACATAGGGCTGTGGGAACATAGGAATGACCCCGTCACACACAACATGAAACTACTCCAGTTAGCTCAATCGACTAAGATATCCGCTGGAAAAAATATTTTTTCATGGAGCGTTTATTGAGTCACTGAGTTGTTAAAGTTAAAGTTAAACAGGTAACTGTTAGCCCCCTGCCAATTTGCGATAACCATGACTAATTACAAAAACATGCACACAGAAATAGCAATGTTTGTCTAATTATTGGTTTTATAGACTTTACAAACATCAGAGTAGTCTAAACGGTGATATAGTGACGTGAAAAATTAGATATAGCAAAACTCTCGTCAGTCACTATTGTTCTCATGCTGGTTTTCTACCCGTAAGTAGTTGTAAACAACAAGGTGATTCGAAGTTATCATGATATGTCTGGTTATGACAGGTCATATCACAAATATATTACTAAATCATTGCTTTGGATTTTATTAGTTGGAACAACCTAACAAAGTTCATGAATGGCCCAATATAGGTCTATATCCCCTCTGTGGGTGAGCACAAATGTCAGTTAATTTCATGCTAATTTAGCCTGCTAACTTTTTACATTTCCCACAACATAAATACAAATTTGGTCACAGTTCACATTAGCCTCTAACTGGAACTCAAATGTAGCCTACCAAAATTTTCTCCCAATCTCGCAGTGCCACAGGATCATTTCCTCCTGTCCTGACCAACAATATCTCATATGATGCAATTTCACTCAGTGACACTTTCCATTCTGGAAGTGTGAGATGTGTGGGTGAGGCCCACTGTCTCAATATCATCCTGACAGCTGAGACTATCCCAACCATAAAACAAGAGTATGCACTTTTTGACACCTTTGTGCTTTCTGTTTTAAATCCCAGTAAGCTCGTCCCAGCCACACCCCCAAAGACTCCAAAATGGTTTGACCACAGAGTGTTCCTAGAGGAGATGCAGAAATGTGCTAATTTCCAGAATATACTGCTATAACAATGAAAAGCATGGTCTCCGGTAATACTGAAATTTATAACCAAATTAGTTCTTGAACAATTTCTACCAAACTCTAGCAGCAGCCCAGTAGCCCAGCATTATGCTGATATTTGATTGACAGGTGGTCCATACCTGTCAATCAAATATCAGCATAATGCAACTTCTGGGAGGGTACATCAGAATTATCTAATATAACCATACAAACTTTGTGTCAAGAAGCTCACACCATGAGGGAAATGTCCCAACTGTTCATAACACACAACCTTTGCTATTGTCAGTGGCTGAGGAGTCAGCTGTCTCCCAGCTTCAGTTCATATGTAGAGCATCACGCAGGGGAACCAACAACCAAACCGCAGCCTGACCCAGTGTTCACAAACTCCAGGAGTCATCAGCTGATGTTGTATTTGTCGTTGGGTGTTGACATTTCAAATCTCCTACGGGCAAAGGATGTGTGTCGACCATTCACTCTTATTTGTCCTGGGCATTGAAGTGATTAAACAAATCTCTGCAGGCTCAAAAGTAATTTACTTCACTTTTCACTCGCACCATTCACAGTGGAAGTACCAGAGCTGAATGAATGAAGTTTAATTTTAATTTCCATTGCCAGCTGCATTCAGTGAACCTGCTGCTTCCCTCACAGGGGATCCACACCAACTTTTGAAATGAACAGATAAATCACATTTGTCAACCTTTGCTATGCTCTGGTAGATTCAGGCTGCCCTAAAACACTGACTAAGTGGACCCAGTCTTCTTATAACTACACTGGAATATGATATATTGTCTTAATGATGCCTCATGCACAGTGAGTGGGCTGACAATCCTTTTTTATACACAAACCAGACCGCGTTTACATTCTCCACTGCAATCCCCCTGTTACAGCCACCACACAGGGGCTCCGTTAATTGGCCCTCTGCTGCTCTGTGCTTAAGCTGATAGCAGCATCAAAAGACAGGCCACATTACTCAGCAGAAACACAAAGGCAGCAAGAGGAACTGAAAGGGACATCTCACTTCTGGTCATACAGGTTCTTTTCCATAAAGATGGCCGACTCATTACCTTCGAAAGGCTGGTCAGCTTCACACCTCCAGGTTCAAGGGCCAAGGAAATTGAATTATATTCTAAATTAAATGTAAGCATTTATTCATATCACTATTAACTGGTTACAGAAAACTCTATACTATAAAAGTGAAATGAAAATATATAGAAAAAACATAATGGACATATTAGGTCGATTCAAAGTTAGGTGTTTGTATATGATCATACTTTCTTCCTTTTATGAGAACTTTTTTTTTCTCATAGGTTTAAGTGACTACTATGAAGGGGACATTTTAACCAGATTATCTAATCCAGTTTACATAGAGGTCAAACTGACAGTGAGCACATGAAACATCAATAAGAGTCCCTGACTGTGGGGCAATAGCAGCTACAGTATAACATGAAGTACTTGAATCATGGCGGATTTACCTTGGTTAGTTGGTGAGAACAAAAATGTTATTCTAGACAAACACTTGAAGATGAACCTCGAAAAAGAGTTACAACATGACAAATGTTGAATGTGTACATCAGCTTGACTGAGCTTCATGTAAGAGCTGACTCCTTTCATGTGCGCATTAAGGGTTTTGTGAAGGTGACGTCTGGAGGCTCCTTCAAAGTCTTGACTTCTTTGTCCTTGCTATCGGTGATTATGCTCGAGGACACTCACTCTCTCTGCTCACCCTCTGAGGCTTCAGCTTTAAGTACCATTCACTCTGTTTCATATACATAACCCACCCATGTAACATGGTGGGGGAGCGCGCTGTAACAGGAATGCCTGACAATAGAAAGCAAACTGATACATCACAATATTGATCCAGTCAAACTGCACAGTATAGTCTTCATCAGTGTAGTATTCACTGCATTGCTGTTGTATATAATAGCAGTATATTGTACTAAATGCTTAGCGTGTCCAGTTTTGTACTCAAAGCTACAGTCACCATAATCTGATTCAGATTTTACTGTGTAGGGGTGGAAGGGGCTGCTTGTGCAAACCCAGAGAGAGTCAGTCCTTTGATTTCATCAGCTCTGTGGAGCTTTTGCCCCTTTTTTAGTAAATTATTTTGATTGCCACACTGATGTTATCATTGATTCAGTCTCACTGCTCTCAACTTACTGAGCCCAGACACCAGCTGGTAAACACAGAGCATATAATAATAATAATGATTCATTTATTTTGTATAGCGCTTTTACAGTGACCCAAAGACGCTTTACAGATACAGTAAAATACATAAGGCACACACACACACACACACACACACACACACACACACACACACACACACACACACACACACACACACACACACACACACACACACACACACACACACACACACACACACACACACACACACACACACAAAACCTTAAGGGTAGGGGAGGTTAAATGCTTGGGTGAAAAGGAAAGTCTTCAGTCGGGATTTGAAGAGGGGAAGTGATGGAGAGTCTCTGATGGGCATATGACAGACATTTTGTTTATCTCAAGACTTGTGACCAACAACTGAACAGGTAAATAAAAGTAAAGGTAATTAATGGACTTTAATTCATCAGGTGGACACAAACCTGATGATATTGATCTTGCCAATTTCGTGTTGATTAACATGGAGTTAAAGGTATCATACTGTTTAAAGTGACATTCCCAAGAGTTCTTTGATCATAAATCAGCTCTAGGTTCTATATTAATACAGTAGAAGTGTCAAAGCTTCAGCCACAGAGAAAGTGTGTATTCAGAAGCTGTGCCCCCCAAAATGAGCCATTAGGACTTCTGTAACTTTGTGATGTCACAATAAAGCAGTCACCACTCTCTGCAAGCCCCGCCCACCTGGATACACCATCCAACCTTATTGTATTTCCAGTGTTTACCTGAAAATCTACTTAAAATAAAATTTGCATCACTAAGACACTGGTCAGCCAACCAGAAGAGTTCGTTTCCAACTCTTTTCTGATTGGCTAACTCTGAGAAGGAAGATGTAAAACATTTCAACATATATCAAGATGGTAATGGTCCTTAAGAAACATAAATATATATGTGAATATATTTTATGGATTACCACTTTAAAACAAAACAGTGGAGAAGTGTAAGTGGCCTTTAACTGTGACCATGACCGGGTGGAGCAGGTGTTCATGAGTGGTAATTTGTCCTTGGTAAAGCACTTTACAATTATGAGGCTAAAGTTTAATTATATTCTCTCATGATATTGAATTCAGCTACTATGACTGCTGATCATTATGTACCAGCCTGTGTTTACATCCACTTGTATATTTTACGTTGTCAGTCTCAATTGGAAAATGAAATAAAGCCTCCCGTGATTGCTTATCGTTAATAATAACACAATGCCGGCATGCGTAAGCGTCAAAAGAAAGGCTCAGAGGAGATTGATCACTGTCGACTCCAATACGCCTCGCTCTGTTTCGATTATGGCTTCAATTGCATTTCTCGACCAACCTTGACATTGACGAATGCATCATTCTTCTTTGCACAATATAGATTCAGGATGCATATTTCAATTCTCCAGTGAATTGGAAGCATTCACCTCAAAGCTTGGTATCATTCAATAAGTCGCAGTCAGCGGCTCAAGCAGTGATGAAATGGATTGACAGATGAATTTTGATTAAACGGCTGGCCCAATCCCAAGCTGGACAAGAACATGTCAGCACTATGGAACAAGCTCAGAGATTTATGACGGTCCTTTGCCCGTGTTCATCCATCACAACCGATACCTCACTTTACTGTGATGTGGCTGCTTCTCAACCTTTGGCATTTTCAAATGTAGCGTACTTAGCTCAAGGCAGTGCTAAAAGACCAAAAAGACCAGAGGAGACTTCTGTATGTTGGGGCCCCTTTTAATACAACTCATTTAGATTTAACATTACTGACACTTTCTCTGAGCATGCCCTGCTATTTTAGGATTTCCAATATATTTCTATCTGTTGAGATACCTCATTTGCCCTGTATACTAAACAACATGTCACATTTCAGCATGCACTGCAGTTTAACAGTCCCACACATCAGAATCTTCTGGCATTGATCCATAAGAGGATATATTTGTCTCAATATAGTTTTTTTTATATATATAGTTCTCTCTCAGGAGCTCTTGGGCAACAACAGGTTGGTGAGCCAATCAGCAGAGAGGAAGCTCTAAGTCTTGCACAGAATATGTCCTGACACTGCAGTAAAATTATTCTGATAATCTATTTCATTTTCCATCACAAACTCCTGTTGTAGTTAATGCATACATTCAGTATCAGTGCTTCTTTCAGACATGAAGTGTTGCATAGTATTGTATCAAAATGTGGAAAATAGTGAATTTCCTCACTGGTGGATTCCAAGAGGTAATTTACACACCATGTAATGGTAAAAACACTTCCACAGATTTGAAAAAGCAAGTTTTATTAATTGTAATTTAAAGGTAAAGGTGGTTAGGTACAAAAATAAAATCTAATTGTTGACTATTTTTGGACGTACAACATCTTTAATGTTTCCCTCTAGAACAATATCTGCATGCCGGTAAATGTCACTGGAATACACAGTGGCAGCTGCAGTATCTCTTAAACTTTTTAAGAAAGAAAGTTAATGGTCTGTAACTTTACTACCACAAGGAATATCTACAAAAGACAGTGCTGGGTGATGCTGTGAGGTAGCAGTGATATTCCTTAAGGAAGTTTTAAATACCAGCTGAATTATCCACAGAAGCCTCCTATAGCCAGTAAAAACACTCAATGAAATAGCCTCACATTAAAAGTCTGTGTTTTGTTGATGCTTTATGATGGACACGGAGCATCAGGGAGGGACTGGGAGCTGAGACTGTTGGTAACCTTTGTTGCTTTGAACAAGAAGTTCCGGAGGTTTTTATTGGCTGCCAAATTATCCACAGAGGTGTCCTCCACTCCATAACAGACTGACCAGGGGATTGAAATTGGCTGAGACACTGAAGTTTCATTATGAAAATGGATGTTTTACTGCTCCAGTTTGGTTCTCACAGGACGTCTTGGTGGGACTGGGAGCTGAGCTGTCAAACATTTGCAGGCGACTAAATGAACCGGACCGATTGTATGATATTGTTTATAATGTAATGATAATGCAATCACTATTTTCACTGGTTTGACAACTGCAACAAAACATCTGCGATAATCTGAGTACACAACTCAACAAAACATCTCCCTGTTCTTAGAAACTTTAATGTGGAAAAGTTGCATATAATAACTTTAACTCACTGTGGAGTAGACAGACGTGCTTTCTCATCTCTCAAAAGTCTTTAAATGAAATGAAATATTTCACATGGATAAACTCAGACTCAGTGGCTGGCTGCATGATCCTGCTGCTCTGATATTGAAACTCAGTTAGAATATTTAAATTCTAGAAAAGTAGCTTTTGCACCGGGAGAAACTCACCAGGAAACCTTGCATTCATCCTTACCATACTCTGAGCATACAGTATAATGTATTACTGAATTAAGTCATAAACCCATGTTCTGCGAAGGGGTTTGTGCCTTTAATTTGAGCCCTCAAGGTTCTGCTGTTGCCTCAGGATGCCCTGAGGTGGTGGAAATGTAAATAAACTCATGTCCAGCTTAAGCTTTACATTATGATACAAGTAGTACACTCTGACTGACCAAACAAACATGGCTCTCTGTCTTTACCCTATACTAAAGTGAAGCCATGGACAAGGGGGATGCGAGAGAGAGGTAGCAGAAAAGAAATGAAGTTGGTTTTGACCTTTTCATGTGATTGTTGGAACAAATACAGCCAGATGGCAAACCAGTTTTGGTCTTTTTGTGGGAGTTTACTCATGAAATGTTAGGTTCTGCATAACTGAGGGCATGCCCACTTTGAGTGACAAGTGGACGAGCGTCTATATCCTACCAACCAGCATGCACCTCTTTGTCAGATTCTAGGATTATGCAACAGTTAGGTGTCAGGCGTTGCCAAGAAGGCGACAGTGAAGCAGCCCGGTCTCAGCTTCAAAACAGTTCTTTACGATCCTGTGACATCAGACAGGCTGCATATAGTGGATGGCTGCTTAAGTATATCTCCTCCCAAGTTGCTTTTTTGGTTTTGTTTTTTAATTATTTTTATGTACAGATTTAAACGTGGCAGTTAATCACATTTTTTACTCCTGCCCTGCCTCTGAAAGGAAAGAGTTATTTTATTTACTGCAGTATGAGAGAACATTTGGACCTCAACAATCAATCAAGTGAAGGCGTCAGATGTAACAGGCCCCACTTCTCACTGTCGTCATTAGATTGGGGTTGACGTCTGTTTATCTTTGGTTTATTTAACATGTTTTTTGATGCTGTGTGTGTGTATGTATGAAATAGAAAGCAGAGGAAGGGATAAAATGACAGCAAAAGGCAGTGAAGTCACAATGAACTGTGCACATGCACTGAACAAGGTATGTAAATAAATTATTTACTTTACTTTTTTGTTTATTCCCTTTGGGTTCTTTAGAGCGGCAAAGGGATGAAAAGAGAAAAGCATCATAGTGCTCGTCCTATCTCAATTTTACCTGTGGTGTGTGTAGACGCACCAGACAATTTATCAGTGTCTTAATGTTGCATCAGCCTGTTGCTGCTGCATGGAGGCTTCATGGTTGCCATAGACTGAGCCTCTTTCAGCTTTGAGACTTTCTCCGAATGGGCAGAAACGAAACGCACCGCAAAGGCAGCACAAGTGTTCACAATGTTCTCGTTACATTACACTCAGTGATATGTGTTGAGACTATCTGCCACTTGGGAAACTGAAGCAACTAGAGTCCCCGAAAGACACATTTAACACTCAGAGATACAATATCTTGCAAGGTTGAATGGTGTATCCAGGTGGGCGGGGCTTGCTGAAAGTGGCAACGGCTGGTTTTAAACTTTTAGGCTTTACGGCTCAATCTCAGACTGTGTGTTTTTTCTCTGTGGACTGAGACTTTGATACCATCACAGTATTAACTCAGAATCTAGATCTGCTTTATAATCAAAGAAGACACAGAAACCTCACTTTATACTACATGAGACCTTTAAGATCTGTGCTGAAAAAGAAAAATGTGTGCATGTTTGCAAGTGGTTATGAATCCTTTGGTGCTAGTCATAGGATATCATATTAACAAAACAAACATGCAAAATAAACAATGAATGGATTTTTGATAATATAGTTTCATAATGTGATATGTGTTATTTGACCTTATTGAACTGTGGTTATTGTGTAATAGTTATGTTTCTATTTGTGGATGCAGAATTACAATTAGGTTGTAAACCTACCAATAATGATGTTTTGAATTTGAGTCATCTGTGGGAACAACAGCAGACAACTATTAGACATGTAAAACTTATTTATTGTCTGTCGTTTCATCAGCATTTGAATCTTTTCAGTCTCTGCTGAACATTCAACATTCAAACTTTACCTCTCGCTTACTGTCTAACTCAGCTCAACTCTCAAAGCAAGCAATGTCAGGAGCGTCCTTGAATCCAAAACAGTCTGTGTTGTTCACAACAGCACTGGCACACAATGACAACGCTGCTGTGGTGTGATGGACTGCCTCTCTCAGTAAAACTGAGGCAGATTTGCTGAAAGTAAAACTGAGTTACTCAATACCGAGGTACCGCTCATGGTCAACAATCTGCCGTGCCATTGGTTAAAGACAGACCACTGACTCCCAGCTATGAAGATGACGGCTCTGGGGGTCGATTTAAAAAGAAAATCAATATTAATGTTATTAATGCACCTCTCAGCTTTGCAGTATTGACTTCATTCAGCCTCACTTCATTCAGGTACATTATGTATGAGGTGGACGTCCAGCTGCACAGTGAAGGGGGCATTCACAAAGCTTAAACTCTGGAGGCTGAGCCACAAACACTTCAGCATTGACTTTCACAGCTCGGCTTCTCACATCAATGTCAAGAAAACTAATCTTATTAGGGTGAGCAGCAGTCAGTTACAACTTATAAAACCAAACAATGAAATACTGCATCAAATATCTGATCTAATCCACTCCCATAACAAACATAACAACCATGAAACAGCTGTATTTATTAAAGTCGACAGTAGTCTAAGCCCACCGGATCTTTGGTAACTTGCCACCATTAAGATATTATTTTGTAATCTCATGCTAAAACACTGGTGTAGGTGTATTCCCTGCACAGTGGGCAGGTCTTTGTGACTGTCGCCTGACAAAATGATGAAGGAACTACTACAGCAAATATGTTTTAGTAGGAAACATCATCTCAACCAGGCAACAACATATTCAGACACAATTTGATTCTGAGCACAACATCTACATTCAATAATCACAAATAAAATGCTTCTGTTTCCTAAAGCACAAGCAGGACCTGGTTTCATTGTATCGCAGCCGCATATATACATTGCTCCTCCACATCAAACTGATTATAGTATTTCTATCAGAAGCTGCTTGTTGCAGTGGAGTTGTATAGAAATGTAATTTGCAGGAGCTTGTTAAAGGACAATTCCGGGCAAATTCAACTCGGGGCTGTATTCCTGTGTTTATGACACAAACAGGAGCTTCCGACTGCACGTAAACACACCGAGCGCGTCAGCTTGGGTCTCGCGCAAGACTTTGAATTAGATCTAGTTTTACAAAAATGTCGGCTTGCTTGAAGTAAATAAACTTCTCGGTGCATGTTTGAGTAGCCATCTGACGCTGTCTGTGGAAAAAAATTCAGCTTTGAGGGATGTAAACAGCCTAAGCAGCGGAACTTCAATCCGCTCCCATTCATCGCTGCCGTGGCGATGCGGGGACAGACACAACTACCGCAAAACAGGAGCAATTCAACTGAAAATTTGCCCGGAATTGTCCTTTAAGTTACATGATGAGGGTTACAGTGTGCTCTGGGTTTTCATGTTTATGAGCTTGTGTGTGATCTTTATTGTGGATAATCTCTTCATGCAAATAATATTTTCACCAATGAATATTTTAGTCACAACTGCTGAGCTAGAAAATCATTTTTCACAGAGGAAATCAAATTTACTCAAGCTGGAACTAGTCATGTTTTCCACTGAGTATATTGTTATTATAACCATTGTTACTAATGCAAATCTTTGCGATAAGGATGCATTTTACTTTTCTTCATGACAAATCTCCCATAAAGTCCTCTTATATTCCCTTTTAATGAGGACAGCAGCAGAGACAGAAGTGTCCCGATTGTGACGTGTTTTGGGGGTTAAGCTCTGTACACAGTAAATCCCACACTTCCTCAGGTGCAGTTTATATTTTTTCAGACCCACACCATCGCCAGGTTAAAAATGTGCCATATTCAAACTGCGACAGCTGTGATGTCACTCTGATGTCAGCAGCTGCTTGTATCCTGCATGGTGAGAAAATTGAGTGGGGCATGTAAAATTGTCAGAGTTGGCCTTTAACACGAGCATCAATGGAAACATACCGTGTCAAGGTCTCATGTTAGTGGCACATTAGTCCGATCAGAGCAGCAGTGAGATTAAAGCAAAGGTTCTGATGCTCTGCTTTGGGAATCAATGGGTCCAATTCAGGGTAATTTAAAGAGGGTTTAATAACAGTTTACCCTCGGCTGTGGCCTGTTTCTGTCTCATTAGCACAAGCCTGTTAGGAGCTGATTAATACTGTCACCACGCTGTTCAAGGGTTTACAGAGGAACCAATCATAGACCTGAAATACTTCAAAGTGCAGCACCCAGACGACTCAGAAAGAAATAATGTTATGCCGTCTAAAAGTCTACCACTCCCTCACAGAATCGATTTTAAGATTCCACTTATGACTCTTGAAGTACTTCACAGGCCCAGACTATTTCTTATCTAATTGTCTCCTAATCAATCTGCACGCATGCAGGAGTTTAGTTGCTATGTCAAGGTGTGAGACATAGGAGGCGGAGCTTTTCCTGTCTGCGAATCAAGAACGACGTCCATTTGCAACTCTGCATTTCTGTTTCATTTTCACATTACATTGGTTTTATGGCATTTCCTGGCATTTTGAGTAATTTGCCTGTTTTTTTTGGTACATTTCATCCATGTGCAGAAAATTGTATTACTTATTATTACACGGTGTATGACTTTGACAAGAGTTATATAAACAAAATGTTACCATTATAATAGAAGAGAATATTTTTGATAATCACACCGACACTGATGAGATTCACTAAAGCACAAGGACTTTTCAGAGTAAAACTTTGACAATGATAATTAGCTTTTAGATATGTCACTGTTATTCTAAGCCCATGCTTTTTATTTGTTTGTGTCATTATGACTTTGTGTGTCAAAGCAGCAGTGGTTTTATTCACCTGCCTATGTCAGGTTGCACCACAAAACATCCCACACAAAAAAACAGCACTCACACTAATGGTTCCTGCCTACATCAGCCTATTAGCTTAAACACAATTATTGTGCCATTAGTGTGTTAGTGGGTGCGGGACCCTGTGTAGAACCAGAGTGGAGAGAACCATCAGTGAGATGATGTTTAGATTTCACAGCTGGAGTCTCAATCTGAACGTTGAGCAGTCTGAACAGAGACGACTGCAACCAGCGAGAGTCGGCTCATAAACTGCAGGTGTGTTTTACATGAAGTGATGCATCAAAGTGTGGAAGTACCACCGACTAAAAAATACAATTCAGATAATCAGAAAAGTTCCTTCATTTTGCTGAAGTGGAACGTTGGATGGAAATATGAGTCCATGCACATGGCTTCTGAGTAACAAGCTAATTTCCTGTCATCTCTAAGCCCTAAAATTCATCCAATCACAACCAAACTTGTGTATTTCTCTGCAATGCAAAGAATCCATGACCCACCTCCACCCTTTACCCTTTTACCTCTTTACCACCAAAAAGAACCTGGTGCTAGAGCCAGTGCTTAACTGGTTCCAACTGGTGCCGCTTTTCCACAAGCAAGAAGCCAAGTCAGAGCCAGGTCATCACGTCAGCGTAAAACGTCATCACGTGACTGCGTAGTGTTCGCTCGGAAGCAGAATAACAAAGATGGAGGACCTCATCATACCCAAACCTATCCAGGTTCAAACCAATCCAGAGGCGGAAAACACAAATATTGCTGGCTACCTGTCATACTTGTAATCCCAGCGAACGGCGACTATGTGACTCGCTCGTTGTCGTTTTAAAAATGGTGGTTCATTATTTCACTGCTCCTGTTTGGTTAGATAACCTCGCCCCCAGCCCCCCACGACATCAGTGTGTCATAGGTTCTTAGCTCTGCACCAGCTCAGAGTTGGTGCTTGGAACCAGTTTGGAACCAGTTTTAAGAACCGAGAACCAGTGGTGGTGGAAAAGCAAAGAACCGGTGCTAAAGGCGTCCACAGAGTTGGGCGTACTGTCCGCGGATGTTTGAGGTTTCACAGTGGAGTGTGTCAATTTCCTACATTTACTTTATTTACATTATTCAAAACAGGTCGATGTGAAGACTTCCGAGTCCGCCCGACTATGTGGGGGCCTTAAGTCAGGCACTGGCTCCAAACCACCACTGGAACCAGTTTGGTGGGTAAGGGGTAGTATAGATAAGTTCCTACTATTCATAATAAATTCCATTGAACATTTTGCCAGGATGGCAATGGTGCAGCAGCCCACTTAGAGCTTCAAAATCACGCTTCAATAGCCAATGGGTGACGTCATGGAGGCCAGAACCATTTTAATAAACAATCTATGGTTAGACATATACGCCATTCTTCTTCTAACTAGCTACATTCTAGGTAGCTAATTATCCACGTACACAATCATCAACATCCTTTGTGAATGGCAGCAGTATCAAGAATCAACACAGGAAGTCGGCACTAAAACACACAGTCACTTAAGGGACTGAGATCTGTCCCTTAAGGTGTGAGTCTTGGAGCCTGAATAAGACAAACTGAGAGTTTACAGCCAGTTCACTGGCACCATGAGTCAGTCACAACACCATTTGTTGTTAAATTGGGTTTGGGATTTCATTTAGAAACAAATAACCAATCATCTGCCTCAGTGTGGCTACACCAAATCTACCAGTTTCATCTACGAGGCTTGTTATGTAATTGTGCCCTCGCTGCCCGTGCAGAAAACACGTGTTCATAATTTATAGTGTTTGTAATTGTAAAATAAAAGCACTGCCATGTAAGATTAGTGCCGGCTTGCCAGTTTAGGCGACCCGTAATGTGAAAGTGCATGGGAAGCAATATCCCATGAGGCCTTTGAATGTGGGGCATGGCTGCTCGCTGCCAGCTGAGACAGCACGTTACACCAGAGCAGGCAGAGCTGCATCTGTAGGCTACACTGTACACCAGGGCACACAGAGCCTGGTCCCAAGTCCTGCTCCCAGTCTGGTCTTCACCTTGGAAATGGTTTGGTCTCCTGGGTGTTTTGCCTCTTGACTTGTAGACATGTCTCTGAGTCTTGTGTCTGTTTTGTCTTGGATTTGTACCATTATAATCCATTACAGTGTTTGGACTCAGCTGCTCACACAGTTGTACCAATAGTTTTGAGGGGACAAGACTTTTTACAACAATGTGCAAAGAGGAAACTCGCTCAGGAAACTTGGACACTTGAAGTTTTTTTTTTGCTGTGAAGGTAGAAAAATTCAAGGGTCATCAATCTGAGCTGGGGTCAGCTTCTCCTTCATGTATCTACCAGAAGAAGAAGAAGCTGTGTAAGCAGAACAGACATAGGGAAGACAGTATGACACACACACTCACACACACACACACACACACACACACACACACACACACACACACACACACACTGCAGAGCTATCATGTTTTCTCTCTGTCACTTTCTGACTTTCACTGTTCACAAAGTCTGCCTGACCCCCCCCCCCCCCCCCCCTCCCTCTTCTCTTTCACTCCTCTGAAGTTGGACCTGACTTCATCATCTTCTACCTCTGGACCTGTTTCCTCCTCTCCACTTCATTACTTTTGTATTTCCTCCTGTGCCCTGGGCAGACGATATAAAAAAAGCCGTATAATAGGAAATCATTTCTGAAAAAGTACAAAAACATCACCCTGTGATTATAATAAAAAGCTGCTCAAAAACTCACTGATTTTTATGAATAAATGTCCAGATGCGCTCCAGATTCTTAGAAGAACCTAAAAAGACTTTAGTGGTGTGTCTTCTTATAGTGAGTGTTATACTCACTGCCAATTATTTTGTCACAACATTAGCAGTGGAAACCTTCAGAGCTCTGTTAGACCTCCACAGAATAATCACCAGTGCATGCAGGGCAGAGTTAGATTGTTCATGGATCATTAACATAACAAAAGGAAAAGTTGCATAAAACTGAGCCCCCAAAAGGATTTCAGGTTTTATACAAACCCAAGAACTGAGTCGCTCCTGTCAGCTGGTCCTGAGACTGACTGATCAAATGTCACCTAAAACCAGACCAGCTCTCAAATTAAAGATTTAGTGTTAACACAGTATTGTACCTGTGGATGAGTCCAACTCTCACGCCAAAATATCAACACGTACAAAATCAACACAACGAGCTGAAAACTTGCAGCTGGATTTCCATGACATTTACTCTGAATATTGGATTTCCCCTCCAGGATGAATCCTGGTAGTTTAAGAGAGTTTATTCTCTCTGACCTTTT
Organism: Trachurus trachurus; assembly: GCF_905171665.1. Lineage (NCBI taxonomy): Eukaryota > Metazoa > Chordata > Actinopteri > Carangiformes > Carangidae > Trachurus > Trachurus trachurus. The sequence goes on along the minus strand of NC_139901.1, from coordinate 6,490,508 downwards.
CCTGGGCTGTTAGAAAGTAGGAGTATTTCTAAGAGCCATGAGATTTGGCCCACTAAGTAAATTGGGTCCCTCTGGTCAAAAGTTAGGCTCCTATAGTTCCTGTAAAGGTTTCTGAGATACAAGAAAAGTTCCTGTAGGAGGAAAATGATCATGCATCTCCTGTCAGTGCTGCACTCAGCAGAAACGGGGACAACAAGTTCGTAAAGCTGATGCTGGGGAATCTATGTGCTTTATTCTTAGATAAGTAAAGACATGCATTCACTGTGATGAATGAGTCTGTTATATAGAGCAACACCTAGTGTGTGGTATGTATTTAATTGCACTCTAATCGGGTTATATATGGAGTGTTGGTCATTAACACAGCAGCATCAAAGGATCTGGAGTTGCAGATCAGTGCACAGTGTCGACACATTTAACCAAGTGAAAAATGACCTCATGCGGTTTTTCTCCACAGACCTGGATTAAGTCCAACAAGGGCCCAGACTGATTTAGCACCAGAAGATGTTTTTGCACAACACTCGATTTTTGTACTATCCTGCAGAAAGAGATGCGCATACACTAATCTCATAGTAAATGCAAATGAGTGTATAGCTTGTTTGCAGCATTCAGGGCAATAAAGCTATAGAGCTACATTTGCTACATAGACCAGAGGAGCTAATTATTTCTCCTCCATTGAGGATTAAAGAAAAAAAAACACACATACATAAATCACACATTTCTAATGCTAAGAGGATGGAAGTAATTGTCTGGATGAGGCACCTTTAAAGCTCCAGTCTGCTGCACAGACACAGGGTGTCTAAGCACATGCTGTATAATGTCATCACCTAGGACTTGTGGTTTTGCTCAATGGAGCGTGTTCATATTGTCTTCAAGGGATAGTTCAACATTTTGGCAAATTGGCCCATTGCCATAATCCCTATAGTTTTAGCAGACATAATAACGGAAAGTTATGAGACAGAGTTGTTTTCGAGGTAAATTCATGCAAAACCGCTGATGCACGTTTCTGTCGGGGGCAGTTTTTCGGCAAGCAGTTTCTGCATTTGCCTTGAAAACAACTGTCACGTAACGTTCCGTTATTATCTCATAGTGTGGTGAATGTGCAGGTCACAACTTGTCCACCAGAGCGTTTTTGGAGTTGTTGGATTGTGTATTTGATGAGTTTGATGAGGGAAACCAAGAAATCACATTAGCCTCCGTAGCGTAGCTCTGAGCAGCTTGCGGCTCTGCTCCACCGTTCTAAAAATAGCTTGCACCGACAATTAAAGGTACGAATTTACTGTTATGACTATAGGGATTATGGCAATGGGCCAATTTGCCAAAATGTTGAACTGTCCCTTTAATATTCAATATTCCCAACTGTCTTCGGAAGTGTGTTTCCTACATTTCCAGTGTTTTAATTGTTATGAACCATTAAAAAAATAGATATTTATGGTATTAAAGCACCAAAAACATTGTCTCCTATCTAATCTCTCGGGCTTTTCTCTGGAGTTGTAGCAACAACAGGCCGGTGAGCCAAACCTGAAGGACTCTGAACACAGATCAGACTGAATATCGTGGAAATCTGCCCGTTAGATTTTTCAGATTTCCTGAGGCCGCCTCCACAACGGCTTGATGGTCTGGCACTGACTCATATAAGAAGAAGAATGAGATTATGTTTACAGAGCAGTAAAGCACGAGGTTACTGAGGAGATCCAAAGGGGTTTTGTTTGTGGCTCTTTGTAACAGGCAACAGCCACAAAGGTTTCACTGATGTACAGCGGTGAATTGAATTGGCTTCAGGGGGATGCAGTGTGTATTTGGTTTCTGTGACGGGCCAGCAGTTTTAAAAAGCACAGCAACTTAAAGCTGAATCCATAAAAGGAGTAACTACAAAAAAAACAGCAATGAAAAGGTAACAACGAACTCAGAGCAAAGCCACGAGGAGCAGATCCCCTCCACCATCACCTGCTGACAAATTGCAACTGTAAGTTGCTGTAGTTGTAATTACTGACTCGTAAAGTCTCATTATTCTCAGTCTGGAACGGCGTGCTGCGCAGATAATGAGAAATATATTTACTTGTCTCGCCCACTTCCGTGACTCTAAATGCATCATGTTCTGTAGGAAATTGGTTTGAAGACAGAGTGGGTTTGTTTGTTCCACATGTCAATTGTGCAATGACGAGGAGGAAAAAGAAAGAGAAACAACATGTATCACAAACACAATGCCACGGTATTTTACTCACTGATCATGAGAGTTTTTTTTTACCTTGGACTAAGACTACTAGACCCACAAGTGTCTGCATGGTCTTACCTCACTTCTATTCACAATACACATAAAGAGTATCATCTCTGCCTCTCCGCATTGTGATACTTAAGTGCAGCGTGACTCATCAAAGGTTTGAAATCCTTTTAGAGGAAAAGAAAATACACTGATGTCAAAACACTCAGTAATGACTTTTTGATGTGAATTTTGGCAAATGTCACCAGATAAATGAACAATTAACATGTGGGGAAACAGGATTAAAGCTTTCGTTTCATTTAAAGTCATGACAGAGAGGTAGATGAGTTCACATGCTGCCATGTCTGTTTGGTTTCCTCCCTCAGCTGACACACATGCAGATGAGGTATTGGGTTAACTGGTGACTGAATTAGCCACAGGTGTACAGTAAATGGTTGTTTCAGTGTGTCGGGGCTGTGGTAGAGCGGCCATCTGTCTAAGGTGTCACTCTAACCCTCCTAAAACCCTGAAGGATGAGTGGAATAACTAATGGATGGACAGATGTCTGCAAGGACATGTTGACATGTGGACTGGGGGAGCTGAGGAGAGACCACAAAGTGTATAAGAGATGAATGAATCCAGCTCTCATTCTGAAAACTCATTATTTTTACATGATTTCTTTTTTTAATGCAGTTATATTTGGTGCATGCTGTTTATTTTTAACATTTTATTATGTATATTCCACTTTGATCTGTTTCTTGGTTTTATATTTTCATAAAGCACTTTGTAACAATTTTTTTTAAAGTGTTATATAATAAATTACAGACTGCTCATTCTTTTATCTTACATGAAAAAAAGGGGGCTGGTTTAAATTTCTCCCCACAGAGAGAATTACCTACAAAATAACATTAAGTCTTTCATTTGCTTTGAAGATTTTAACACTATGATCCGGCATTTTGACTCATTTGCAATTTTTTTTGTCAGTGTGTGTGTGTAAACTACCAAGATCCTGACCTCATGTCAATATGAGTGAGGCAGAGCGTCACTGCTGTAGTTCACAGTGTTTCAACACACGCCTGAACATTGCTGCGTGACACCTCCACTGATGTAAGCACGGTGTAATCCTGTGAGGCAGGTACGCCACCTTTCCCCACTCCCCCACTCCCACAGCACATGTACTCCCCTCTCTCTCACTCCGCTGTGCAGCCTGACACATCCAGAGCCGGTGGAAATGGGACACACTCTGATCACGGCAACCAGAGTTAACTGAGGACCGTGTAAAGGTAACCATGACGAGGACCGTGGAGCTTCCTGAGTGTGGGGAGGGGCAAGAGTGAGATTGAAAGTGAAACGAGGTGGTGTACTATCAGGTGTGCTGCAGCTCAGAACACCTCCAACAACCAAGTGCAGTCAACACAAATATACTGTACATTTTTTTGATCATTAAACTGAGGAAACACACACAACAACTTAAAGGGATAGTTCAACATTTTGGCAAATTCCCCTATTACCATAATCCCTGTAGTCTTACTGTAGGAGTAGGTTCATTACCTTTAATTGTCGGTGCAAGCTGTTTTGAGATAAGATGGGAAGACGTGAACTCTGCACGGCACGCGGTATTTCAGGGCTTTCCCTCATCAAACTCATCAAATACACAATCCAACAACTCCAAAACGCATCAATGGACAAGTTGTGACCTGCACATTCACCACGCTATGAGATAATAATGGAATGTTACAAGACAGAGTTGTTTTCCAGGTAGATACGTAAGCGGAACTACATCCCAGACACGGCTGCTCGGCAGAGTGATTTCAAAAGCGAAAATAGTTCCGAGTATTTGCTTAATGCGTCGTAATGTTACATAATTATACGTTATTATCTCATAGCGTGGTGAATGTGCACGTCACAATTTGTCCACAAGAGCGTTTTGGAGTTGTTGGATTGTGTATTTAGTTTGACGAGGGAAACGTAGAAATGCCATGAGCTTCCGTTGCGTTAGCTGAGCAGCTTGCGTCTCTGCCCCGCCAATCTAAAAACAGCTTGCACCGACAAATAGCGGTAATGAACCTACTTCTATTATGGCAATAGGCGAATTTGAAAATGTTGAAATATCCCTTTAACCCTAAAAACCACAGCGCACATCTATGAGCACACTACAACTAAGGAGGCTGAGCATCCTGCACCACAACTGTACGGGCCTGGAAAAGCTGCGCAGTGAGTCTCCAGGATCAGACGCCCAAAACACCTGCACTGGATTCAGATTTGTGTTGCATGGCCCAAACTCATTTAAAGACAAATGAGGGGGCTTGTGACAAATGAGTTGAACCTGACATAGCTTCTGCTTCTGCGTGTCCTTTTTGCAACGAGCGTGTTGTCTTGTTTTCAGACTTTGTCACACGTGTCTGTGTCTTTGCAGGTGTTTTCCTAAGTTGCGGTATGTTGAGCTCTCAGGGCCACTGTGCATTTTTTGCCTAGTACGGCCCCCAAGGCATTTACCCTGAGGTACTGTAGAAGAGTTGGAAAAGTCATGAGTTGTTTTGTTGTTAGTGGTGTGTCAGCACGGACTGAAGTCTGCAGCATCCTCAACTTATACTGGTTCTTGCTGAATTTTCAGATGCAGCGCTTTATAGACTTGATGGTGCTGCACAGCTACAGTATAAAGGACCACTCCACCGTGATGGGGCGCAGCTGCAGAGGTGTGAAGTGAAGTACTTAGATAATGTACTGACGCTCTTATGTAACTTTGCGGAGGTCACATGAGCGGGAACTTTTAGTTTTGTTGGCGCCGAGTCAACTCCGAAACATCCTGGACTCTGCTCACAGAGAAGAACCGACCAATTAAGTCTTTCCTCCCCGTCGCCGGGGGGAGAGCCAGACTTCTCTGAGTAGCAGATCTCCTGCCTGAATTCATTTGGGACCTTAGCGAGGCGTTGGTCGGGCGGTGGGGGGCGGGGTGGGGGGTGTGGAGGGCTGTCTGCCTGCTGATAAGAACTCCGGTACGCCATCGCCCTGCCGAGGCCTGGGCAATTAAGGCCGCGACACAGAGCGTCGACTGAGCCCACCATGAATTCTGTCTTGTCAATTTGCAGTGATGTTTGGATCATTGCACACGCCGCAGGTCACATCTCACAAGTGGGCAATTAAGGAGCGGAGAGAGAGGGAGTGCTGCAAAAAAATATAACAGGCTCAGCAGAGGGATTTTTGTGTTTGTATCCAGACTTGTTAAACTCATTACAGAGTAGTTTTTAGCCAAATCTTCAAACTGTTCTGTCAACGCACATGACCAACTTTCTCAGGATCATTTATTGAAACATTTTCTGGACAAAAAAACGGCCGAAGTCTCTCTCTCTAGTTTTTTTTTTTTTTTGTAAAAACATCATAGGCCTATCAACCCTACTGTGGATTTGAATTATACGAACACAGGTTTGACAGAAACAAACATCATCTCTAAGACAACACAGAGAGCAGGGGGAGTAATGAGGCAACCAGACAAAAGCTTCACTGTCTTATGACCTTGAAAAACCAACACCAAGCTAAAGCTGAAAAAGTTTCAAAATAGAAATGTAGCTGCTTTCAGAATCTTAATTCATACTTTTATTAATGCTGCGTTCATGTCCCCTTAGAAATACAACTTCATGTTCAGTCATGTGCATTCACCCAATCCAACTAACATAAGACACAGACACACCAAGAGTGTTTTTGGACACAGCTGGGTCCTTTTTAGTTTGAAATCTCAAGCTTTGCATAACATGCTGTAATCTGGACTTTTGGCAATGATGACATAAAGACACCTGCCCTTTCTTCTCATTGGATCTTATTGGTCACGTCACGCAACCAACGGCAACACCACCAACTAGATTAACCACTTACACAATAATATTACTGAATGTAAAGAGTGTATGGCTTTAAAAAAGAGAGAGTGATGAGCGACTGAAAGTCTGAAATATCAAAGTCATATCATCCATCCCCACATCCAACACACACCGGTACTCTGTGATGCAAAGGTGACCCCTGACCTGACAGATGAGGCTCATTCTCTGTTAGACAAAAGCAGATAAATGTGTTTGATCCAGGTATTGAAGTGAACAGCATCAGTTTATAGTTTATAGTCTTGTTTTAAAATCTTCTAATGAGGTCTAATTTACTGACCTTGTTTGTTAACCTTTGTGTCATGAAGCTAATTATCATTAAATCCTGCAAGATAACTTCTGAACACTGCAGTATGCCCTCACAGGAGGATCAACAGTATTACCAAAGGTCTTTTTTTTTTTTTTTTGGTGGGGGTGGGGCTCTATGGCACCATATTTGATGAAGATTGGTGTTAAATGCACCTCACAGTTGAATTCTCACATTCACTGTACCACACACAGCATCCTGGGTCAGAATGAGCTGGCAGCTGATTGGCCGGCAGAGTGTCATCATCACATACATATTGTTAAGCAGGTTGAAATGTGCTGCGACGAGGGACGAGACGCGTTGCATTTTCTTTCTGCCTGTTACCCTCGATCCCCTCCCCGCTGCGCCTCTGCTGCCTCTGCCGCTTCGCTGCCTCTCGGGGCTTTCACTGTTTTTGTTTTCTCTCCGTCTCCCACATATTGTCTCTTTCCCTGACACACTGAGCACAACAGAGCCTCCCACAGCGATGCAACTTCGGTAATGACAACAGTCTGATGCGAGTTGGGAGATATTCTGTTCTGGGTGTGATTGCTTTTATTTATCATCACTGCTAACAGCGGGAGTCCCAGGGGGAGAACCATTAACTCTCCAGATAATAGAAAATCCCATCAGTCTCATAGTGGATTCCTACTGATAGGGGTCCACAGCTGCTGACAATCAAAATGACAACAGGTCTTGGGGCTGTGTTAGTGTTTTTGGGGTCTTCTGGGGGAACAAATCACACAATCCTCCAGTCATAAATGGAAACTTTGGTAACCCTTTAATTTACAGGCCGCTAATTATGTGATATTGTCAGGAAATAGCCAAGAAATAACAATTAAGTGTGTAGTAATGTCAAGAAATAGCCTAGAAATAACAGTCAATTTAATAATGTCATGTTTTCATAGAGGCAAAAGATTACACATGCTGAATTTTTTGGGAAAGGCCAGAATTTTTCTCCACCAAGTCCTTGCAATTGTCAATTACAATCAGTTATTTCTGGGCTATTTCTCGACATTACTATGAAATTGACTGTTATTTCTAAGCTATTTCTAGACATCATGACACAATTACTTGTTATTTATTTGCTATTTCTTGACATTATCATAGCGGCCTGTAAATTAAAGGGTTACTGAAACTTGAATGCGTTACAGTTAATCACACTCAGCTCTTATTTCTGCGTCAGTAGAAGTAAGAACAATGAAACGTTTGCATCTGCCAGAAATAAGAGCAGAAAACTGTCAGCGAAGGAAATGATGAAAGAACAGACAAAGGAATAAGAGTAAAACCAAAGACATGATAAATGCCCAGAACATCCGGATCGCTCCGCGCCACAAAGACGACATGAGTGGATTTCTGTGTGTTATGTAAGAGCAAGAACAAAAAGCTGAAGAGGCAGATGTTTCTGTTGGTGTACACCCCAACAGGAGAATCTACTTTTCCGCTTCATTAGACTCCTGCAGCTGAGAGAGTAACACGCTCCAAAAGTGCCTGAGCTTTGCATCTGTTGGCCAGTTTAGCATTTCTTCTACTGTCTTATGCATGAGAGGCAGAGAAAATGACCCCCAGCCTCTGCTTTTTGGCAGCAACACACACTTGGAGAACTTCTGAAGCGTCACAGTTAACTCTCTAAAACTCTCTGCAGGGAGCAGATGGAAACTGATGGAGGGTTTGTTTGTTTTCTCACTTTTGTGTGTGTTTGTCTTTTTTTTTTTTTTTGAAACAGCAATATGAATGAATCTCAGATGAACCTCAGAACAAACGCTGCCTATATCGCCCCCAGACGCACACAGATTGAACCTTCACAAACATCCCTGCAGCCACCCCTCCAGTCACAAACTGACAGGAAACACGCAGCCTTTAAACCACGAGGCAGCTCCCGCCCCCCCAAGGCCTAGAAGAAGGTGCCATTTGTTTCCCATCCATCACAATATGGCAAAACCCTTTTCGCCTTCATCTGACAGAATTTATTTCTCATTTAAACATTTTTAAATGCTTGAAAAGCTTGTCTTGGAGGCTGAGCAGCCTGTCTGGGAGGCTGTTGTCGGGAAGCAGCGTGGAGCGTGCCACCTGTCAAGGATTTTGTTGGTGTGTCAACAGAGCTGCCGTCAGCATGTCACATCCCCGACTGTAGTGGGAGCTTACAGTGGCTTCCTATCTCACAGCCAACACACGCAACCTCCATCTCTATTTACCAACTTCTCTCAGGAGTCGTTGGAAAGCTGGCCATGGGCTCAGACGCTGCTGCCAACAGAGATATGTAAGACTGATGACTCGAGAGGCATAGGTTAGTGTTTCCCCCATCATGTGTGAACTTGCAAGTATAATACTGAAGCCTCGAAGTGCATTTAAAGCAAACATGAGAATGAGTCATCAGCAATATTATCAGTTCTCTGCTCGGGCAGACTGTAGATAAACAGACTTTTTGAAGGCTTTTCACAAAAAAAAAGGCATCAGATTGTTCACGCGATGACTTCACATCCAAACATCTGATTGAAATCCATCATCCAGTTACAATGCAGAGTTGAACTTAAGCAAGATTATCTTTAAAATGCAGCTTAAAATGGACCACAGGACATTTTTTGCCACATTCAGAAGGGGAAAGGGGAGAAGAGTTTGAAAGGGAGCTGTCCACCAGCTGTGGTTCTGAAGGAGAACAGTCACTCTGCCCTGCCCTGTGTGTGTGTGTGTGTGTGTGTGTGTGTGTGTGTGTGTGTGTGTGTGTGTGTGTGTGTGTGTGTGCATGTGTGGGTGTGTGTGTACAGTGTGAAAAGGGCTATTTTTTCACATGAGTTTGTATCTGATTAAGTGTCACAGTTTTTTTTATCAACTAACATTATTATTATATAATTTATTATTATACAGTCCGCTGTAAATACCGGAGCTGCTGCTTGGTAAATACGGTTAGCACATTTACATTTATAGTGTATAGTTTTGAAAATCATGTAGGCCGACTTGCACTGTCTTTGTGGCCCACAAATGGGTCCCAGCCCGCAGGTTGGCAACCTCTGGTCTAGAGCAACAGAATATCCACATGAATGTATTTTCTGTGATAAGTAAATAGAGATGAATGGTGTTCAGAGACTTGAGAATACAAACTAAACTAGATGATAGTTCCTAATAGAGCAGAACATGATGTGCACCAAGCAATAAAAACTCAGCACTGAGCTTTTTTTATCTCCAGTAAAGACACTTATGTTGTGCAAAGAGAGTTGTGTCATGGTCAGGAGCCCAGAGCAGACTGACACAACTTAGCTGCACACAGTTCTGCAACAAAGCTGTGTGTAAACCTTGTTACCAGGTTCAGACTGATGTGAGCTTCAGTCGATATGTGGAGCCAGTGTGGGTGTTCTGCGGGAGCCACCTGGGACAGTGAAGGACAGGACACACTCTGACCAGACTATTGATGGACTGATCTGAGCTGCAGTGACTGACTATATGTCTTATCAAGTGTTGAAGTGTTGATGAATATTTTAACAGTCATGAGATCCTATCTATTCTGTCTGTGTGATGTGGGGTTCAGCTACAGTTTGTGTCGCAGCACTTGGTGCAGATCTCAGAATTGCTCACAGTTGTTCTGTGGATGCCTCAAAGCATTTTGGGAAATCAGAAGATGAATTAGAAAAGACAGATAAATGGAAGGAAAGTAAATTACCACCAACTAACCAGGAGCATATTCAACATCAAAGACTAATGATATCTAACAACAAAAAGGTTTATAATGGTGGTTCATTTTCTACATGAGATATTTGATGTTTAAAAAAAAATCTGCATCAATATCCTTCACCCCCCTTTTTCATATAAAAACAGCCGAACCATGAAAGATCTGGTTTTATATTTTATATCTAAGCGTTAAAGCTTAACATCCAGAGGAATAGATTGCTTACTGCACATACCGTTAACACCAACCAGGACAGACCTACAGTTGGAATTTATTTTAAAAGAAGTGATTTAAAAAATCTGATAATGTAATGTTGTAACTGAAAATATTACAGTCACAGGTTAAACCATCTCTGTGAACAGTTACCACTCTGATGATGCTTCAATGGATAATTTTCTTTTGAAAAAAATAAACTCCGCAATGGCAGGTTAAGCTGCAAAGTCCTGTCTATAAAACCAAGGTTATTTGCCTTTATTGTCGATGCAAAATGATGAGTCACCACTGGAGTACATCTAGCCTTACTCAAAAACCTCAGAAATACACATAAAAGGTACATTTTGAACAAATTAATATGCGATTAATTAACAATTAATCACTGTTAACTATTTCAATCGATTGACAGCCCTAAAAAGATAGATAGATAGACAGACAGACAGACAGACAGACAGACAGACAGACAGACAGACAGACAGACAGACAGACAGACAGACAGACAGACAGACAGACAGATAGATAGATAGATAGATAGATAGATAGATAGATAGATAGATAGATAGATAGATAGATAGATAGATAGATAGATAGATAGATAGATAGATAGATAGATAGATAGATAGATAGATATTTTAAAAAATCCTCTCAAAGTAGTTTTTCATCTCTTCTCTCAGGCTCTTTTCTGGAACTAGAGAAAGAAAGAGCTGTGAGCCAATCAGAAGAGAGGGAGCTCTGAGCCTCACATGTTGTGTTGCAGTCTGCAGGTAATTGTCAGCTCTAAGGCTTTGAACATGTTAAAAAAGCCTGTGAGTGTCAACATGGCTCAGTTTAGATGCGAAACGGTGAGTTCAAGGTCTGTCCGTGACTCGGGAGCCTTGGCTAGCAGAGCAGGCTACGTGATCATGTGTGTGCCCACGTTGTTAGATGTAAATTTCACAGGGGGAAAGAATTTGGTGAGTTTTTCGCTAACGCTGTCAAAAGATCAACCGTCCGGTACGAGTGTCCAAACCCTCCAGCTCCTGATTAGACTCTGATGAACTACTCTGGATGAAATATACATGAGAACTAGTTGCTGCTGCTGCTGCTGCTGCTGCTCTTTCTCTGCACATTGTCTGCATAAAGACAAGGAACATGTTTCCACAACATCCGTCTCAATTCCTTTTTTCTTTTTTTACACATGCTTTTTCACACCCACCATTTTCAGCTGTTATCACTGTAGAGAGTGACAAGCTCACTGCTCTTTCTTTTTTGTGCATTTCACAAATTCTGTTCTAAAGTTAGCTCCGCTGCCTCTCCCCAACCCACAGACGTGTGATAAATCGCTGCCGTGACAACACATGCTGCAGCTTCCTGACCCCACCTCTTTAATGCTGCGACTGCTTAGTGTTTCCCAATCTCTGATCTGATCTGAAATTCCTCCACTTATTTTTCCATTAATGCATTCATTTCCTTGTTTGCTCCCTTATCCTTTCATCCATCCATTATTAGAATTTCTCTCTGCGCGTTGAATCTCGAGAGACAAAACTTTATGCATTTCTCCAGCCCGCTGTTCCTCCCATCCTCTCATTAAAGAGCTTCAGTCTGATCTAATATTACAGCTCTCTCATAGCATATCAAATAAAGCTTCATGGTCAGTCCAAATATCAGCGCTCGCTCTCCTCTGTGCTTTCATACAGAGGTCAAGCAGCGACATCTAAAACTCAATCAGAGCTGCTTTCTGAAATGCATCCAGTAATAATCTGAGATGTGATTCATGTTCCTTTCTTCAAGGAATCTGGACTCTTCAAAGGGGAATTGCCGTTTTTTACAATCTAGACCTTATTTCTAGCATAAAATACAATCATTTACTCACCCAGATAACTTTGGTGTCATTACAAGTCGTTCCGACGAAATTAGATCCAGCCGAGAGCCGCGTATATCCATATAATGCGAGAACAAGGGGCAGCGCAATGCAGCCTCTAAATAACACATTATCCGTCGCGAAACTCGTTAATTTCACCAATATTTTGTTATGCTACGCTAGTGCTATTCCCCTCTGAGTCCGGGGTTATCTGTTATCAACATCCGAGGTCTGTAGGTTGAACTACTAACCTCTGACCCTGATGATGTCATCTCCGACCGCCGCGCGGCGCAGCTTGTTTACCTGAAAGTTGCTACGGCTAATACTATGGTTTGTTTCTGCGTGTTTCCGACTTGTCAGAACAAAATGAGCAGCTGGATGAAGTTCAGCTTCCACAGGCTTCCTCTCCGCAACCTGGACTTACTAAAGCTCTGGCTAGTTGCGCTAAAAAGATGGGAATAGCACCAGCGTATCATAACAAAATATTGGTGAAATGAACGTGTGTCGCGGCAGATAATGTGTTATTTTGAGGCTGCATTGCGCTGCCCTGTTTACTCGCATTATATGGATATACGCGGCTCTCGGCTGTATCTAATTTCGTTGGAATGACTTGTAATGACACCAAAGTTATCTGGGTGAGTAAATGATCGTATGTTATGCTAGAAATAAGGTCCAGATTGTAAAAAACGGCAATTCTCCTTTAAATGGTCGAGGAAAAGTGTGTTTTGGAAACTGTGAACCGTTTCAAAGACATTTGATGCAAGTGTGTTAAAGCTGCACTAACAGATATTTCTTTCATATGAATAATAAATCAAATGACTGGGTGTCAATGAGAGGGAGCTCAGATGTGGTGTAAAAGCAACTCTGCAGTTCCCCTGCAGCGTTTTATCCTCCTGCAGCCTATTGTTTTGGATGACTCTCACTCTCACTCTGATAATTCCATCATACACCACCTGGTCAGCACCAGGAGTCAGGTTTTTTTCCCCCATCACAGCCGTCCATCACTCTGTCAGATTACAGCAGTATTAGATGGGAGGTTCCATAGTATCACGCTCACGCAGGCTTCACCATGTCTTACTCTCTGGGTGCTGACAGTCTATATGTGGACAGATGTGTACAAAGCGAAGCAGCCACACCTTTGCTGCAGAAGGAGCTCATTCCTTCCGGATGAAGCAGTTCTTGCCGGATCTGGACATTTCAGAAGTTCAGAGAGACTTGTCCACTTCTGATCACTTCCCTGAGAGAATTGTTCCTCAACATCAAAACTCCAGCAAAAGTGTTGCTGGTATAAGTCAAGCCTTCAGAGCGGCAGCAGAGCAATGGATTCATCCTTCAGATCAAAATGAAAACAGGCAAGAGGAGCCGTGTCGATGCGTACACCCACTTTAAATTCATAAATGAAGGTCTGGGTTCAGATCTGATTGACTTCAATTTATTTCCATGTCAAAAGTTTAATCACATTTTAATTGTCATTGTCCAATTCAGTAAAATTGTGCTATTCTCTCTCAGTGTTTTAGTGCCCTCCACCACCACAGCAGATTTAAATATTCATTCACCTACTTGGTGAGGTGTCTTTATTCAGCGTCTCCCTCTTCATGCCGTTACAAATGCACATGCTGAGGGTTTCAAAAACGTTTAAACGTTATTAAATGGGATATGTCTGGTTATCAATAAAAATGAGGTCATAACACAGGGTGATGGAATTTTTTACGGCCCCGTCCATCAACATGAGTGTCACGCAACCTCCACCCAGCACTGTGGGAAAACACTGCTGCTGAAATAGAATGGAGGATATAGTAGCTGGTGATTGGTAGGTTGGTATAGTTAGATATTGGTTGGTAAAAAGTCAGAGCATTGAGACCTGAAGAAGTGAAAGTCAATCTCACTAAAATACAAATACAAACACAATACACCGATCAGGCCTAACATTATGAGCACTGATGGGTGAAGAGAATAAAACTGAATAACACTTCCTCACTGTCCTCAAAGTTGATGAGTTAGAAGCAGGAAAAATGGGCAGTGTATGGATTTGATCCAGTTTGACCAGGACCACCGGGTCTCACATGTGAAAAGCTGCAGCTCTTCCCAGTGTTCCCGGTCTGCAGTGGTCAGGATCTATCAAAAGTTGATCCAAGGAAGGAACAGCGGTGAAGTGGCCACAGGCTCATTGATACACATGTGCTCCCATCCAACAGACCAGCTCAGACTGCTGAACAAGTTCATGCTGCTTCTGATAGAAGGCTGTCAGAATACACAGTGCAGCGCAGCAAAAAGGACCAACACAATATTAGGTGGTCGTCATGTTAAGTCCGATCTGTGGTGCAGTATTTCTTCGAAACACAGATGAAAACAATGAATGTTGTGTGATATATTAATGATAATCATTAGCCAAAATTGTGACTGTGTGGAAAGTAATTTATCCCAGATGAAGCACTGATGGAGGCTAATGAGGCAACAAGCTTCAAACTGATCTACAAGCTGCTCAATGTGTTGAGTTGGGTTAGTTTTTGTTAAGGTTTCTACTCCAGCACAACACTGTATTTTTATTTATACGACGCATGAAGGCACAGACGATCCTACCCAGTGAAAGTATATTCAAACAAAGTACTTAGAGAGAAGGTCACCACATGCAGCAAATGTCAAAGAAGAACTCCGCTGAGGACTGAACAGAGGGAACAGTGGTTATGAAACAGACTCTCACACCGAGTTCACCGATACAGATTCTAGCAAGACACACCAGACCCTGAAATCTGCTGATTCCAGGAACCGTTACTGGAACATGACCGCAGCATCATTTACCTTTTTAATGCTGATGTTTAAAGGGAACATTTTGGCAAATTGGCCCATTGGCTCATCAAAAGCATCAAATACACAATCCCACAACTCCAAAACACTCTTGTGGACAAGTTGTGACCTGCACATTCACCACGCTATGAGATAATAACGGAACGTTACGATGATGAGGGAAACCAAAAAATCCCATTAGCCTCCGTAGCGTAGCTCTGAGCAGCTCGCGGCTCTGCTCCGCCATTCTAAAAATAGCTTGTACCGACAATTAAAGGTAACGAACCTACTCCTAAGGGATTATGGCAATGGGCCAATTTGCCAAAATGTTGAACTATGCCTTTAAGCACTGACAGTGTGAGCTTTCGTAAAGCAGATCACTGCCTTTTCCCAACATTATGTGACTTCAGTTCAGTTGTAAAATGTGTTTTAAAACTAGAGCCATTCCTCAACCTTCACCTGAATGTTTTTAAAGCCAAAACTCAACCAACCGATCGATCAAACTCTAGCGTGTCAGTCGACATTAACGCAGCCACCAACCAACCCAACCTGTCGACTCTGCATCTGTTAGTTAATTAAAAATAGATTCAATTTTGTGTTCCTTAATGCAAACTGATGTGAAAGTACACAGTACATTTTTAACACTGTGATCTGACCTTTAAAGACAGAGAGAGAGGAGAAAAGACTTTTGCCTTCAAATACTGGAGATGGAGAGGATGTCATGCAGCACCACCACAGCTGTCTCTGTGAGAGGGGCTGCGCCTGGAAATCACTGCCTTATTGTAGCGAGCAGGGAAATGAGATTTTGTTGGCAATCATAGTGATTTTGTGTTTTTCTCTAGCTGTAAATCTGACATTTAAACATCCATCAAAAGGGAAAGCTTTGCGGCGTGGGATCTGAGGCAAAAAGTGAAAAGTAACAAATATCTTTGGTCTCCTTTGGAAATCTTTGAGGGAAATATGAAATACAGAGTCTCATCCTGTGGAGCTCAGGAACAGGCAGAGTCTGATCGGTTCTATCTGATTCGCTGATCCCACTTGATCCTGGTTCTGAGGCTCATTATTTCAGGAGATGGAGGTTCAACGGAACAAGAACCGAGAGGAGGGGACATCAAAAACTTCAACCTCACAGCAGCTCAGAGCGCAGTGCCTACTGCCCTGTTTTTCATTTCTGTTATTTCCATTCTTTCATTCATCACTGGATCTTGGGAAACAGAAATGGGATGAGCTGCATTTCTCATGTGTACAGTACATACATGTCATATGCATGATGCAGATGCTTTACTACACGATTACACTGCTGCATTCATCACCTATCACGATGATAAGTTTACGGTGAACATTTGAACCGGTTTCAAGACAGAAATGTGGCTTCTCTCCATCTCTGCATTCAAAAAAAAGAAAAGAAAAGAAAAGTCTGTCATTGACAGAGGGCAAACGTAACAGTCATTGCAACCAGCAAAACACCTTCACACACCCAAACTGACGACGAGCAGACTGAGAGTCTCTTCCTCCACCACTGCAGGATATGAAGCACCACGGCAAGTCAGACTTAACAAAGAGCAGACACGTACTATACAGAGAGGGGAGCGGCTCCTGCCCCTTTGCCCCTTGATGCCCAAAGTGTTTTTGGGTTTTTTTTTTGGCATATGTGTGCACGTGAAGGCCAGCCTGTGGCCCTTAATGAATAATATTTAACAATTCATAATAATAATTTAGATACATGAAATGACCTGACTACCCTTGGTCACATGATCCACCTACTGTAGACGTGCCCCTGCCGAAAACCCAACAGACGCACTGTAACACCAGAATTATTGCCGATTGCATTTTCGCTGTAAAACGGGAGTGCTGGTGTACAACTCAAACTCAGTTAGTAGGTTTTGCAGTGGTATTTGTGCACATTATTAGGTGTATGGTTAGATGACCTGACCAAGTAAACATCCTGTAATAACCTATAAGTAATAACTGCCAGCCAACCACAGTGTGCTGCTGCTCGAGGGTTAAAAGTATGTCAGGCTTTTTGTTTCTAGGTCTGCTAATTTCCAACTGTAATTTTCTCACGCTCTCAATTATACATCAAGACTTGTATATATAATCTCTCTCTCTATATATATATATTTTTTTTGTTTGTTTTTTGAGCACCTGTCCCCCCAAAGGTCTCTTTATGTGCCTGACAAGGAGGTAATTGATTCAACAGGTTCCCTAAATGTTTCATGAATTGTTTAAAAGATTACACTGATAATTGTATGATCTTTTTTTTTTACCTGAAATTTCAGCTTCTTCACATTTGCCTGACTCCATCCAAAAAGTAATCAATTATTGAGCTTGAAGCAATAAGAGACAGTGAAACTCAAAAAAATATTATTTTAGAATGAACATGAATGAATGTGAAAATTCACAAGTGAATGAGAACATGCAGCCAATCAGAACCATTCACCAGCGCCAGCACAGGTAAAAAGAAAAAGAAAAAAGAAAATCCAGAAGAAAGCGTCTTTCATTTTGCTAAAATCTTTGATAATCATTCATCACACCACAGCGATAATCCAACTTTACATGAAGCACACAAGCTCAGTAAAAACCAGCAAAAGCAAAACCGTGATAAAAAAAAAAAAAAAACCTACTGATTTAAGCGCTCAGAATGAAAAGAAAAGATATTTGACAGTTGGATAAAGAAGAAGAAAAGCAGCAGCAAACAAAAGGCAGTAGTAGTGAAAGAGGAGTGAAGGATTACGTACTGAATCGCTGAGGCTCCAGCTCCATGCTGCTCGCCGCTGAGCCGCGAAAGCAACTGACACCAAAGAGACAGAGAGCAGGGAGTAGTATGCTGCCAAGCTCTCTCTCTCTCCTCCCTCCCTCCCTCTCTCTCTCTCTCTCTGTGGATGTCTCTCGACTAACCCAATTTTCCTCTTTTTCTGCCCTCCCTGATTTTTCATCCCTCCATATATTGAGTTTTCTTCACCTAAACTCACTCTCTCTGCCCTTTCTCTCTCTCTCTCTGTCCAGCAGCCTTGGTTGCCATGAACACCAGCTGTGTGTAAAGACAACCTACTATATGAGTTAGGCAGATTAGGTCTCTACTGGATTATCCTCCATGTATCACTATGAAGAGAGTCCGTGTGATTGACAGCAACCTGAGCACCTTGACATCAGACTGCTGTAAAGTTCAGCAGAACAGAGATGGTCCTGCAGGCGTCTGATGAAACGCAGCAGCTCAGCCCTCTGCTCTCCGACAGCTGCATCGCTGTCCACCGACTGAGGGACAGATCTGGGTCTAGCCCTGGGTTTGATGATGGACCTTCACAATAAGTCTGTTTGAACTGACAACACTCAGAAGGCAAGTTAAAGACAATGCAGGATAGGGAGATGGACTGTCATTGATTTTTGATTTGAAGTTTATAAAGTCTAGAAAAAGAAAATCTGCTTTTTCTGGAGAGGGGTTTTAACTAGTTGTTTATATGAGTTTAATGATGATAAAACCTCGCTGCATTTAACTACCAGGGTGAATCAATCCTCAGCTGAGTTTTTTTTCCCCCAGAGTTAAAACCTCTGAGCTTTATGAAAGTAACAATATTCTGTTTTCTCACACAAGTATATCAGATGAAAGAAACAAACTGTTCCCAAACAACTTTTCTACAGTGTCTAGAATCAGATCAAGCTGAGCGATGACGACGCTGCTGCTTTCGCCTCCCATGGTTCGCTAGAGCAATTATTGTGCAATTATGAAAGCAGCACATGGTTTCAAACTCATTTGCAGCTAACATCTATGACAGCGCGCTAGACAACGCCACACCTGAGCCTGTCCTCGGACTGAGACTTGGAAAGAGAAGGAGAGAAAACCGAAACAGATGGTGAAAAAAAGGGAAAAATTCACGTAGAACAAGACTACGGCCACTAGAGACGATGTTCATTACAGCCCACAGTGTAAAAGTGATGGACAGAGTGAACAACAAACTCATAATCATAAAGCTATATTCCAAGTCACCACTGTGTGCAGTGATGCATCATTTAACACCAGCGAGCAGCAGTGAATGTGGTAAAATTGCACCTTTTCCAGACCATTGACTCACATGGAGAGTATGGAGGTGTAGCTACATGCTGCTGTTAAGATGCATGTCATGGTGGGTTGACGCCATGCACCAACCTCTGTAGGCTATAAAATGAAGCCAATGATAAAGTGAAGTGCAGTTCTGCAAGTAGCCACCTGAGGCTGGCTCTAAAAGTGAGTCGATCCCCATAGACTCCCATGTTAAAACACAGACGGGATGAATAGAAGACAGAAATCACTCACTCATTCACCACACCCTTCTCACTATACAGGGAATTCAATACAGTGGACTATATAGTGAACTCACTGGTCAAATGAAAAACAAAACTTTCGGACACTACCCTGCAGCACAGTTAATTACGTATTACGTCACATAATTAAAATGTTTAAAGGGCATTTCCAGTCGTAATCAATGTTTACCTCAGATATCGGTCACCTATGATCAGGTCATTTCATTCCATCCATACTCTCAACTGCAGCAGTGTGGACATTTATATTCGTTTTGTTCAAGAATCTATTGTTTTGTCAATGTTCATTAATGGGCTCCGGACTAATTTTAAGATTGTTCTGTGGTCGCAAGTAACGTCCTTCTGACCATCAGAACACAACAGTAGAGGGACTGAAGGCTGCAGCCGCTGAATTTGAGACACAGCGTCGGAGGCGTTTGTTCTCTGACCCGGAAAGGAACAATGCGGAAGCCGCGGTAAGTCTAAATTTTTATTTAATTTAATTGTAAAGCGAAAATTAGTCTGAAGCCCATTAATGAACATTGAAAAAACTATAGATTATTGAACAAAAACGAATATAAACATCCACACGCTGCAGTTGGGAGTATGGATGGTATGAAATTAACTGATCGTCACCTGTTATCTGAGGTAAACATTGATTACGACTGGAAACGCCCTTTAATAATCACTCAACATTCAGACACCAATACAAAATCGCACCAATACAACACTCTCACTTTATACAACATGAGACCTTTAAAGCCTAAAATTGTGGGCTGCTTTGAGTGACAGGGGAATGATCTCTGACCTTTTCCGGCTGAGCTGGGAGTTAGGCTGAGAAACTTTCTAAGATGCTTTACAGCCACTATTCAGAAATGTATGGAAGATGCCACAGAGGCTACGTCCATCTGCAGTCTATGCATATTGTAAGAGATATGTTGACTGAGAACATAAAGCAATTTTCTGAATAATTGTGATTTTATTTTTGCATGATCCAGTATATCCAGGACATTATTTATTCATTAATTCCTGTCTTTAGTAGATGTTGCATTGATTTTACAGTCCTGCAAGTCAATAAACACACGTTCCCTGCTCTGATTCAACATTTTTATTGCACATGTTACAGTGTTGCTTTATTTTAAACTTCACTGTTCTTATTTGTTAGGTTTTTTGCTGTTTTATGTTAACACATTGCTGATTGCTTTGGCTGAAGAAAAGCCAAAGACCATGTTACTAATATTTTAGTTTTTTTTTAATGGGAGCCAAGCTAATTGGTGTGGTGTTGCTTAGTAGGGTGTGATAAATAAAGGGAAATGGCTGCAAGATAGCATCACGAATGCCACTGGTTGCCATTATACAGCCATTTTCACACCGAGGTGCTAATACACACACACTTAACGATGCCAGGGTATGAAACAACAATGTTTTCCATGGCAGGATGTCACACAAGCCCGACAACAGAGCTCACCCTCCCAAGACGCTTCAATTATCCTGTTTTCCTGTGTAATTCATTTCCCACTGCTTTATTCTTTCCCCCAAACAAACACCTGCAGTTACCTGGAGGGAACCTCTTAATCCAGAACACCAACTAAATCTGACAAAACTCCCATTTGTGTTCCTCGGTTAAGCCGCATGCAGTCACAACACTCTGTTCCTCTCTAACACACTGCAAGCAGAAGGCAGATGAATGAGCAGCAAATTCTACTTAATCCACCAAACAAAACCTCCAGTTGGCCTACAGTGACAGTGAGTGGAAACTTCAAATTAAGTTTGTTCTGCATTTGGCCTAAATCATGAGCCAACTTCACCAGACGGTTAAGGCCACTTGCACCAAGTCTGATAGCTGAGTCTGAGCAGGTACCAGCTGCACCAGTGCACTGGTAGCATAATGAATCTGGCCAATACATGAGCCATATGTTTTTTCCTGTAGCCCAGCCTGTTTCTAGGCCCAAATGTGGCCTATAGCATGTCAGTCTGATGCTTCGTTCACATTTGGACCACTTCCATCCATACATATCTTAGAAAACCTTGCGACTGTGTAGGCAAGAGACACATGCTGGGTTAGAAGTTAAATTTTACTACCCGCTGATGTTGCTACACAAGGTTGTAACCATGTTCAAAATTACAATGTTAAAAACGTATATTTAGCATCTTCACCCTCTCACCTCCAAGTATAAGAGGTGAAGCGATAAGATGAAAACTGTATGAGCTTCAGGGAGCTTTGTAAGTTTTGCTGTTGCTACATAGCCAACATTAACCAGAACATTAGCTCAATTAATTGTGAGTTCAGCAACAGACTTTATTCCTTCCAAATAGCTGAGAGTTGTCTCCAGTGGTGAGAAACAACTCCCTTGTTTTTCATTTATTTCTCTCTCTGCATTTTCCAATACCAAGTCACTGCAGCGTACAGTCTCCAGAGGATGTATCATCATCTATCATCACTCTTGTTTTTCAAACACAATGATGTATGAAGTTCTGGCCAAAAGACAACTGTTGATGCTAGTGTTTGTAGCAATGAATAAAAATTAAAAATGGCTCCTTTCTAACTTTATATTAAATCACCATGTGCTAAAGGAAAGGGGAAGGGTTTGATAAAACCACAACTTTATTGTCTGAGACCTCAAAAGTGAATACAAAAGTGAATACATGTTACCTGTAGATAGACGTTGATATTTCACTGTAGGGTGTACTGGTGAGGTCATTGACCTGCTGGTGCTTGATTGATCAGCAAGTGATTAGATAAGGGAGTCACCTTCTGATGACTGTGAATACTTGCATTAAACAGATAACACCAGATATAAGTGAAGGGATCACTGAAAACCATTGGGATTCATCCTCTGGAGACTTGAATATCAAACATCTGATGCATCTGAGGCAATGTTTTGACTGCTCGAGCAAGGATAAGTGAGACCTCAAGTCTAAACTAGCAGCATCATTGGAACGGCTTGGCAGTGAAACCCAGGTTTTAGCTGATATTTACTCCAGCCAATAAACAGCGGCTCACTTCACTAATTAATCCCCATCTGGTTCAAGTTATGCTAATTCATTTAATTGGCTCCTATAGAGCTTCTTGGCCATCTCTTGACTGACTCTTGGCCATTGAAGACACACTTCAGAACCAGTGGCTCGCTCTGCCAATCCTTTAAAGGCTTTACCCATCGAGGTAATCCTGCCTTTTGGGTGAGAGTGTAAGAAGGTTGCGGTCTGGGATTTTGGCATCAGCTTGGCCGAATTTCAGGCAGCAACAGAGTCAGAGACCTGTCATTGCACCACTGACAAACATTGACTGCTCCAATGGGGCGGTTGAAAGTTACAGGTCGAGTCTAATGAAGCTATCACAGGTTGTTGAGAATCTAATGATCCACTTCATCTCAGCCACTGTTCTCAGTCAATAACATTTATTTCTTCATTAGGCGCAGGTTCACTCAGAGATGACCAACCAGTGAAGTGTCACACACCAGTGGGTTGTTGAGCTGTATGATGAACAGATGTTGGCAACCAAAGAAGAAAGACAAGAAACATGCAGAGATGAAGATAACAAAATGTAGTCAAGTGGCTGCCAATCACTGATCTTATCACTTTTAAATAGTCATAACCACCTGACCTAATTTAAGTAAACTAGTTTTTTGAATGTTACGGTCTAATACAGTTTTTTTCAGCCTGACAAGAACTATATGCTGGTGAAGTCACAGCATTTTCTGAAGAGAAATCAATATTTTGAGAAAAAACATTGGTTTGACATCTTACTCAGTGTTAGATTACAAGATATAATCCTAATGTGTCCATTTGAGATGTATTCAGGAAGAGCGTAGCCCTAGCGTATAGCTCCAACAAATATGAAACCTTCCAACAATATTCAAAAGCTGCCTGTGCACTTGTCCTAGCTTGGGAGTCTGAGTCGACTTCCTTCCTCACCTTCACCTGGAGTTTTCACTTTTTCATAAAGCCACAAATCATTTGTCACACAGTTGCTCAGTTTGTGCAGATGATTCAACTATAGAGGTTGCTTGCCAAAATGTTGATGATGATTATGACTGGGTTGGTATAGTTCAAAAAAACTGTTGAAATGTCCCCACCCTTACAGAAAAACCACATGAACTTCACATGTGAGCCCATGTGCAAAATTTTTCACATTTTGCACATGGGAATCATGCTATTTGCACATGGGAAACATGGGATTTGGCCCAATTTTGTGTTTTACACATGTGGTGTACATGGTAACACATGTGGTAACATTGTAACCATGTATACCACATGATTCCCATGTGATTTTTCTGTAGTTTGGTTAATCAAAAAGTGGGTCTCAACTGGTTTAAATTCAAAACCTAAACAGCTTTATTTTTTATAGTCTTACAAATGCTGATCATGGACACTTAAGGATGTGGGTCCCAAAGAAATAACTAGCAAATCTAAAGTTGCCCCTGACGCAGACAGTGTCCATCCTCATGGACTTGAGTCCTTGAGGGTTTAGGATTCCCCCACTATAAAACCACCACAGGCGTAAATATACTTTGGTCTAATCCAACTTTTTTTTTTTTGTCTTAAAACAGGGAGCAAAGGGAGGTTGGGGAAAATGCAAAATCAATTTCCCAAATCTACAATTGTACCCAAAGTAATGTGATATGTCACAAAGTGCTGTCCCATTCCTATCACACTCAATCACTCACCAGATGACAATCAATTAAGTCTGTGAGGTTTCATTGTTTAGGCTTAGGACGGGGATATTGGGATCGATCCCAATTCTCTCACTGCAACATCACTTGCTTTCCTTTTGAAAGGGAGACTCCACTTATCTTTCTGAACTTTTACAGGAACAATGGCCTTATGCTAAAACTAGAAAAATATGATATTTGCATGGTCGAACATCATTTCCACTTTTTCTGGTATTAGCAGAACCAAACAGATGTTTTAATTTGGTACTGGGAATCCTGGTGAAGTAAATATTGCTCCAACCAATCGTGAATCCACCTTTATGTTATGTTTTGTTTAATTCCTTTCAGATGAACGAGGCTGAGTCAAACTGGTGCAACCAAATGTGAAGGAACAGTTTTGATCACAGAGGTATTTCTGTATGTAGGACAGTCTCTCCTGAGAGCATTTTGTTAGTCTGTGTTCTCATTCTTCTCCTGTCTCACAGAGATATTGACTCCCTGTTGAAAACAACACACTGAAGACATTTACACAGGATTGCGGTGCGTGTCTTTCTTTTCTTTTGTGTTTGCTGTTGTGTTTTGATCAAGTAAGCCTTATTTGTCGGCTTTGTTCCCGCTGCCCTTCATGTATCCCCTAAATTAGCTTTGATGCAGTTCAGTGGTGGGGGGGGGGGGGGGGGGGGGCATAGATTAGTTCTTAGTTAGCTCCAGCTTTGATTGAGCAGCCAGATGTAACCTGTGAGGAGGGAGGAGAGCAGCATTAGAGCATTGATCTATTCATTCAGGTGGTGAGGGTACTCTACCGGCACAAGCCCATGTACACACTGCAAAATCATTTCCAGCCCCATTCATCAGATGCCATCAAGATTCACCCAGATTCCCTTTGTTGTTATTCATTTACATTAACCTTTATTGTTTTCACTCTCACTTTCCAGTCCAGACTCTCCTTATGAGAATAACTTGCTTATGTTCTCAGGTTTGCTTGACTTGTTTGTTCTCAAGAATATAATCTGTTTCACTTTTCAGAGCTTCTTATATCTTTTCCCTTTCTAATATCCTTTTCACTAATTTGTAAATTTACAACACCTTAGAGCATAGGAAAGATGATTTAAACATGGTTGTAAATAGACTAAAAATAAAACACCCACAGAAGTCTTCCCACTGGATTTGCATTTTAATGTTTATGTTACCTAAGTTTTTTTCTTATGGATACAGTTGGCCTCTACCAAAGAAGACAGTGTTCATGACCCACGATCTTTCCACGACAGGAAACAATGTGGGAATCCATTAGCCTATAGTCAGACCTGGCATTTGGGTGATCTGATTGGGTGAAGATCCCTCAGCCCTTGCGGCCAGAACTGTTTGCAGGTGAAGCAAGGAGCAAGTAGCAGTGAAGGAAATGAGATGTAGCCTTCCAATGAATTTGAAATGCATGAGCTGTACATGAAGTGACCTCTCTATGTCTGTGCATCAATATCACTGTCTCCGTGTCTGACAGAAGCATGCACAGACTAAATATGAGCACTGTGATTCAAGAGGTGTTAGACCAAGATCAGATATGTTTATTTGGTGGAAGTAATAAGATGAGGTTTATGCATAATATCTTTTTTGCTTTACATAATAGCGGCACAGATCTCATCTCATCTGCCCGAAGGGAAGAGATGAAAATGTGATGACAGTGATATAGCATGACATTACAAGAGAGATTTTATTCATTCTTTTTTTTCAGGTTTATGTTTTTATTCAATAGCTTCCAACAGAGAGGTTTTGTGTTACAAGCAACTGGATTAACTATTTGAAGAAGTGGCAAACTCAGTTCCCTACAAGTTTTTCAAGAAACCCTCCTACAGCTTTTCTCCACTGGTTTGTTGCATTTCTTCCAACTCTGTTGAAAGATCACATAGCTTCAAATAGCCTACATTCACTTAAGTCTTAATGCTTTCAAGTATTCTTCGCACATCTCTTTCTCTTCATGTGGTTTGCAAAACTTGCACTGCTCGTGTTGTGTGACCAGGGATGTGGATACAAATCTATGAACTGATGCCAATCACAGACAGAGAGAAGCTAACACTAAGCTAAACAGTATCGAAATGCTCGCTAGACAATTTGTCCATACTTAACACAATCAAATTCCAATCAAGGGTAATATCAAAGTTTAAAACAAGCTAGTTAGCTACTATTTACCATAGTATCCCCAGTGCAGGACATTAAACTAATGCCAAGGTTAAAGCAGAAGTACGCGGAATATTTGTGTTAATATAAGTCTTAAATAGTTATATCTTCTGACATTAATCACTTATATAGAGTGTTTGGTCTGAAACACGGATCTGTCAGTCACTCTGCTCTGATGTAAGCCGAGGAGAAAACTTCTTGTATCCTACAACCTTTATCCAATGAGGAGAGAGAACGGCATAAAGGGGCGGCCCTCTCTGTGTGTGCAGCCAAGGGATGTGCGTGAATGTGATGACGTAGGGACGAGGGCGGGGACTGCTAACTCCATCGGCTGACAGAAAGTTAGCCAAAACGACCGGATCACTTACTTCTGCTTTAAGAAATAAAAATACATATTGTCTCTGACATCAAATAACAAGATTCTTTCTGTTATGAATATGGGAAATATACGGTACCGTATAACTACTATATAACCAGGGGGTCCATGTCTCAGGGGGGAAAGACTATCCCAGTCCCGTGAGGCCTGAGAGTGACAGTAACGTTCCTATTTTGCTCTCTTGACTGGGTTTTTCAGTTTCATCAATTATATTCAGACTTTTGAAAACATTTTTCTGTTTAGAGTACAGCTACATTTGCTGTTTAAAAAAAACAAAAAAACAATTTCTAAGTGGAAGTGAAATTGAGTAAATTCCTCTTCTCTCTGGGCGTTTCTCTTGTGACAGAAAAACAGAAAAATACTAGGCACACTGAGGCAGTGAAATAGCAACAGAACATGAAACACTGACATGGAAAATGTTATCAGTTGTTAAAATTTACTGCAGAGTAATGAGGAGACAAAGACCTGAGAGCAGCACAACTGTGCAACAGCTGCTTGTTGCTGATACAGCACGTCTCTTCAGAGCCACAGGGAAGAGGCCGTCAGCTCTGGACGGACAACACCACTCAGAAAGTGGAGGAAATGGAATATTTTCAAATTAAAGCCCTTTTTCTTCCTCATCTTGTCGTTCGTCTCTACAGTGCCTACATTAAGACAGTATCCTGGGACGTCAGCCGCCTGTTGATCTGGAAAAGCTGCCGCCGATAAAGGGCTTGATTCAGTGACCACTCTACAACAACACATACATAAAGCATGAGCTTATCTGGAAGAGCAGATGTAGCCTGATGTGCTTCACATAAAGGGTGCTGTGCAGTGTTTACGTCAGCGGATTGGGCTTCAGTGTCGTGTAGGGTTCATGTCGAGGTTTGTGCCAGTGAGACCGACGCTCAGCACTCAGTTTTCTTTCTTTATTATCTCTTAACATTTAAGCAATTCAGCATCAGTGCCAAGGAAAGTAGCAGGATGCATGGCCTGGTCTGAAACTACAGTTCCCATAAGTACCTCTGGGAGCGGGGAGAGTGTAGCTACCTGAGTCTCCCATATTTAAGATAATCTCACTTGCAACCTCACATTTTACTGCCTCTCCCCCTCATCCGATTAATATGGACCACAACCTTCACCATGTTGGTGTGTTTGTCTGACGTTATCCAAGTTGCCAGGTTGTGCATGAAACACAAGCTAGACACACAATCTATCAAACTACGACCCTTTCACCTCCTCTGTCACGCACTGGACCTTCATGTAAATATTTAAAATTTATGTGACAATATTGTTAAAGGGATAGTTCAACATTTTTGGCAAATTGGCCCATTGCTAATCCCTATAGTCTTAGGAGTAGGTTCGTTACCTTTAATTGTCGGTGCAAGCTATTTTTAGAACGGTGGAGCAGAGCCGCAAGCTGCTCAGAGCTATGCTACGGAGGCTCATGGGATTTCTTGGTTTCCCTCATCAAACTCATCAAATACACAATCCAACAACTCCAAAACGCTCTGGTGGACAAGTTGTGACCTGCACATTCACCACGCTATGAGATAATAACAGAACGTTACCAGACAGAGTTGTTTTCGAGGCAAATTCATGCAAAACCGCTGATGTGCATTCCTGCTGGGGGCAGTTTTTCGGCAAGCAGTCTCTGCATTTGCCTCGAAAACAACTCTGTCTGGTAAGTTCCGTTATTATCTCATAGCGTGGTGAATGTGCAGGTCACAACTTGTCCACCAGAGCATTTTGGAGTTGTTGGATTGTGTATTTGATGAGTTTGATGTGGAAAACCAAGGAATCCCATGAGCCTCCGCAGCGTAGCTCTGAGCAGCTCACTTCTCTGCTCCACCGTTCTAAAAATAGCTTGCACCGACAACTAAAGGTAACGAACCTACTGCTAAAACTATAGGAGTTATGGCAATGGACCAATTTGCCAAAATGTTGACCCATCCTTTTAAGTGAGACATGTCTGTCCAGTTTCTCCATTTCTAAAGCACATACTCCGAATACTATCACACTGCACGGAAAACTAATGCACTCTATTGCTTTGTGTGTAGCGTGTGCATATTCACACACGTTCGCTCAGAGGGTAAGGAACCTATCCAAAGCTGGCAGTCCCATTCATTAACTGTGGCCACGGTGCAGCTGAGGACAGATTCCTTTTCTCTGCTCCAGTTGCAGATGCTGCAAATCCCCTCCAGCTCCACAGAGAACACTGCAGACATCCCTCCCCATCTCCCCCTGCACACTCCCTTTTCTTTTGCCTTTTCTTCTCTTGTTCCTATTTTATATTTCATGTCTGGGTTTCCTCCCTCTCCCATCTGCCACGGCGGTGCGTTCTCTTCCCTTCTCATGGGGTTGCCGTTCTTACCGTTTCTCAGTCCCTTTGCATCAGTCTTCATTCCTTAATTTTATTTCTGGCTTCATTGTTCTGATTAACATCTATAAATTTCCCTAAAGTGAACCACAGGGATGTTACTAGAACAGCAGCTTATTTCCTGAGGCTGTTTCATATTCAAATGTGGCAACAATCCCGTAAAGAAAACTAAGGCAAAAGCAAATAATCTTCTAAATGCCTCTGACAACAGACCAGGGCTGGGGAACTGATCAAATAACAAGTCAAATCAGGGCAGAATCACCATTGATCCTGATACCATCACACAGTGGAGGCAATGGACAGTTACTGCATTAAACTGTCCATCTTAATGCTCAGTATTGAGAACCAGAGATGTCCTGAACTGATTTGACAACTAAAACGTACAGGACACCACAAACATCACCTCCTGTTAGTGTTGTGGTTGTGGTCAACTGCATTTTTACTCGGTCTTGTCTCAGTCTAGCTGGTCTCATGGGATTTCTTCTCAAGACCAGTCAAGACCACAGCTCCAGTGACGTGACATTTTTTTTTAGCAGCAAATGTCTCTCTGTCACTTGCTCACTTTGGTTTATGTAATGTAATTCAATAACTTTAAGATAATTAAAATTGTTCTACAAAGGTATATGCTTGTGTAACCATCTGAAAAACTGTGTCGAAAGTGGGAGTGTTCTTCTGTTCAGTCCAAACTTTGTTTCAATTAAATATGGTTATATTTTATATACAATCAGCTTTTCTCTCTAGGAATCATGTAAATACGTATCACGCCACATGAATATTATGAGTGCTGAAATGCTGATACAGTAATGGTCTTGAAAATGGTCTCGCATTGGTTTGGTCTCGGTCTTGGACTTGGTCTCACCCCCCTCAAAGTCTAGGTATTGTCTTGGTCTTGGGTGTGCTCTGGTCTTGGGTTGACCACAACACTACCGTTACTGAAAAAGGAGGTAACACAACAATGACAACAACAACAAACTGACCGACTCAACCTTGACAAAACCCAACAAGCCCTCCAACCTGAACTTCCACAAACGTCTTTTCTTTTCAACCCCCTGATACAACCCATAGGACTGTCTCCTGAAATAGCATCCCTACGACGGCAGGCATATAGGGCCTTCGTTGTTATGGTTACAATAATAAACATGAAGACTGCATAAAGAGCAATTTAGGCTACCTAACTTTGTAACCAGTTACTATGATAGCAGTCGGCCCTTGGTTAGTTTTTGGAAAAGAGTAGAAACAACACTGAGCAATACCTTCACATGGGAATCGAACATGTTATATTACTATCCTGTGTCATGTAACAGTGTTTTGTTGAGCCATCAATCCATCACAATTCCCCTGGACTTGTCATCGCACTTTTCCCTCAGCTCTTGTTACAACTACTACGGCCACTAGGTGTCACCAAACAGCAAAACCGAAAATCTAATTTACGAGTCAACGACGTGCTGCACTCATGATTTATTTTTATAGGAGGACAATCTCTAAAAGTCTGGCACTGGCACATCCTTACAGGCTGGAGGACTTTGAACACACTGGGACGCCAATGACCTGTTTTATTGAAGGGACGGAGAGTCACGATGCACAGCACAAACAGCAAACTTTATTACTGATAGATGCTGCTCATTGAGAGGGTTGAAGGCAGTTTTTTTTCTGTCACTGCGGGGGGTTTTTTGCATTTTTTTGTGTTCGCGTTTCCTTACTTGTTTCATGTTGACCCTTTGTTGTGCTTAAAATAAAGCAATACATCCATTGAAATACTAATGCCTCACCTTCTATCTTTTACCCACCTCAGCCTACAAGTGCTGCAGTGCAGCATCTCAATACACGTGAGAGGGAACATGAGAGTGTGTGAATATGTTTCTGTGACTGAGTCAAATTCTGATCAACAATATACACATTCACTAAGCTACCGATGCTAATCATCATCACTGTACACAACGCTAAGGTAGCTGGAGCTGACGAATGTTGCAGGTCATATAAGCTGTCGCTAATTAATCCTGCATCTGAGACTGATTTGTGGGAGTAGAGCAGTGATGTTAACAGCACCACAACCTGCCATATCAAAAATGAATGTCTGGCATGTTTACACTTCCTCATCACCATATGTAAATAAAGTAGAGTTGTACTGTGTTTCCAATAACTTCCCACTGAAACCTTTAATCATAACCTATTAATAATTAAAGAGGGTTCTCAGCCAGGACTTCCGGTGTTTGGATCGAGTGGCACAGCTGTGATTTCAGTGTGTCAGATACATATGTAATCATCATTTAGTTTAGTTTAGTTTAGTTTAGTTTATTTAGTTTAGTTTAGTTTATTGTTACATGCCGGTTTAGCCAGGTTGGCTAATTTTCAACCGTATAGTCTCTGGGCAGGTGACTTGAGCACTACAATAATTAAAACGCATATTATGCTTACTTATGAAATACATTGCCTACAATACATTACCATACAATATGTTACAGTAAAATACAAGGAGGATAGACTCAGATACTGTTTCTGGTACTTAAATATCAAAGGACTGAGGATGAAGAAGCAAAGTGAGCGCTGTGTGGCACACACAAGTTTCTTGCAGGCCGCACTGTGCAAGGTTGGTATATCTCAACTGTAGGAGAGCAGTGGCTGCAGTATGAAACAATCTAAAGAAGATGAAAATGTGGACCTGGCTCTTCCTGTACTCTGTTTTTTTGTATTCCTGTCACATTTTTCCCTCAGAGTGTGACAGTGACAGACTTTTGCACAACAACTTCACCAATAGAGGATTCAGTCCAGCTGCAGTGACACTGATCTAGTACATTGAGATGTATAACCGCTCAGACATGATTAATTACATGACAAAAAAAGCAGATGCTTAAGTTTCCTGTATAGTTTTTTTTATAAATCTAAAGCTATAAATCTAATTGACAGACTGATGTAATTGCTGGTTTGCTAATACCTGAGGTTGAGT
Organism: Trachurus trachurus; assembly: GCF_905171665.1. NCBI lineage: Eukaryota > Metazoa > Chordata > Actinopteri > Carangiformes > Carangidae > Trachurus > Trachurus trachurus. The sequence continues at coordinate 6,458,880 of NC_139901.1, read as the reverse complement.
CTTTTATTAAAGCTAGTGTATCAAAGCGTCACTGTCATCCAACTGAATATGAAGGAATATTTCACTCAGCTAATTAGCTTAGGCTGTGAGTGTGTGAGCTGCAGTGATATTCGTCTCATCCTGTCACAAAGAGCTGAAAAACTATCCCAAATAATCTCATTAGAGCCAAGTGCCTCACGTCGTTTCCCACGTTGAGCAAAATTTTAAAGTTGTAGTCCGATGATGCAATCTTGTGCTTCTACTGATTTTAATTGACTCGAAAATTGAATAAATGACTCAGTGAATATATTAATGTGCCAATAAATGCACCAGAATAATATCAAAAATATATAGAAGCATTAATTAAAGCAGAAGTGAGTGATATATTTGTGTTAATATAAGTCTTAAATAGTTATATCTTCCGACAGCAATCACTTACATAGAGTGTTTGGACTGAAACACGGGTCTCTCAGTCCCTCTGCTCTGCTCTGAGCCGAAGAGAAAACATTTATCGTATCCTACAGTTTTTATCCAATGAGGAGAGAGAACGGCATGCAGGGCTGTGTGTGCAGCCAAGGAACGCCGTGAATGTGGTGACGTAGCGACGAGGACTGTTATGGTGCGTTCAAGGAAACTCGTATTTTTCCGACCGTGAAGTGGTACCAGTTCGATCTGGTACGAGTTCACCGGTCGGAAGTTACGAGTGGCCGTTATAGTGACTTTCACCGGTAAAACAGGTCGGAAAAACACGAGTGGGTTGCCTGGAACGCTACAAAGTCGTAAGTTGTGACTTGAAGCTGTAATTTACGATTTCAAAAGCCTGCCTGGAACGCAGCATTAGCGAAAACGACCGGATCACTCACTTCTGCTTTAAGTAACAAGCTGTGACATTTTTCTGTTTTAATTTTCCCTTATATTTATTTATTCCATTTACACCACTCCACTCTACATTTATCAACTTTCTTTCTACATTCCTTCACACGTTCCTGCTTCATTATTCAATGAGGGGCCCATCTTTAGGGATTAATAAAGTAATTTGTATTCGTATCTGTCAAAGTGTGTCATGGAGTCAATTGTTCACCCAGTGGTTGACGGACCTCAGAGTGTATACATTGACTAGACATGTACTTCTCTGACCTGTGGCAAAGCTCACAACAGAAAAAATCTGGATACCCCCTTCTAGTTATTTTTAGACATTTCAAAGTGGATTGGTGTTCTATCTTTAATAATAAAAGTATCTTGGGTTGACAATAGTGAACTAGGGTTGACATGAAGATATTAATGGTTGCCTTGAAATCTATAACCAAAATAAACAGCATAAGCAAAAATGCATTATTGTTGACAGTCTCTAAGAATATCTTATCTTTTTCGTAATAATCAATACAACTAGCAGTTGTGAGCTCGAGCCGAGTTGATACTTGGACGTCATCCCCTTGAATTTAATTAATAAAAAAAGCTTTCAGTTACTTGAATCCTGTGCAGATCTCAATATTTGCTGCTCTTCACATCCCAGCATTTAATACACACATTCACACATATTACACAACGCTCCATGCTCCTCTGCTACAAAAAAACATTTCCCCAGAGCCTTTGATGTTCTATGTAGGTTAGACCACCATCACCCCCTGCCTCATTCAACATGCTCCTCAATATTTCATGATATCATCTTCATTATCTCTCTCTCTATTGCCTCAGTATCAGCTCACACCTATCCGCCGCCAACTCCATGTCATGCACATAAAGATATTTTGCCATTACAGCATGCTATATTATTCATTAGCCTAGCATGTGGCTGTTGGAAAATGGCAGCAGTTGTGCCTGGGAAAGCCGGAGGTGCTATTGGTGCTAATTGCTTTGGATAGATAATGAGAGTCAATGTAAGGAGAGCCATCCTTTGGGGGAAGGGGGCTTATCTGAGTGCGTGTTCGCACACACACACACACATACACAAGAGCAAATGGGAATATTTTGATGAAGCCATATGAGCTGACTCCAGATCTGTTACAAACATGTATGCAGAAAGAGCATACATTAGCCAAACATCTGCACAAACAACACACTGTAGCGAAGAAGGTCTGAGCTGGTGAACGTTACAATACAATTAGGACACCATGACATACTTTTTATCTTAGAAAGAGTATAATACAATGTTGTAATGACATAGGGTCTAATGGGCAAATAATGAGCCACTCTGCCTCCATCAAAAGCCCCATAATCCTCTGAGCTCCCACATGTGTGTACAGCTTTTATGGGCTAGAATGCTACCAGAGGACCGGCCTCATTCAAACGGCCGAGAGGCTGAAATCAGTCTGAAAGTGGTCTCACCCTGAAGCTCACTCTGTGGAGCAATACAACGAGTGCCAGTGTGTATGTGTGTAGCTGTATGCACACTGCGGCTCACAGCTTGTAGTTGCAAAGGAAAGGGCTGTTTGATGTCAAGGTAAAGAGGATAAAATATTCTCAAAAAAGTGCAGACACACTTAAACTGATATTAGCTCTTTTTTTTCAGTGGACATTTTTCTAAAGTGGCTGAAACAGTTTTTGATCCACAGCAATTCATTTTCATCTCATAGCAACCACAAAAGATGGACATTGGGACTCTATTCCATCGACTCACGTTGGGGGCAAGACCCTAGACTAGTGGTTATTAGAGGAACTGCAGGTTTTGATGCGCCTGTGTTAGCTTCATATTTAGAAGTTGGAGCTCTGTTGGGAAGGTTTTTAATGTCTGTGTGGATAGTCATGATGGAAGATGTCGTAGGTATCCTAAGAAAGCTGAGGAACTAAAACTTGATGTCCTCAAAATCACTTAATGTCCAACTTTAATAGTTCAGATCAACACATCTCCATTTCCGTATCACATTAGCCACTTTGCACTGGTTTTCAGAAAGAAACACTCAGGTCAGGCAGCAGTAAAATGCTCATTAACCCTGATCTCTCTTTGGCCAACACAGAGATGAATGTGAGCAGCCCTCAAGATATCAGCTATTTTCCACTACAACCAGTCTGATGCAAAGACAGTGACTTAATAAAGGATCTGTCTGTTGTGGGAAATGATGTTGAGTGGTTCTGGATTGAGCACAGACGCTGCATGGGTTTGACTACGGAGGCAGCTGCACCACCCACCTCCTGATATAAGTACTGTAGACTGGGGGGTGGGGAGCTGTCGTTTAAGGAGGAGGGTATAAAAATGCCACCAAGCTTTAGGAGGCCCTCAGCTTTCTCTGATGGAAACAGATTTGTTTTGAACCAAAATATTCAACACTTATCTGAAAGATAATCTTATACATTAGAGTTGAGAAAATTCATAATCAAATAAATGAACATTTCTCCATGATTTTTTGGCCACATTTCTTTTTTTCATCTTATTAACATGTAAGATACGTTTTTTTTTTGGGATTGACACTGAAAGTGGCAGATCCTTCGCACAAATGCAGTGATAGAGGCTGGACCGGAGCTGGGCCTTTGTCTCCTTGTTCCAGACGCTCTTGTCCATTATTTTTAACCACTTGCAGTCATGTTGTAATTATATTAGTTCATCTTGCCGAGTTCTTCACCCACCCACCTATGAGCCTATTTTTGCTTATGGAATTAGCTTCACTTCGCCCACCAGTCTTTGTGTGCGTCTCAATACAGGGGCTCCATCCTTCAGAGGCTGCATGTGAAGGCCAGTCTTGTCATACCAACGCGTCCAGGCTGTCGTATTTCAAAGGTTTCTTTAAATGCAACAAATGAATATGTCCTTTGTTTCCCAGGCAACGAAGGATGTATGCTATGTGAAGTAGCTAACATATAGGACAGATTGTTTCCTTCATAAAGACCTTGATACTTGATGAGCAATGAGCTTTGCACTTTCTTGTCCTTGACTGTATTCAGGTCTCGAGTCTTTTAAAGAGAATAATAACAGTAAATAAACTTTAAATTATCTGTTTACTCAAATAACATGCATCAGTGGAAAATAGTTGTTCAGTATCTGCGGCTGCACTCAGCCCCGATAACCTCCAGCAGGAGGACAGGGACATCTTTTTTGCCTTAGAAGCAAAGCTGAGGGCATAAAAGGGCAGCGATAACTCGATGCTGTAAAGGTTAATTGTTGTGTGGGCCCTGCAATGTTCAAGGCAACGACAATATCAAGGTTTAAACCAAATGAAAGCCATACCATAAAAGTGGGGAACATCCCCTCCCATCAGCTCAATGGCTGTTTTAAGAGCGCGGTGAGAACAAACAGACCTGGCTCTTCTTTTAAATGATTAATAGGCTGATTAATCAGCTAGTATTAGCTGACTGCTGATACAAACTGCATCTAAAGGTGACTATCTCAGTCAATAAGTAACAGAAAAATGAGAGTGACAGTGTAAATACAAAATGTTTGTTCTATGTTCATGTATATTTTTCATAACACTCAACATTAAAAGTGAAAGCGACACTTTTTGAAAGGTCAGAATAAGAATCAATCAATCAGGATCCAGGAGAATATCAATAAGCACATCATGATATGACCTTAAAGGCATAGTTCAACATTTTGGCAAATTGGCCCATTGCCATAATCCCTATAGTTGTAGCAGTAGGTTCGTTACCTTTAATTGTCAGTGCAAGCTATTTTTATTTGCACAGCATGGTGAATGTGGAGGTCACAACTTGTCCACCAGAGTGTTTTGGAGTTGTTGGATTGTGTATTTGATGAGTTTGATGAGGGAAACCAAGAAATCCCATTAGCCTGTAGCTCTGAGCAGCTCGCAGCTCTGCTCCGCCATTCTAAAAATAGCTTGCACCGACAATTAAAAGGTAACAAACCAACTGCTATGACTACAGGAATTATGGCAATGGGCCAATTTGCCAAAATGTTGAACTATCCCTTTAAGGTTGAACTTGAGCAATGTCTAGCTATTAGACATTGCTCAAGTCATATCATACAGTCTAGGCCAAATATTTCAAGTATAAGCAATGCTGTTATACAGTAAAGATGTAAGTTTTTTTTTCCGGGAATAGCCCTGAAACTCTGACACACATAGGAAACATTATAATATTCAATATAGTTGATTATCAGTGCACATAATGAAAGTTATGATTTCCAGTGGTACATTGAACACACCATGAGCCAATGGTGACTTCCAAGTGATTAAAATATACCTTATCATTTTTGGAGAAATGAAATGGAACCACTACAGTAATGTTGTTCAATCATTCAGACCAGGTTACAATACTTGTCCCGCAGCTGTGACTGCTGACTGCACTGAGGATTCATTCATGAAGCTGTCGAGTCTTAACAAACTACAGATTTGGCACCAACATTCACTTGGACTCAAAGATGAACCGATTAGATTTTAGAGGTCAAAGGTCAAAGGTCAAGTTGAGCTCACAAAACAAGTTGGCTTCACAAACTCACAAATTCATACACTAGTTGTTACACTATTGAACCTCAGTGTCCTTGGGGGGAAAAAATGAAGTGATGACGTACAGTATTGACATTTCGATCCACGAGGTCAAAGATCACAACACTTCAGGCCGATATTCAACTCTGTCGCTCAGCAAGGAAACACTCTGGTTTACCAACTGGCAATGTGTGTGTGGTACTGAGCCTGAGAATAAACTTGTGTGTAAGCCAGTGCTACAGTGAAACTCGCTGATGGGTTTTAATGGAGCTCTGTGGCTCCGAGGCAAGAGATACATCAGGCTGTGATACACACACACACACACTATGCTTGTTAGTAGGAGACATTCAAATGTATCATATATCTTTTATTTGACCGTAACTTCACTTTTAATAAAAGGAGGAGAGGAAAATTCAGAGCATAATTAAGAATCCCAGCTCCTCCTGATTAAATCATGTTTACTGTGTTAATTAGAGGCAGAATAAGCATAAAACAGACAGCTGTGCAAATTAGGCCCTCGTCTTGTAACGCGATTACATAAACAGGAAAGACACGGTGTCTTCTCAGATCCAGTTTACGATCATCTCCACACCAACAACATAAACACAGTCTCCATTAGTTTGATAAATACTGCATTGTGCGTCAACACAGTGAGGACAACTGCTGAGGTGGATCTGTCCAAGCCCCAAAATAAATCATAAAAATATTAAACGTCTGCTAGCGAAGGTAGTTTGAAGATTATCGCAACCCCTCTGCAATAAAAAACCATCCGTTGTCAGGTAAAGGTGAATTTCTCATAACTTCTGAAAAATCAATACAGTTCATTACTTGTGCAGCAGGAGCACGGGGAGGAGCGGAGCAACCAACCCAAAAAACTTCTGCAATCGCATGAAGAACGGTGAGAGAGCTTGCTTCGGTTTTTAAATCATTAGCTGCTCATCAGTGTGATGGATGTCAAACTTTTTGTTTTATTATCTTGTCAAGATTAGTCACTAATTATACTCAGAGTCAGACTGCCACCCGGGAGCTTCATTTATACGCAAGTGCGTCAGCTTCCTGTCCGACAATAATTCCAGTGAAATGCTTTAAGAGTCACGGGGAAGAGGATACATGATGTCAGGCTATAATTACCGCAGAGCTTTTTCAATAAGTGATGCTGTCTTGTTAAAAAGACACAAGCAGGTTTTATTTACCTTATCCCTCCCAATTACTCATTGTCTATAACTCCCTCTTGTCTTAACTGCAATACTTTACCTGATACAGTACCCTCTCCACACAGACACGCACACACATGCATAGAGAGAGAGAGAGTGGGAGTGATATGAGAGAGAGAGAGACAGCAGTTAGATTGACAGCCCTCCGTCCACCCAGGGACTCAGCAGATGGGCTCTAATTGCGTTCAAAGGCAGCATCAGTCGGCAGATGAGGCTAAATTAGTGGGTTTGGGAATTAGACAAACACAGCAACTGTTTTCCAGCCCACTCCAAACACCTGCATCATCCAGCTCCATCTATCATTCCCACACAGGCGTTCACACAAATTCATTCATTTACGCCATCTGCCTGCGTGCGTTTTATAGCTGGTTGCTGCGTTGTGTGCTGTAGGACATCCATACGCTGAGGTTTTGATGTGTTGTGTCCGCTCTTTATTCCGACTGACCGACTAATTGTGTTGTTAGCCAGGATTACCTCAGTAATACTCTACCTACAGTTACTAAATACTCCCACACATCACCTCATTATTCAAGCTCCCTGACCAGAGAGTGAGGATCCACAATGCTTTACTGTGCTATTTCTTTTTTTCACATGTTGGCACAGGAAAGGTCAAAGACATCAGCCTAGAGAAGAAGAGCAGGGACTCTGATGAATCATAGGGAGTGGGCCACACCTCGTGTCCTTCAGTCAACCTCAGGGGACAAATAGTACTAGTAGGCAAAATGAGTGGTTGTTCCTTTACCTACAATATGTCCCCAGTCCTGGCTTCACTCCCACACACTTCTCATGCTTTTATTTTGGGATAGAAACGTGAGCATGATCGGAGGAGTGTGATGCTGAGCAGGAGCAGTGTGCAGGATCTTCTTTCCTCCAGGCTCCAGAGAACCACAGTGTGTTTGTGGTTGCATTGCATTGTGGTTAACTGATGGATTTCTCTGTGTGTACAAACATGTGCGTATGAGTGCATCATATGCTGCGTATGCTCCTCTTAAGACACAAATTACTAGCACAGAAATGTACATCTTAAGTAAGTAATGACTAAATAATCAATTAAGGAATTAAATTACTGGTAATGTGAGAATGTGATTAAACTTGATTGGAAAGCAGAAAATGACTGTTGCAGTTTCATATGAGAGATTTAACTAGATCAGTGTGCAATAGAAAAGGCTTTATTGTCATTGTTCTGTTCAAAATACAAAGAAATTAGAAGTGCCCCCCCTAGCTGGTGCATTAATTAAAAACAATTAAAGGAGGTAGCTCCATACAAATAAATAAAAAAAATCCAAAAATATATTAGTTAAAACAACTGTATGAGTAATTATTGCAAACATGCACAGTAATGAATAAATTTGCACTGGTGCTGTTTTTCATTTAGGATAATTATGTTTATTAAAGGGATAGTTGGCAAATTGGCATTGTCATAATCCCTATAGTTTTAGGAGTAGGTTCGTTTCCTTTAATTGTCGGTGCAAGCTATTGCACAACTCCGTCTCATAACGTTCTGTTATTATCTCATAGCGTGGTGAATGTGCAGGTCACAACTTGTCCACAAGAGCGTTTTGGAGTTGTTGGATTGTGTATTTGATGAGTTTGATGAGGGAAACCCAAGAAATCCCATTAGCCTCCGTAGCGTAGCTCTGAGCAGCTCACGGCTCTGCTCCGACGTTCTAAAAATAGCTTGCACCGACAATTAAAGGTAACGAACCTACTCCTAAAACTAGTGGGATTATGGCAATGGGCCAATTTGCCAAAATGTTTGACTATCCCTTTAAGAGTGTAAATAGGAAGGCATCAGAAGAGTGTAGTGCTCTGAGTTTTGAGTGAGGTCAACGGGTCAAATCTCTCCACCAGGAGACTGCAGCAGAAGTTTGTACATTCATGTGCACAAATTAAGTTAAACGACTGATTTGCATACACAAATCATTACCTTAATCATTCACACAAACACAATGTTGTTAAAGAGCTGCGGCTAATTTGTGAGCACAAATGAAGTGTTTCAAAAACATGATTCAAATAAATCAGCGCACAAATTATGATAATTTCTGCACAAATGAAACTCAGGATCATAATTAAACTGTTTGGATGAAATAGATTTATCACCGGCTACAAACAGCACAGCTCCTGACACCTGCTGCAGGAGCTCGTGTCTCTGCTTTACCGGTCTGCGTCAGCTTCCATCAATACCTATTTGAGCTGATTGTGTTTAAGTCTGCAAGAAAACAAATAACCGTGCGCTCATTGACCGCCGATCGACCTCCTCGGGCCCCAGACTCAGTTTGACCCCAATAACAATTAAGGCTAAAGCACAAAATCCCCTGTCAGAAGCTCAGAGCTGACAGCAGACTACCACACTTGCAGGTGATTTATGCATTCATGGAGACAATCAAATCTCTCCCTGCAGCAACGCCCTGATTCTCCTCCCAGTGTTAAGTGTAATCATCAAATTCCTCCACCCTGCGATTCAGAAGAGCACATGCCTGGAGGGAGAAATGCAGGCAGCAGCAGAGTACATGACCGGCCAGCACAATGTAACACAACACACACTTCCTGCATCCAGACTCTGTCAAAACATTACAATCTGTACAATCTTGTTACAGCATTTCCATAAACAAGTATCCGCTGCTGTTATCCCTCAGTGCAGAGTGTACTATATGCGATATTGTTGTTTATTAGTTTTTTTACATCTGCATCCACTTTTTTTTCCAGCTGCAGCTACTTCAGATTTATCACTTTTCTCTCTGAGCCATGATAATGATGGAAAGTCAGGGACAGAATAAGCTCCTTTGTTTCCATTCACAGTGGATCCATCAAGCTGCAGGAGTCAGAGTCAAGTCTGGTGCCCTGCTACTGACCCTTAGAGGCCACAACGTTCATTACACCACACAACATCAGTGGCACACACTCAGAAAAGTAGTTTTCCTACATTTATTTCCATGTTCTTATATTAATTTATTGCTAAATGCTGAATTTGTATTAGGTTCTTTCTAGTTTGTTTTATAATGTAATGTGAAAACTAATTTCCTGATTCTAAATTCATTTTAATGCACTGCTCACTTATTGTTGTCTAAACTGTTTGGGTCTGAGAAAACAAAAAATGACTTGTGTATATATTTTTTTGCTATCGCAGACAAGAGACAATTAAGAATAAATACATTATGTTGTGCTCTGGCACAACAACACAGACTCCAGATCAGCCAGACGTGGATACTTCAGTATTTGACCTCATGGAAGGAGACAGGGACCTCAGATCATCTATATCTAACATGGCCATCATTAGGACACTGACAGCCTCAGACAGGACTGGCCGGCTCTGTCTTCTCCTGAGATGAACACAGTGCATGCTTGATCATACTTTCAAAATAAAAGAACTTGGTAGAAATGTAGGACAGCAAAAAAACAAACAAAAAAAACTCAATATCTGCGCAGTGGACAGGAAGTTTTTAAAAAAATACTCAATGTACTGACACTGGAAAATGAACTTCAGTACAGTACTCAGGTAGCAGAGACCCAGCCACAGACACACTGATGTATTTTTGTTGTTGACATTTACATCCTGCCGGTGTGTCAAAAATTAAACTGTGACTGTAAAGCTTTACTTACTCAGCCGTTCTGCTGCTAATCTACACCTCCGTTCCTCTGCAGCAGCTTTGTGCTCAGAAACGTGGGCGCTGCCTCTACCTTCCTGACCTTTGCTATTGTTTCCATATTTCTGCAGCTTCCAGCTCTGCAGCATGAACATATAGGCTACATTAGATTGATTAAGCTGCAGTGCATGCCTGCATGGGGGTGGGGGGGTTGGGTCTGACTCCACATCATGAAGGTTGTTCTGGAATAAGTTTTAGTTTACGACCCCGCATTAACACTTTAACTTATTGTGCAGCTGCAGTTGGAACGGGGCGCCTGAACGCAGCCTCACAGCTCCATCTGAAAACTCCAGCTCAGATTCTATCTGGCAGGTTATGCTGTTTTTATTTTCTGCATAAACTTTTCATGAACACATGCCACAGAGAGTTTTGCAGCCATCACCACGGTGCTCTGATTATTCTGACCGCAGCAGAAAACTGTTTGAACACAGACAACATGCTCCGATAAGGGAAATCAGAAACACAGAGTGTTTGTCGCAGTGAGCCGTCATCGCTGGCAGACACACGATCAGATCACACACGTTTTCTGCGACCAGCAAATACGATGCTTATCTCAAAAGGCGACGTCTGTTGCGTGTGTGTTCCTGTCAAAGTGTGTAAAAACAGGTCAGGTGAAATGAGGAAGACGCTGCCACTGAGGCGGATCTTATTTTAGAGGATCTAAATGTGTAACTCCACTCTCATTGCTTTTGCAACAGAAGTAGAGCTGGTGATATGACCCAAAATTAAATTTCTGATTTTTCACAGAGATTTTTTTTTTTTTTACCTGTTAAAAACAAACTAAGTCTCCTCACTTTAATTAGCACATTATGCCATTAGAAAAGTTAAAGGGATAGTTCAACATTTTGGCAAATTGGCCCATTGCCATGATCCCTATAGTCATAGCAGTAGGTTCGTTACCTTTAATTGTCGGTGCAAGCTATTTTCAGAACGGCGGAGCAGAGCCGCGAGCTGCTCAGAGCTACGCTACAGAGGCTAATGGGATTTCTTGGTTTCCCTCATCAAACTCATCAAATACATAATCCAACAACTCCAAAACGCTCTGGTGGACAAGTTGTGACCTGCACATTCACCACGCTATGAGATAATAACGGAACGTTACAAGACAGAGTTGTTTTTGTGGTAAATTTATGCAAAACCACTGATGCTCGTTCCTGTCGGGGGCAGCTTTCAGTCTCTGCATTTGCCTTGAAAACAACTCTGTCTCGTAACGTTCCGTTATTATCTCATAGCGTGGTGAATGTGCAGGTCACAACTTGTCCACCAGAGCGTTTTGGAGTTGCTGGATTGTATATCTGATGAGTTTGATGAGAGAAACCAAGAAATCCCATGAGCCTCCGTAGCATATGAGCAGCTCGCGGCTCTGCTCCGACGTTCTAAAAATAGCTTGCACCGACAAATTATGGGAATGGGCCAATTTGCCAAAATGTTGAACTATCCCTTTAAAGTGACATTTGATTTTGATTTCTAAAATCGTCTTACACTATAGGTACAAAATGAATGAATAAAATCAATAATTGCCCAGCTGTTCATTCTGTATTATTAATGGTGACCAATGACCATTAACAAGTTCCACATGGGGAAAACCTGGACATGGTCGGTGCTGGGCTGCTGCCAGAACCTCAATTTCCCTGAGGGAACCCTCCCCAAGGGATTAATAAAGTACCGTACTATCTATCTATCTATCTATCTATCTATCTATCTATCTATCTATCTATCTATCTATGATGACAAGTGTGCAACTGGAACAAGACGCACACGAGAACACTTAATCTCATGGTGTGTACTGTAACTACAACAGCAGGTCCAAAGAGAGAGGTCAAATGCAAAATTATGGGCTGTGAACCCTGAACTGGGAGAAGAGGCTGCAGCCGATTTCAGGCACAGTATCTGAGATCTCTGTCTGAAGAGTGCAGAGGTCCTCACTGATCATCGCTTCCTGAAAGCTTAATCGTTTTAACGGTCGAGCTGCAGTCAAACCCCCGTCTGAGAGCGTCTTCACCACATCACCACAGGGGACAGAGAGAAATACACAGCATTCAGACGCCACAATTCACAATCAGCTGTATTCAGACAGGGAGAGCAGAGCACAACCGTGGTTGATGGCGCTGATGGGCGTTATCACCTCCGCCGAAACATGATGCTCGGTAAATTTACATCCTCATTCAAACTGATTCTTTGGGTTCATTTAGTTTATTCTACCTGGTCAAAAGTAAAAGTAACTGCAGGATCACTGTAGGAGAGGTAGCAGCCACAGTTCCATGTCAGAGTTTTAAACTCACATTTTTACACAACATTTCTCTGACTCGTCTGACACCTGTTCAGTACAGGTGTGTTCTCCAGTACAAACATGATTTGACTATGCACAGATACATGTTTGAGGTCATCCTCTACCTCACTGTGCAATACACCACAAGCATACCAGCTCATCTCCATTGTCCATCAAGGACAGACGTTTATAAATCTGTCTATTTGCACAGACTCTGCAGTATATTCACTGTATGTACTCTGCTGTAATCACCCAGGGACCATGCAGATTCTGACCTTTCTTCAGCGTCAGAGAGAGCGCTGAATACTCAATTGATTTTATAATAACTTCTTTTTTTACATCGCAATCAGAAAAACTGAGGAGCAGAAATTAAGAACTATCTCAAGAAGTGAATGATAACAGGTACAGGGAGTAAAGAGGCACAGTCAACCTCCAGTCCAAGACCTCTACATCATTCAGATATAACTTAAAGGGATACTTCACCCAAAATCGATAATTCACCAATCATCTACTCACCGTCGTGCCAAGGAAGGAGTGAGAGAAACTTTTGGAGTTATCAAAAAGGGGGGGGGGGGGGGGGGTGTACGGCAGGCATTTTATATAATGGTGGCGGATAGAGCTCACTTTTTAATCGTCCAAAACACACACTTTGAAACATCCAAATACCTTCATACTGCTCGCCTGTACTAACCCAAGTCTCCTGAAGCTGCCACATGGAAAAGTTGTTCGGAAAATTTTTTTTTTGATCTCTGTTTTTAGCCTTGTTGTAGTAGTAGCTCCCAGTGGCTCTGTTGATGTTTGTGCGCATGCGCGACATTTGCTGCGAGATGTTCTTCCGTGTTTACATCATACATCCAGTGGTTTACAACGACAAACGAACATCTCGCAGGAACTCCAAAAGTGTTTTGATAACTCCGTAAGTTCTCCGAACCCTTCCTTGGCACGACGGTGAGAAAATTGGTGAATTAACGATTTTGGGTGAAGTATCCCTTTAGTTCTCCCTTTCTCAATCAAAGCAGACAAGACAAAAACTGCCTATTGCTGTCACCAAAGCAAAACTATGTCTGAAGTGTAGCCACGAGTCAGCAGAGACCAAACACTGAAACACAGATCGACTCTTCATCAACACTCACCGACACTGATGACGTTGGCAGACAGGAAGTGGCTGCAGGGAAGGCTGGCAGTGCTCACGAAAGAGTCGCCGTCGGTCGTCACGGTAGTCCTCGACTTCAGAGACGGGTTGGGCGAGTCGGTGACCATGGCCATTCTGGCTGCCACGGACTCCATGACAGCTGATGTATGATGGACAGGCGTGAAGTGGCAGCAATTCACACACTTTTACAAAGTTGTAGCTGTTGACCTCACTCCTCTGAGAGTCAGTCCCTCAGTGCCTTTAGAAACTGTGATCCAGTCCAAATAGCGGGGGAAAAAAATAGTGACTACAGGTGGAGCTCAAGAAACGTCGTATCTCATTTTGAAATATATTCCGTCAGGTCGGAGGTAGTAAAGCTGAGGTGAAGAGGCAGATGCAGTGGGAGGTTCCTATGAATGAAGTTCAGTGGAGGTGAAAAGCAGCAGGCATTATGGCCCGGAGGCAGTCCGGAGTTCAGTGAACGGCCACTATCCAACGCTGTCAAACTGTCACAACAATCCCAGAAGCTCCAGTTTGGTCCCACGTCCAGGAAAGACGCTGAACAAGATCCTCAAATGTCACGTTTTGTGTTGAGAAAGCTGATTTCTGGTCTTTTATGAGCAACAACGTCTGTCAGAGGCCATCACCCAAAAAAACAAATCTGGTCCTCCAGGTGTGAACCATAATCACAGGCTCAAGCTGCTACAGTCACCTGCAGCGGGGGAGACAGACAGACAGAGGTGGGGGAGGGGGCACAGAGAAACAGGTTTGACATGATGTAAGTAGACATTAGAATTTTCCTTAAAGGATACATAAAGTATCTATCTATCTATCTATCTATCTATCTATCTATCTATCTATCTATCTATCTATCTATCTATCTATCTATCTATCTGTCAGCTGTGTCGGCTGATGGGGGGTCAGGGGTCACTCCCAGTCCCCTCAGGCTCTCTAAAAGACTCAGTCTGACCTGACGACCCTCAGACATTCCTACGCTCTGCTTCTGTCTTCGTTGCCCCTGTCAAATAAAGATGTAGAATATCCAGCGAAGTTCATTTTGACCTCAGATTCAACTAGTGCTGCTGTATCTCAACGTCACAGCACAAGTCACACACATGAAACCATTAAGATGAGAAAAATGAAAATCTGGAGGCAGCAGGAAAAGAACGAAGAAAAACTGAAGTTGTACTGAAACTAATTACTGAAAATATTTTTAAAAAGGAGATCATCCAAAGCTTTTGAACACATTTAAACACCTGAATCTCCTCGAGTTTGAGGAAAAACATCAAGGTGAATACAATGTATACAGTGCAGTGCAGTGACAGTTGCCGGCATGTCAGACCACACCTCAGACTCACTTCACCTCTCCTTCCTAAACTCCTTTTGTTTACCTACCTTGCCGCCTTCCGCCACACATCCCCTCACAGAAACCCACCAGCGTCAAGATCGGTTATTAAGCAGCAACACAGCTCGGCTCAGCTCGAAAAGACTGCTTTAAAAATCAGCTTTTTAAAGTTGAAAGCTTTAATGTTGTGTACAGTACGTGATCCACCGCCCTGCTGAGGACTGAACAATGCGAGTGTGTGTAATGTGTAGTGGGGGCGTCAGTCGCGGTTAGCTAGAAGTGGTGGGCCGGACGGAGGACGTGTTGAGAACTGTCTTTTGAAAGGTTGGCGGTCAGATTGCCTGAGCAGCAGGTCTGAACACGTTCCCGTTGGCATCAAACACACACCATACACACTCCACCTGGACACAAGCGAAGGTGTGTGTGTGTGTGTGTGTGTGTGTTTAGTGCTGTGGCTTCAGTTGGAATGTGACAAGGTAATTCCTTCACTGACTGAAGAATTTCATCCATTCAGTTTACACACACAGTGATTTTGAAATAATGTTAAATCCAGATCAGACTGAAGACTGAATCATTTCTTAAACTTTTTTTTTTCCGTTTGAAAAAAAAAAATTATGATGAATTGCATGACACCCGTCAACAAGCCAAGACCGTGTATCCTAACATGATATTTCATAAATCCTTTGTCTTCAGTGTTGTTAAAGTGACTCATCGATGACACAGAGCTGCCATCAATCAGAGCTGTGGACACATCAGGATGTTCAGTGCACTCATTTGCTCATTCACTGCTCCTAAGTGGCCTAAAGAGTTCACTGAAGCAGGTTTAATTGGGATTAAATGATTATAATATTCAGGTTTTCCGCATTATTACCTATGCTCTGTCTTCATATTAACGTGAATGAGTGATTTGATCCATGATGACACAATGTGAGTTTGTGGATAACTGAATGAACATGTTTCTGAAAGTGAGTCATTCGGGAAGTGCTTCAGCAACAAACAGAAACACCAAAAAAGATAGCAGGCACAAGGCTGTGTCCATGAAAGCCTCACGGTGGAAATGTCAGATAAGCATCTCGTCTGTCCACCTATCTTTGACTTGTCCTGACATGTGGTGACTTTTCCTGCACAAGCCACGTTCAGTCTGTTTGTCCAGGACTGAGATCAGGGCGTCATACGTCATCGAGTGAGCAGCCTTCACTGAATTTTCCTGCTGCATTGTTGAGAGCATGAGCACAATGGTTGACAAGATCCAAGGTTCAGCAGGTCAGGAGCGTGTCTAAACAGATCACCATCCACCAGAAGGCAACTCTGTCGAGTCTATTTCTGTGAGTTCTACGAATCATGGGATCGATCTGCTGCTGCTGCTGTCATGAGATGTCAGCACCTGAGTCCCTGTTTAGCTCTCTAAGACTCTGTCTTCATTCAAATGACCACACTTAACTTTCCACATTACAAAACTGCCACTTTATGATAAGTACACACTATTAAGCATTAGTTAAGCATTAAATACTGAATTTACAATACACGATACAAAGTTGACCACTATACACTTTAGTACACCACAAAGAGATGAATGAAATTGTGTGAAATCATGGTGGGTCCAGGTGGGCGGGGCTCAGGGCATGGTTGAGGGGACTGACTGCTTTGTTGTGACATCACAAAGTCACAGAAGTCCTGATGGCTCATATTGAGACTCAGTTTCTGAATACAGCCTGTGTGCATTTCTCTGTGGACTGAGCACTTTCACACTTTGACTGTATAATATAGAAACTAGAGCTGATCTATAATCAAAACAAACATTGAAATATCACTTTATATAATATAGGACCTTTAAACCTAGATCTCAGACACCAGAAGGCTAAGTAATGATATTAGCTGTGGTGGAATTAAGAGGATTTATTTTAAGTACTTAAGTAGCCTACAAATTTGTCTATTTCTAATTGTGTACTTTCATTTAATGTCACTTTATTTTTCCACTCCACTACATTTCAGACAGAAATATTATACTTTATACTCCAATATACTTGACAGCTTTACTTCACCAAGCGAAATATTGCAAGGACTAACACCTCCATTCACTAAAGCACGCGGTGAACTGAGGGGAGTCAAGCTGAGCCGAGCTCCCCGATTGTCATTGTATAATTTGCATTCTGGGAAAAAATGTTTTGCAAGCCTGAGGGGAAAATGGTAACGCCTCTTGTCTCTTTGATAAAAGAGAAGAAAACATATCAATCCAGTTGATGCAGGTTTTAATCACACTCAAAATCCGGGGGCATCCAGGAATTTACACTTGAGTTTTCCCCCTTAACAAACGATCCATCATTCTTTAGTGGTAGATCTTACACTCATCACTGGCTCCACTATAATTATATAGGCCTACCACAACATGTGCTGTGTACAGATATCTACACCAGCACCACAAGTTGAGCAAGGGCACTACGGAGAGTATGACTGTTAAGTGGAACAAAAGACTTCCTGAGAGCAGTAACATTAACCTGTAGGTTAACACCCTTTTTGTTGCTAAGTACAGAGAGTTACTTACAAGCTCAAGCACGGTCATGCACTTAACCTCTGTTTCACAACACCGACCCTGCCCACAGAGAGAAAGCATTCATCTCAAGCCCTATGAATGAAACACAACCATGCATGTACTGTACGCCCCGCAGATACGACACAGTCAACATCAGTGGAATCGCAGCAGCCGCCGTCAGCACAAGACGACTCTCATGACTGAAATCTACACGGCCATAATGAAAGCTTGAATAATGTATTAACCGTGTTGTCAGAAGGTGAGTCAGCCTGCCTCAGCTCTGTGTAATGTGTTTCAGCATGAGATTTTGACTGTCGGGTATTGTTGTGACTATCTCATAGCGCACATGCGCACACACACACACTTAACACAGTCCTATGCTGAACTGGCTGTTTTCCTAAGCTGCCTGTAAGTGAGAGGGAGACATGTACAGACACACAAACAGTGGATATTAACTGCTATTATCACATCATAAAAGATGATTAATCCTGTCAGAGCCACTGCTTGATATGTGTGCGTACAAGCCGGAGAGGCTGGTACATTGATTAATTTGCCTGTGGCATTTGTACATGCGCAGATGTTAGCATCTCTGCAGTAGCCAGATGTTTCAGTCCAACAGTCAAAGGCAAAACTGACACAATGGCTCTTTATTCCATGTTCCCCACCTGACTGCTCCCTCCACACAACACATGTATCACACAATGGGATCCATTCAGTGCACATACTTTCAAGAAAGTGAGCAACCATCCAAGATAATGTACACGACAGTAAAGTACATTCTGCTGAAAGGACGAAATGATGCTTCATTCCTATAGGCTAGTTTCACATCAAATAAGAAATACCAAGAAAGGGTTCATCGGCAGGGTCAACAAACACTCATAGTGAAATAATGCTGGAATGCACTGGTTGTGGTTGTTGTAGTAATTTAAATTCACCTGGCTGAATAAAGGTTTGATCAAAATAAACACTACTGTTATTACGTGGTATATTTTGTAAGTTTAAAGGAGAATTCCAGTCATTTTCTAAGTAACGCTCTACAGCTCTAGGTTCCCGAGTGCAACCATAGGAAAGAATCCCAAAAAAGATATGTGCAGACCAAAATATTTTTTTCTTTCTAAATCCATGTTTTCCTCGCGTTTTTGTCTTTGTTGATATGGAAACAGTCCCAAGCTCGACAGTCGACTAGTAGCCTAAGGTCTACCCTGGAAGCTAGTGTAAACAGAGACTGTACGTGATAAAAACACGTTACTGCACGCTCATATTAACAGCATTATGCACACGCAGGAATTGGTGAATGTTGCAAAGCATTTGTAGTGATATTTTGAGCATTATATAGAGGCCAAAGTCGTGGTTAGAAAAACTGCCCCCATTACTCGGGGACCTAGAGTATGTAGAGAATTCTCCTTTAAGCACAGATTTGAATGTTTGTTTTGTACAGTAGTCAGAACTAAATTCAGATGGACAGCGGGGCACGATTACCTGTTAGTGGTGTTTCACATGTTATCGTACCGTTAGCTTAGTTTCGGTGTTTAGATGGGTCCCTCACTTTTCTGTGTCCCCAGAAACACTTGTGAGTTTTTACACTGCATGCGTTGGAAAGTGCATGCGTTGGAAAGTTGAAAGTGGTTTCAAGAATTTGTAGCACGTCTGTGAATTTGCATGTATTTTTGTAAGTTGCAGTGTGTTGAGCCCTCAGGGCCACCTTAGTTTCTGGCTGATTAGCTGTTCAAGTTAATGTACTTTGTCACATTTATGCAAAAAATAAAAATCATAATAATCCACTAGGCATCATCACCATGGATATGTATTGCCCAAAGCTGATCAGGCTCAATCATAACCATAAAATCCTATTTTGGTGTCCCCTACACTTTACCTACCACCGATGAGCCTAAGTTTCAATCATGTGAAAATTGCTGTAAAAATTTAGGTAATTCATGCTTCATTTGGGACGTAATAGTTTCGATTTTATACCTTACATCCAAAGGGAGCTTTCATTTCAGTTGACATATTATTCCATTGAATAAATGTGCACCCACAGATGGCACAAACACCAGGAGCAACAGCAGTAACACACTTTCCCAGAGAGCTGAATTGTTTTCAATCTGTCAGGTCTTTATCCCAGGTAAGGTGCCGGGTTTCAGTGCCGTTAAATCCCCCATGACTGAGCTGAAAGAGGCTGAAAACCAACACCCTGCTGAAAAACAAGCCTCCACAAAGGGTTAGAGAACCGGATTTTCCCATCAAACCCCGCTCGCGTTCATAGCTGCCAGGTTTGGGTGATTCAGTTGGTCAGCAGCATGTCACAGAGAGAAGTGTATGTGGTGTGTTCAGCACAAGAGAGTCACACACACTCACACAGCATGGACAGGGTAGGTGTAAATCTATAGCTAAGATGAAACAGGATGTGGAGTAGAAGTTTTCAGAATGTATCACATTAATGAGAGAGACTGATGCTGAGAGATTGAAAAAGTGTGACAGACAAAGAGGCACAGCAGGGACTTCAATCTCAACACACATTTCAACACTGGTTCGGGACTGCTGCTGTTTCAAATGATGCTGCATGCACGACAAACCTCGACAGTTTACACAAAATCTGTCCACATAAAAACACTTGCTGAGGTCCTCAGAACCCTCCCTGTGGTTGTTCCTGCAACAGAAAGTGTCTCAGGGCCACACCTGACCCACACTGGTATCTGCACAATGAACAATACTCATGTCAACTTAAGGTTCATCAACTGCTGATCATCAGCATTTGGCTCTGAGCATCACTGTGTATGTGAATGTCCACACCGAGCCATAGTCATGCGTTCTGAAAACTATTTTCCACCAGTTAACGAAGATAGGAACATTTCAGGTTGTTGATAGTATAGGTTGTAAAAGGACAGTTCATTATGTATTTCTTTGCACTAAAAAAAGGGGAAAATTATGATTTTCATTATTTATAGGTTATAAATGTTATTATTTTACTATCTGGCCCAATTGAGATCAAATTGTGCTGTATGAGGCCCTTGAACTAAAATGAGTTGGCACCCCTGTCTTAAATCCCTTAGCCTATAATGCAGACTGAAATTTGGAGTCGTTATTGAGACACACCTAAATTGCCTTAATTATATAAGAGACAGAGAAATCAGTCCACTGCAAGTTAAAAAAAGGGAGACCTGAGAGTCATGTTGAAACAAAACCTAGAAAAACTCATGACATCTGTATATTCAGGCTGCATTAGCCTATAATAGTTTGTGTCCAAGTCTCTCCAAAGGCGTAATCAGACAGCTGTGTCTCATTTGGAACCACTTCTACCAGTAGAAAGTGGAGCAGACTATGATTCCCAGATCACTAAGTGGCCATCTGTGTCTCAGAAATATAGCCTGTTTCTACGTATTTGTGAGTAAGTACAAATAATAGAATACAATGTGTGATAAAAAAATTTAAAAAAAAAAAAAGGACATGGACCCTCATAGAGGATTGTGCAACTTTTCCAAATACTGATTCTGGACATGTTTGGGCATTGTGTGCATGAATAAAATCAATGCCCCTAAGTCTACGTCTTGTCAGCATATGATCTAATCAACATTCAGACTTTTAGTAAGAATCACCTCAGACGGTGATTAACAGGGGCAGACAAAACACACACAAAAAGGCCATTATCTATTAAATCTGTCAGACAGCTGGTATGGCTGAAGTAGAGTGTGTTTAATGGCGTGAAACGTGGATGTTTGCATGTGAGGCATGCAATGTTTGACAAATAGGCTTGGACAGTACAAAAATACAAAATATGTTTGATGATGTCCTTTTACGCAATAAAAGAACAAACAAAAATAATGCTCGAAAATAGAGTTTTTTTTCACTTGACCTGTTAGAATAAAAAGGAGCATTGAAAAAATTCAATATGTTTCTGGCAAATAAAATGAATGGCTTAAGCGCTTTGAATATTGTGAATAGTGCAATATAAATGTAAGCCATCACTCCTATTCATTATTCGCACAAACCATGAAAACATGCAGGTCAGCTTGCCTATAAAAAGTAATGTTATCACTTTAAAAGGGCTGTTTTGTCAGTTTTGCCATAGCCAACATTAGCATTAACAGAGTTACTGAGCAGTCAACATGAAAATTCAAAAGTCAAACCACAGTGGTGGAAAATAATTCCCTTGTTTTGTTGCTATTCCTATCATTTCTTTTCTCCCACAAAAGTTAGCATGCTAACCACCTAGCTGGCTAGTTTTTCAATATTGAGTCATAGTTGCGTCCTGCCTGGCAAACGACATAATCGCTTTCTTGCAGCCACAACAATGGCTGACGCTCAAGGCAACGCTGGCAAATAGACAGAACTCCTTTTTTAATGTTGCTGTCAGTCTTGTTTTTTGTGTTTGTGTGAATATTAGTGTCAGGTCAGTGGATCTACTTCCTGAATGCGCCTGAGAGCACATCTATTGCATTTCAGGTTCTCCGTAACCTTTTCAACTGAAACAGACACAATCTAATGTCTACAGAATCAGGAGCCAGAATGAACATGCGGAGTAGCCTATATAATAGTCAAACCTTAAAAGATTTCTCCAATTCTGCAACTCTTTCACAAAGTCCCAAGGCTAAATTTTACCAACAATTTGTAGTCAAAAGGAAAGTTATTTCAGTGGAACTCAAGATTCAAGTCAGATGGTTTTCCTTTCTATATGGCCAGCCAGTTGGTCCAGCGCAGTCGGCATCTGGGCAGTATAGGCTACTTGAAAAGGTCATCGTAATTCACAACCAGAAGCTCAAGGGAAAATAGGAAATTGTTTGGGAACCACAACTCTGAAAAGGTCAGGAAGTATGCTCCAAATGTACCAAGACACTGGGATTATGGAGTTGTTTAGCTTTCGTTTTTGGTGTAGGTTAATGATATTCCCTTCTCTGACACATTCAAAGAAAGAACATGAAACGTAGCCTGAGCGTCTCAGAATGTAAATGTTTTTGTTTTGTTGGAGCCAGCTGCCACTTTCATCTAGATGTGCTGCAGCTGTAATTACAGACGTGTTAATTGCCACTTCAAGTGCTCAGTATTTAAGCTGTGATAATTTTCTAATGTAATGACTGCTGGGTGGTGGCACTGCACAGCAATAGTGAACTACACGGCAAACACAACACGCACATGCTAGCACTTGTTAGTTTGCCAGTGAGCTGGCAGCATAACAAATCATCTAGTTGTGTTAATGATGCAGAGTGTTGTACTTGATAATAGTCATCATAAAAAGTCCTGCAGAAAAGAACTTGCACACACACCCACAGGCACTTTGTTAGCCACAGTGGTTGTGCCTGCGTCATTCTCCATCAGAGGCCTGGCAGTTGGCAGGTCCTGCACATTTTCTTAGCTGTACATTGGACTTTTTCCAGTTCTGTCAGCCCCTGGTAATTCTCAGTCTTCTCATGTGTGGGACATCTGTCACATCTGACCTTGTCAACAAACACTGCGTCTGGTTGGACGGCCACCAGCTTGTCAGGCTGGATCAGGAGCTTAGCCGTGTTGTTCGAATGTCCAATACGATTGCCATTCATTACCACATTAATCCTACAGTATTACATGTAAATCAGTAAGGTTCAGATATACTGTATATAATGCACACAAATATTTCTTGTTGTTTTATAAAGCTATGTATTTGCGTTGGATGTATTTGAAAGAATCTGTAGTTTACATCCAAAAGTAGGCTATGCTTGTATGTTTGCACACTTGACAGTGCATTTGGGGTTTTTGAAGATGAGACTTCCCTGATGTGACTCCATCCATTATACATTTTTTTTCCAACAGGGAATTAGCTGTAGCCAATCAGATTCCTCATTTCAGTCAAACCAAAGAGCATCTCAGAAAAGCAAAGGGTAAGTAGCTAAACATAAACTCGGTGTCGAAACACATTACATCTCCATCCATCCATCCATCCATCCATCCATCCATCCATCCACTGCCATATCTATGCAGATGTCACAGGGAGTTGGAGTCAATCCCAGCTGACATAGAATGACGGTGAAACAAACAACACACTCACACCTATGGGTAGAGTCAGCAACAGCAACAATGTCCTCACCCTCTAAGCTTTTTAGATACAAGTTGTACTTTGTGCTGTATTTTACATATAAAGTCTGTGACTGTCGATTACTGCCACGGAGATTTTTTGCTAGTAATTCATGGTAAATATTATTTTTAGTCACAGTAAATTGCCTGCTGTTTAATATTCATTGGAATGAACAGGGGAGAGAACTGTGATTTAATCCAGTGAGAAAGATGTAAAAGAAATGCCACACTTTGAATAAGTTAATAACTGAAAGGGATAAGGTCTCACACAGTCACAGAGAAGGTATTAGTGCTGAAACATTGCTTCCAATAAATCATCTTGGAAAAGTGTTTCAGATAGACGCTGTGGAATCGACTCGGTTCTGACCCGGATGCTGCTGATGACATTTTTCTGCCTGTCAGCAAGAGATCCAAACCAAGACTGATTGTTCTTTGTTTCTAAAGAAAAATAACTGTTCAGAGTGAGCCACACTGCTGCATAGGGTGACATGATGTTTCTTCATCTTTCCGTCACATCTTCATCATCATCACATCACATCAGCCAGCTGCTGGACTGCGAGACCGGGATGTAATTGGACTAGGAAACGGGACTTGACAACCTCATGTGTTTCCATGGGGATTAACTGATTTCTGACTCATTAAGTATTCATATTTTTATGAACATTTCTTAACAGTGTATTGGTGCTGGAAACGCATATTTGCATTTTCATTTAGCTTTTTTTTCTTATACATTGACAGATCCAAATCTCCATGGAATATGAATCATTTCCAGAGCAACTGCAGTGGAGTAGCTACACCCCAGCCCTGCAGAATGTCCACTTAAGGACTTAATAAATTATGGATGTGAATGGCCCACACATTAGGATTTAGCATTGACTCAGTCCCACACACACTGTCCTGCTTCCTCATATAGCGATAAAATACTTATGGAGCATTGTCCTATAACTACAAAGTGATTCGTAAACAAAATAAGAGAAGAGGTGAAAAGAATAAATACATGAAATCTTATGTGTTGGGATAATATAATGTCAAATATCACCATGCTTTCACAGACACGGAACATTTTAAGAAAGGATTCAAAAGAAGTTAATTACTCAGCATGACGGGGTCCAACATGCCAGGGCGATAAATCAGAAAGCTGTTGAGGAATAAGGTTAGTTAAGGTGAAGCAATAAAACTTAAAATCAGTTCCAAACAGGAGCCAATGTAAAGAGGCAAGGGATGTGATCATGTTGCTAATAAGTCAAGCAGGAGCATTTTGAACCAGTTGGACACAATGGCGGGAGCCCTGGCTGTGTTACAATAGTCAAATGAGGGCAGGGGAGCGTGGATGTGCTTCCAGCATAGTTTTTTTTAGTTTTTATTTATTGTTTTTGTTACCTTTTACGTGGGAAAACCATGTTGAATCTAAATATAAATCAAGACATGTCTGGAGGGGAACTGTATGATGATGAAACGGATAAACTAATGTTGTTGGTTCTGCTCTGTACCCTCAGTTTCGTGGTAAACATTTGGTGAGGGACCTGATAAAGATCGTTCAGAGCCCTAAAGACATTAAACAACTGCTGCCTGACTCCACCTCCCCCTGAGCACTGAGCAGTTAATTCACCTTGAAGCGCAAAATTGGAAAATACGGAAAATTGACCCTACAATGGCAAAATGCACTGATCTCATGATACAGGATATTTTCTCTCCATATTTTAGTATGTGCAATGACCACAGTCCTATCAGCACCAAACAAGCCCTTGTTTGTTTTGCATTATGGCCCTTATAAAAAAAAGTCATATGGTACAATATACCTGCTCTCTGACTTCAAACAGTCAGTGTGGTGAGTGTGACACAGCACCTCTAATGCTTTCAGATAGACAGCAGACTGTCAGCAAAGGCCTGAAGAAGAGTCACTGTCTGTTATGTGTGACGTCACGGCTGCATAGACATAAAAACTGTCCTATGATTGGGTTGTAAAACTTGGTTAAGGTGGTAAACTGTGTTCACGGTTTAAAGGAACCAGGAAGGAAACAGGACAGTCACATGATTTATTATCCCGTCCATCCAGCCTGACCTCCCCCATAGTTCCTACAGAGTTTAGTCTGTCTTACATAACTAACCATGTCACCCATTCCTTCTGAACAGATACAAATCAGAATCCATACCACTGCTTTGTCACTTTTCAACAATTTTAAAACACGTTTTCATAAACTGTGCCACCAACTGAACCCAAAGAACGCCTAAAACATTTACAAAAACCTCATTAGGCCCTTATTAGAAAACTCAAAGACAGTAATCACCCCATCACAAAACAGTAGAAACTCCACAGAGCCTTCTGAAGCAGCTCTTTCAAAGACCCTCAAAGCAACCAGCAACACGCAGGATATGATACTAGGTAGGGAAGTGTGTGTGTGTGTGTGTGTGTGTGTGTGTGTGTGTGTGTGTGTGTGTGTGTGTGTGTGTGTGTGTGTGTGTGTGTGTGTGTGTGTGTGTGTGTGTGTGTGTGTGTGTGTGTGTGTGTGTGTGTTGTTCAGGGTGAATCCCAGACATTACTTGTTGTGTTTGATGCTGCAGCTGAAACAGATGTTGTCTGAGGTAATTATGGAAATAACTTTGTCTCTGTCTCCTCAGCAGGTGTCGCCTCAGCTCCCCTGCTTCCGTCCAGGTCTGTGGAATGAATTGTGTGTGTGTGTGTGTGTGTGTGTGTGTGTGTGTGTGTGTGTGTGTGTGTGTGTGTGTGTGTGTGTGTGTGTGTGTGTGTGTGTGTGTGTGTGTGCGGTCCTTTGAGGATGTCCTATCACAAACAACCTGCCACCCACGCATCGGCTACCGTGTCCTCTATTGTTATGTTGTAGCTTTACTACCGCGGGCTGAACTCAGATCACCCTGATATAAGAGGCAACAATAAATGATACTGGCCTAAATCTGATCCGACTAAAACGGTGTCAACCTGTGTGGCGCAGCTGTGAATGTGCTTTGTATACGTTACAGTAGATCCACATACAGGTAATATACAATAATGTGGGCATTCTCCTGACGTTTCACATGGTAAATGACTGAAATAAATCAGTATACGGCACATGAGAACATTAATTTCACATACAATGTCATGACTGCTATTCTATTTGTCCATTACAGTCACTGTCACGTGGTTAATTGCAGACACCACTAACAGGTAGCCTGAAAAGCTGAAGCGCTCCAGCCACTTTTTTTGTGTCCCAGAGAACTCAAGTGCACTGAACTATCAGTGCCACCGTACATGTCAGCCAAAAAAAAGTACTCACCCATTCATTCATTTACTCACACATACACATCACACCCATACACTGTAAGACAACTTCAGCATGGGACCTGAAGAAGCCAGGGACTGAACCATCAACCATCTGATTAGTGAATTTCCTGCTTGAACTCCTGAGCCACGGTTGCCCTCAATCCAATATTTGCACACAAAAAAATAAAAAATGAGCATGAGAGGACTTTCAAATACTTCACATGTGAAATACACCTCATTCACAAATTCACATCTGCACCTTAATTTACCACAGCACATGTGAAACAGCATGTCACACAAGGATGTAAGGTTTTATTTCACACTTGTGAAATACTGGTACTGAACACTGTCTCTTGTCCTGAGAGGATATAAACCTCAGGAAAACACTGAGTAAATAAAGTCATCAATTGATTTTAATGACTTGTGCAAACACGGTCCAACTGACAGTACAAACTATCCATGTTTGCCATTTATGTCGACACAGATCTCCTAACAAGCCTGGGGGAGATACAGTACCACAGTGTGTTGAAAACTGTAACTGTGATTCATACTATTGTGATAACACACACACAGACGCACACACACACGAATGGTGATGATGTTTATGTATCAGCTACATCCTGAGTACCATCTCCTCTCTGCTCAGTCGTCCGGCTCAAATATAGTGAAGATAATGCACCTGATTCATTTCATCTGCGATCCTTTAATCCAACAGAAGCCATAGAAAACCTAACCCTGAACTGACTGGTGCACAACCTGAGATTTACCTTCCTGATGTCACATCAGAAACAATGCCAGCAACATGTAGCACACCAAACAAGTCCACATTCAACATTAACAACAGCTGTGATCACAGAAGCGCTGTTATCAGCCATTCAAATCCTGTTCAGGCTGATGCCTTAACTCAAGCTTAGACAAGAAGTTAAACAGTTGATGTCAAATCAAATGCCTCAAAACCTGCAGGTAACAAACACAAGGTGCATTCAGCCAGTCATGAATGTGTCTTACCGTGTGATATCTCAGACTCTCCCTGTGTCTCCCTCACTAGAAGTCCAAGCAAAACAAAAAGAGTGCTTCCCATACCATCCACCTTTACACTGAAGCAAGTTGCAAGTAGCTCCCAAGTTAAAGGGAGGAGTGAAAGGAAAGCCCCAGCTCCGCCCTTCACTCTGGGAGCAAAGTTCAGCTTCCTGGTGTGCAGGATGGTGAGGCAGCCTGTGCGAGCAGAGTCCCAGTGAAAGAGTAAGATTGGGTTTATGAAGGGATGTTCTCCGTAGTGGCTACAGTACACCTAGCTGGCTCAGGGAGCAGCAGTGAAGAGACAAAGAAACTGGTTCTGCAACTTTTCAGGCAGATCACAGCAGTGGAGTCTGCGGTTTGAGTGAATAAATGAATGAAAGTGTACTTACCCAGGTAGAAGAGCAGCGGTGAAACACTGTGGCCACAGTTGGGATTTAGCAGTAAAGCTTTACAGGTGATGTAGCCTACAACACACAAAGTGTTTCATAATATGGGTCAGAAGTTCGAATATGTATCGGCTTGTATTAATTAAAATATAAAAGGGGGGAAAATATGTTATAACATTACAGCTAGAACCTGAATGACAAATTTTACCAGCTCCCTATATGGGCCAGAATCAATTCATCATTATGGGTGGTGTCAACACCTGGGTTCGGGTTTACAATACTGTTTTGAGTTAGTATAATAAGTATTTATAACTGCATTTCTTTATACTTATATATTTATTAATGAGTAAAATAGACAGGTAAAATTGTCAAGAAACAAAGATTACCATGTGTGTTTTTTAATAGAAAATGAGGTTGTAATTCTTCCTCCTACCATCAAGCGGCGCTGTGAGTTATGAGGATGAGTATCCGCCTGGTTTGTTTACAGAGCGGCAACTTCCCATGTGCTTCCTGGACGTAGCCAGAAACAGTAGAGAAGCATTCTCTTTTAACTTCATGAAACTATTTATCGTGTAATTTATGTCTTAAGTCTTTCGGGGACACACAGAGCAGCCCACGGTGACAGACGGTCACTCCACGGACTCGGGATGGAGGCTAGTCTGTTAGCGACGTGCTAACTACTAACTCAGCGGCTTGTTGAGTGTTCATGTGCGGCACAGCTGCGTTTAACGGGACTGACGAGCTTCTGTTTCACTGTTTGGAAGATTTCGACCGAGAATATGTCGCCATGAACTGCACCTCAGCTGTTCGTCCTGCTGCCTAGCGCCCAACGTCGGCTCCGTGGTGTTAGTTAACGATGCCGCTCGGTCCGGCTAATCAGGCCCAGCTGATCCGGTCCAGTCAGAAGGACGAGTACTATCAGAGCTTCCTGAGAAACAACGCAAACGAAGCCTTTCAGACACTCGCAGGTAAGTTTGTACACATAGAAAAGTAGTTTTTTTTTTTTTTTTTTTTACCTGGCTTGTAGTAACGTTATGCAACTTCAGAGCTCACTAACTAACTATCGTCTGGAAAGTTGCAAAATTCACTTTGCCTGACTTTTTGTGCCTAATTAGTAGTTAGTAAATAAAGCTGGGAGACTTTCCACTTCCAATTAGACACAGATTTAATCCACCTGGTGTCATGTCAGTGTATCACATGCGTCTAATTGTGCAGCTCTATTGGAGATAATTGGTCAAGCAATATGAAATATGTCTTTTTAAGTTTTCACACTCTAAATATAAATGTTAATGCAGGATTGATTGAGTACAACTTTTCTAGCTGTTTTTGATGTTTGTGATGTTTGATGTGTGCATTACATTGATTGTTGCCGACGTTTGGTGAAAATTTCATGTATAGCTCTATAATAGCTCTATTGGAAATATATTTTCTGATGAAAATAATATTGACGCATTCAATGCTTATTTTCCCTGCTGCAGATGAGCCGGTTGCCCTCTAAATGAAGCCTTTGCTCTTTAGTGGAAGTCTGAATATTTCAGTTTGTTGAGCCTTGTGTGTTTTTTAATCTCCTGTAGGAGCCAAAAGATGGCTGGACTGGAGGAAAGAGATAGAGCTGCTGTCAGACCTCGTGTACTATGGTTTAACAACGTTCTCAGGTAGTTATCCACCAAAACAGCACGAAACCTGACTTCACTTAATGCACATTCAATTCTTGTTCTTATCATCATAAGAACTCTGATCTGAATAATTGTATTCCCTAGGTTACCAAACTCTGGGTGAAGAGTATGTCGGCATCATCCAGGTTGATCCCACTAAACGTCGGATCCCCTCTCGGGCCAGACGCAGCCTCTTTGTGCTCGGCTATGCCTTCTTGCCCTACCTGCTGGACAAGGTCCTGGTGTGCCTGGAGAACGAGCTGGAGCGTGGGCAGGAGAGTGTCAGCGGTGTCGGTCGGCGGCAGGCAGCGGCCGGGCCATGGAGCCTGCAGGCTTGGCTGAAGACATGGGTTCAGAGGGCGGTGGGGCTGCTGTCGGAGCCCCAGAGGAGAGCGTGTCTGCCAGCTGTGTTTGTCCTCCAGCAGGGTCTGACCCTCCTGCACCGGCTCCACGTGGCTCTCTTCTACATCAGCGGCTCCTTCTATCATCTGTCAAAGCGGACGGCTGGTATCTCCTATGTACGTGGCTTTTTTTTCCAACATTTTATAAATCTGACGGATTAGAAAAATAGCATTTGTTTTATTATATTCTCAATTGATAAACAAAACATATAAGTAGACATATTAGCCATAGAGTGACTTGTTTGTTGTGTAAATATAAGTAAATGTTCTTGTCCTCTATAATGTAATGAAAACTTTCCTGCAAGTTCATGAAGCATGGAATACAGAGTTCTACAAGTTTGTGCAAATCCCTCTCTGTACAGATCTCACACTGTCTGTGGCTTAAAAAGCACATGAAAGGGATAGTTCAACATTTTGGCAAATTCACCTGCAGGTGGACAAGTTGTGTGTAGGTCACAACTTGTCCACAAGAGCGTTTTGGAGTTGTTGGATTATGTATTTGATGAGTTTGATGAGGGACAGGGGACCTGTACCATTCACCTCCATTGTGTTCACTGAGCAGCTCACGTCTCTGCCCCGCTGATCTCAAAACAACATGCACCGATAATTAAAGGTATAGGCGAATTTGCCAAAATGTTGAACTGTCCCTTTAAATCAATTTATGCTGCTCCATATGTAGCAATGCAGTTATGTGATTTGTCCCTCAGAGAGAAAAATGTTGCACTTGTATAGAGTTAAAGAACTGTTTGAGTGAAACCACTGCCTGAACAATGTCTTCATATCATGCCACCTGTGTGTTTATGTGTGTAGCTGCGTGTGATGGGGCTCAACAATAATGACGGGGCCATCAGGAGCAGCTACAGGCTGCTGGGGGCCCTGTCCCTGCTTCAGCTGCTCATCACCATGTGTCTACAGTTCAACAACTTCAGACAGAGGCAGAGAGCCAGGCAGGAGTGGAAGCTGTACAGGAACCTCAGGTACAGGACCAGCACCAGGGCCGGGCCCACATGTACTGCATCTAGTCAGGGCAGAATTTAAATAAGAATAACATATCTTTGCTAGAGTAAATATATCAATGTTGACATGAATAGTATTTTAAATGGGGTCCGAACTAAAGTCATTAGACTTCCTGCTGTTGAACTTTTTGGCATATTTAGCTGTGCACTTGAACAACAAATGTATTGTCCATTAAAGGGATACTTCACCCAAAATCGATAATTCACCAATCATCTACTCACCGTAATGCCAGTGAGATTTGCTGTGAGATGTTCTTCCGTGTTTACATCATACATCCAGTGGTTTACGACGACGAACGAACATCTGGCAGACACTCCAAAAGCGTTTTGATAACTCTGAAAGTTCTCCAAACCCTTCCTTGGCATGATGGTTAGTAGGAAATTGGTGAATTATTGATTTTGGGTGAAGTATCCCTTTAATCATGGGGTAATATTTTGGTTTGCCAGCCCTCAGCAGATAAACTGCACATGTAATCATGAATACTGACCTAGGCACAGCCGAGACACTGAGGACCACAGGACCTAAATGAAGCAATGTAGTAACAGCTCTCTGTGACATGATGTGAGCTTAATGCTGAACACTTTGACCTTCAGTCCTCAGCACACACAGAGCTCCAGCCCCAAAGCTGCCCGCTGCATCCTCTGTCTGGAGGAGAGGAGACACTCCACCTCCACCCCCTGTGGACACCTCTTCTGCTGGGAGTGCATCACAGAGTGGTGCAACACCAAGGTCAGGCTGAGTCCCAAATGTCGGAGCATTACAACACATTTCCTCCATCACATGTCTTACGAATAACAAACTTGTATATTCACATTAACATCAAATACAGAAAATAGGCTGCTAGCTTATAATAGTGAAGTAAATAGTGCAGTGTTATGGCGATCATACTGTGTGTTGGATTCTGTATTGTGTACAGACACTTGACTCCAGAGTGAGGTCTTCTCCTTGTCTGACTGTGTGTGAGTAAATGTTAACATTGACACTTGTGTTTGTGTCTCTGCCTCTCGCAGGCTGAGTGCCCTCTGTGTCGGGAGAAGTTCCAGCCTCACAGACTGGTGTATCTGAGGAACTACAGCTAGAGCTACAGAGCCACATACTGCACAACTCCAGCGCCTGTGCAGACTGGCTGCCCCTCAGGAACATCTGAAAACATGTTGTAGCTTCTTCACATCTAACCTTTATTTCCTCTTTCTTCTTTTTTGGTAATTAATTTAAGAAATGTTGATTGAAAATTGAATTTCAGATTGCATCAGTCGAACTTTGTAAATATTACTGTTAGTTTTATTTAAAACTTAAACAGATGTTAATAAAAATGCAGGAATTATCTTGATTACTTGTATGAAAATTGAGTCTGACTCTTTATGATGGCAGTTTAAGGCAGTTGATCATTATTGTCATACTGTGCTGATCCACCCTGACAAGCTGCTCAAGTCCTGTTGTACATCTGCAGACCTAAAGAGCTAGACATCAACACAGGGTTATCATGTGGAGCTCTGCAACAGCCTCAGGCTCCAAATATCTCCCGAGACCTTAAACACCACGCTAAATCCTTCACAACATAACAGCTCCCACTGTCTTGTCTGGTTGTGTCTTGTGATGCTGAGATAACAAGGTCGACTCGGTGATGATTTATAAACCTACAGATAATTGTCTATAGATAGACCAAGTAACTCTGAATTAGTTCAGTGCTTGACCTATGGTCACTCTGAAGGGCTCACTCAACTATAATCCAGTAACTACAAACTACAACTGCTCTATAACTCATAGCTGTATATACAGTATATACTCCCCTGTGGATGTTTGCTCTGTCTTATGAGTGGTTCAGCAGGAAGAGACTCACATTCTCATTTGGACCAGATACCAGAACAAAGAACAGAAAAACACAGATTACAACACACAGAAAGGGGGCATGGCTTCACTTATTAGTTAGTACATCATCTTATCTTTACAGATCACATGTTAAAAATTTAAGAAAGAAAAAAAAAACCCTCTCCTATCATGTACTTCCTGCATCAAAAGCCCATTCATTCAGAAGTCTTCAGTAAATACTTGTGTTGACACTGCTCTTTGGAGATATATGGCCTTGTCAGAGTGCCAGGGTTCATAATTATATGCTTTTAAACTTCCTATAACACAGCAGCTTTACACCTGGCTTTGCTGTGGAAACCTGAGCCTTGGCACGGCTCTGAAACAACACTGCAGTGTGTTATGTGGAAAGAACGGGAAATGCACAGACGTGTTGTGACCTCGGGGCTGCCGTGGATGTAAAGTGATCGACTGTGAAGTCATATGTGGAACCTGGAAGTCTTTATTTCTCCTGGCGGCGAGATGAACAGTGAGGTAACTCACCAGATAATACGAGCTGTCACATTTAGCTGTGGGCTGAATGTCGATCTGATTGCCAGTTGGCGCAGGCCTCGCTGATCCTCACCATTCACACGCACACTCATTGTCATGGTTTACCTGCAGGTTTGTATGGTCAGGTTTTCATGACCTTTTCTAAATGGTGATATCTGATTTTATTTGAAACTCTTGGAGGGGATTTTTTTTTTTTTTTTTTTTTTACCAAGGAGGAGTTGGGGATATTAAAGGACCCTGTTGAGACTATTTTGAAGGTCAATTTTGTTGAAATGGCATATTCTGTTCGCTCTACAGTTCTGCTGGGTTGACATTTAAGCAATAAAAAAGAAAGTAATGTTACAAATTATATTCTATGCATTTAGAATTGTGATCCAACTACTTTAAAGGAAGGAAAAGGGAAATGTCCCTTTTCCTTCCAGGGCCGGGTCCTGGTATGAAAACCAGGGGCTGCATGACCAATGTCAAAAACATTAAAAGTTAGCTACACTATGGTGCCATTAAACAAACCATTATGTCTACTACTACTGCAGAGACCCCCTCCTCAACGGACTGCAGAGGCAGACTGACTGTGACTGTAAAGAGGGGTCTTTGCTGAAGTCAAACAACTGCAGTCAAGCACACCCTGTAGGCCCGGCTAAAACCAAACAGATGCTCTTTAAAGGAGCATTAGCAACTAAATTCAACACATGAATGACTTTTTTACAGCTTCCTTGTGGCCCAGACCAACTGCCAGCACTTTAAAGTGTTTACATCGAAACATCCAGGCCCAACACACTCCACTGGTGCATTCTCTTTCCTGTTGACAATCCTCCAATTCACTTACACTGCTGTCATTTTGGATAATCAGGTTTTCCCCCTCTGTGGAGAAAGCGCCTGATAGTGGCAGCAGATGCTGGCGGGGCAGCGCTGATCCCAGAGCTCAATCATGTCTATTAGAACGGTGTGATGATGGATGTCTGCTGCTCTTCCACTTATCTCTCCTCATCGTTAACAGCCAGGCAGTTGGCTGTGTAATATGGCCAATTATAACCTGAAAGGAGAATTCATTTGAAAATATGAAACTTTTCTTTCTGTGTCTTCAGGGAGCCAGCAAGCAGAGCAGTGTGTTGGAGGTTAGCTGTGGAGTGAGCTCCACCTAGTGGGTATGGAGGTATGGAGTTAATCTGTTGTTTCTTTGCCCGACTCTCAGGTGTCTGCTGCTCAGGAAGATGCTGCTTTTACTCCTCAGGCCAAGAACTGTTGCTTAGATGCAGCCAGTCTGCAACAGACTGCTGACATGAGTCGACTCAGTCATGATGAAGACTGTGAATCATACAATTTATCTTTTATTACCATTTATTTCAACTTATTTATTTAAGAAAGAAGGGACATAAGGGACAATGCATATTCATGAACATTTTAATGTGTCCTTCTACTAATGCAGGTGAGTATGTGGACAACAAATGCAGAGTGGACACTTGATGCCCTTTTTAATATTTCAACATTATGTCAAATTTGCCTATTGCCATAATCCCTATAGTCATAGGAGTAGGTTCATTACCTTTAATTGTCGGTGCAAGCCGTTTTAAGATCGGTGGGGCAGAGACGAGAGCTCTGCACAGCACTAGGTAATTCTCGTCTTCAAACCCATCAAATACACTATCCAACAACTCCAAAATGCTCTCAATTTTAGTGGTAGAGTCAATGGATAGGTGAACAGGTGTGTGTGTCACAGGATCAGTTCGCAGGAAGGATTAGTACAAACAGCACAGCACATCACCTGTAGCTCTCTCTGTCTTTGCTATTCTTTCCTGTATTGTTCAAAGTTAAAGCAGATATCAGTGGAATGTTTTTGTTAATATAAGTCCTAAATAGTCCTATTTTCCGTCAGCAATCACTTACATGAAGTATTTCAGCCTAAACACGAGTCTCTCCGTCACTCTGCTCTGCTGTAACCCGAGGAGAAAATTTTCCTTGTGGGATACAAGTGTTATCCAATGAGGAGAGAGAACGGCATGAAGGGCTGTGTGTGCAGCCAAGGGATGCGCGTGAATGTGGTGACGTAGCACGAGGACCAATTGATGCCTGACAAGGGCGGGGGCTGCTAACTCATGGTGCGTTCAAAGAAACTCGTACTTTGTGTTTTTCCTTCCTGTGAAGTCATACCAGTTCGATCTGGTACGAGTTCACGGGTCGGAAGTTACGAGTGGCCGTTATAGGGAACTTTCACAGACAACAGGATGGTAAAAACACGAGCTACGGGTTACCTGGAACGCTACCAAGTCGTAGTTGTGACTTGAAGCTGTAACTTACGGTTTCAAAAGCCTGCCTTGAACGCAGCATTAGCCGAAACGGCCGTGAAGCTGATATCTGCTTTAAGTGGTGACCAAATAGGGAAGAACAATGTCCACATCTGGTCAATCAGACTATTTTTTAGAGAAGAAAACTCTTGCTACTTATCTATACCACTGCTCTGTGCAGAGTCCCCACTGGGTTGACATGTAGAGACAAACAACCTCACACGCTCACTCTCATACCTACAGGCAATTTAGAGTCCACTAGAATCCACCCAGTGTGCATGTCTGTGGAGTGTGGGAGGAAGCCGAAGAGCCTGGAGAAAACCTAAAAGGGAGAACATGCAAACTCCACTCAGAAGGCCCCCAGGTCTGGTAGTGAGACTGATCAGTGAGGGGTAAAAAAGGCTGATGTTTGAAATACTACTAGCACAGGAGGGAGGCTGTGGTAAATGTTCTAACTGTTATCTCCTGCTTAATAAAAACACGTTTTTTGTGTTTCTTTTTCTGGATCCATGAAGCAAAACACAACAAAAAAATTCTGTTTTATTCTTATTGTAAGCAGCAGGTCATCTGAACTGAGATATTGGACTGGACGATAAGACTGGGCTGAGCGTGGCGTGAAGCAGGTTTGTGAAGATGTGGAGCTTGAAGCACAAGGGAAAACAGGCTGCTGAGAAATAGCAGAGTCGATCTGAGATCAGCCATGGCGTTTACATAACCACACAATAGTACAGAACCAGCTGGTGGAGAATGGAAAGATGAGCAGGGCTTAGATGCTGCTGCTGCATTCGGGGCATGATTGACAGATGAAGAACAGGTGTGCAGAGGAAAATGGCACTGGAACAGACAGACAGACACTTCAGACCGGGGACAAACAAAACACATCAGGGAGAGAAAACAGAGGGAGAGCTCAAAATCCTGTAGAAGACTCTGAAATGTGGCTTTCACCTCTTTATTATTAAAAAAGCCTGAGATGACTGGTAGATCAGAACGACTGTGCGTAGAAATGTCTTACATCCACACATGTGATGAAGCAACATAACGTCAAACATCTGTTTCTCAATCCTGTATGAGTCAGGACTGTGAAGAGGAAGTAAAAATCCTTTATTTCTCCATGTTTGAGCCGTTCCTGTCTTTCCTTACAGGGTATAATGATGCATTCAGCTCTCAAAGACTAGGACTTTGGTGCCTGTGGATAAAAGTCTATGAAGTGGAATCATATCCAGCTCAGTTCAGGTGGTGAAATGCTCTGTCATCTTATTTTTTATTTTCATGAAGCCATATAAACAGATGAACACCACCAGGGCGTTTCCCACAGGCATGTAGACCAGTGTGCTGGTCCAGAAGGCAAACAGGTACACAGTCCGATCACAGTAAGGCACTATGGCTGGTAGTGGTCGTGAGGCGTTCAGGCGCTCTCCGACCAGGGTTTGAATCAGTTTTCTCAAAGTGTGCTGCTTGTTGCTGATCATCCCAGTGTGGTTCAGGTTCAGAAGGCTCTGGTTCTTCAGCGTGAGGTCAAACCTGCTGTCAGGTGCAGTGTTGTTGACTCCGTCCTGGATGGTGATGTTTTTGTCGTAGTTGGGTGGATACAGAGAGTAAACCTGGTAGCTACCTGAAGACGAGAGAGAGAGTTAATTAAACAGATGAATGGACAACAGCCGACACAGTCACACTCTCAGGTGTCACTCACCACACAAGAACCAGATGGAGGCAAACAGAACCAGGCCGAGCATGAACGCAGTCCACACCCGATTGCCTGGTGATGCTGGACAGAGGAGCTCTGGCAGAGGGAGCAGGCCCATCAGCAGCAGGGCCAGGATCCCACACACCAGCACATACACTGGGATAACTGGAGCTACTGGGCACTCATACAGGTACACTGCACCTGTTTACAAAGAGCCAGAAGCACTTGAAAAAACTGCACGTACAAATGTTTAATTGGAGTTTAGTCATTTATTTCTTCTCTATGGAGGTCAGAGCCTGCCAGTATTAAAGGTATATATATATTGTCATTCTCAAAATTCAAACTTCATTGTAATTCTATAACAATAATGAATCTTAAAGGGATAGTTCAACATTTTAGCAAATTGGCCCATTGCCATAATCCCTATAGTTTTAGCAGTAGGTTCGTTACCTTTAATTGTCGGTGCAAGCTATTTTTAGAATGGTGGAGCAGAGCCACAAGCTGCTCAAAACTACACTACGGAGGCTAATGGGATTTCTTGGTTTCCCTCATCAAACTCATCAAATACACAATCCAACAACTCCATAACGCTCTTGTGGACAAGTTGTGACCTGCACATTCACCACGCTATGAGATAATAACAGAATGTTATTTTTTCATAGCGTGTTGAACTATCCTTTGAACTATCCCTTTAATATATCCATTTATAGATTAACAGACTTGAAATGGAAATACAAACTTCATTCCTAGATTTAACTAATGCTAAGTTATTTATAAACAATGTCTCTACTCTATTCAAGAATAGAAAAGAGGATTTGAAGACGTAAACCACATCACTACTGTGTCTTTCACATCACCACAGTGGTTCACTGTGACTATAAACTACAAAGTTCACAAAATGTTGAAAATTCATGAATGGAAAGGTTATTTCAGTGCCTCACCTACCTACTGCGATGTGCGCAACTGGAAAAGATATGATGAAGAGAACGACCCATCCTGAGGGAGGAGACAATTCAGAATGAGTGTTTATAAAATCTAATTGTTGCTTTATTTTCTGTAGTTACTTACCTCCAATAAAAACACCTGCACTGAGCGCGCTGCATAAACACTTATAGTGGAGGTTCCCTGCCGTTCTGACGCACATGTTGAACAGCCCACAGTTACCTGAGTGATGTGAGAGGACAAAGATGAAGCTCCATCACTGCAGGTAAACAAACTGCCACTGCTTCCTTAAGATACTTGTTAAAACTGAAGGTAACTGTTAGGAAAGAAAAGTTAGGCTACTTACCACTCGTCTGTTAAAACACCCGAGAGTCAGTCATCTGAGTCTCAACTCTTCAGTGTGTCGGTGAAAAGATGTGTGCAGGAAATACATTGCATCACCTTGGGAGAAAAATGTGTAACAGAGGATTTCCCCCCCGAGTCAACATCACAACATTACAGCACTGCTTGTGAGCCACCAGCTTTTCCTCTTTCAGAAGGGCTGTAGCCAATCAGCTGACACAGGGTGAAGACAGGATACACTGGTCTATCACAGGGCTGACATGTAGAGACAGACAACTTCACACACCCACATTTCACACAGGAGGCAGTTTAGAGTCACAGTTTAACCTCACGTTCATGTCTTTAGACTGTGGGCTTTGTCTCCGTCAAGTATGAATGACAAAAAAGCTATCAAAAATATTGTCTATTCACTATGCAAGTAAATTCCAGCCAGCTGCTTCCTGTTTTCAGCTATTTAATTTTTTTTTTTATCTGTTTCCTTTTTTATTGAGCTGAACAAATTGTAAGCTATTTAACTTCTTATAGGCTATTTGGAGCTTTTCTGTCTTCTTGTTCCAACATAGTAGGACGATGGCTGAAGATGCCTGACATGTGTAATCAATTATTGAAAGAAAGAAAGAAAGAAAGAACTGGTTTGCCCGTCTGTGTCTGTCAGTGCTGCTGAGGTTGTAGTCAACACTTTCTCTGAGAGATGGACCAATGTCACCACATTAAGATGTGGAAAAATAAGAGAGCCATTAAAATGAACAACAATTTTACAAAAAAAAATAAAAAATAAAAGTTTCATCAAATTTTAATGCTGTAGCCTACTTATTTTTCATTTATACAGTTCTACAGTAAAAGCCTGGCATTAATGTTTTGTCTGTGTCTGTTTGTGGAAAATGTGTTTAATAAGGAGCCAACATGGCCACACTGAGCCAGGTGTTTGTAGGTGACGCAGAACACCTGAACACCTGAACCTCTAATGTGGAGGATTTGTATTCTACACACATGTACAATAACTTATATTAACTGATGATGGTGGTGTTTTTTCCACGGTGTCTGGTCACATACAAAGTAAATAAAGTGACGAATCTGCGGGTGGCAGAGAGTGAAAACAGGAAGTGGAAACCAGGATCAGCAGACAACATGAGCACCAGTCAAACTGGAACCTCGGAGCTCTGCAATCACATGATCCCCGGCCACCGCAGCCTCAACACGGTCTGCTGCTGTCGGAGCTTCACCTGGGTCCGGAGGTAAGACGACGGCTTTCACTGCTGAGACGTGACGGAGAGGAGACGCTGCTGTCGGTGCTGCTGTGTGACTCACAGGAGGATGTTAATGTTATTCTCACTTTTTTAAAACAAAAACCGACGAAGAATCCTCCACCGATCTCTGCAGGGACTTTCTGTTGACATAACTATC
This sequence comes from Trachurus trachurus, assembly GCF_905171665.1. Taxonomy (NCBI): domain Eukaryota; kingdom Metazoa; phylum Chordata; class Actinopteri; order Carangiformes; family Carangidae; genus Trachurus; species Trachurus trachurus. The sequence goes on along the minus strand of NC_139901.1, from coordinate 6,418,603 downwards.
TCCGTCTGTCTGGCATCTGATTATTGATTTTTGATGGAAGACGCGGCAGTGTGTGGTGTGTGTTCACGGTTACTGCGACACAAACACATATTTGTCTGTTATTAATTTAACAGCTGCGAGAGGAAGAACTCTGTTCTTACTCCAGTAATAATATTCAGAGCACGCCAAAGTATATTCAAGTAGGCTACAGTTGTACTGAAGTGCAGGACTCAAACGCACCACTATTCGTGCAGCAGCTTTTACTGTCAAATTTTAACCGAGGAGCTCAAAGTCTCATCTGGTTGATGCACAAAACTCACTGTCAGCTGTTTTATTTAAGAAATTATATTGTTTTATATTCTGAGGATAGCCTAAAGTTACAGTTGCAAAACAACCATGTTTTAGTTTTGGCCAGGTTTGTGTCTGCATGCTGTGGAGCTGGTTGAGCTGTGGCTGCAGAATCAGCATACTAGACATTATAAATGATAACAGTCTATGTTATTTTATTTTATTTTATTTATTTTGCTTAAAATAGCTGCATATAATAAATTGACCTATAGGATAATTGATTTCCAGAACCGAAATCTGAACAATGGAGCCCCTCTCAAAATTCTTGTTTTATTTTGTTGACATAGAGTCAGAGGTTTTTACAGAGGGGATTTTGGATATCTCTTTTATTCATACTGTAAATGAGAGAATACTGTCAACAGCCCTAAAAAAAAAATCAAATTTTGCTATGTTTTTAGGAGTAAAATGTTGTAGGCTATACATCAGCCTTTGAATGATATATCAACAAATCCCTCTGTAAAAACCTTCAGGACATAGACAGGAATGAAACTGGAAGGTTTGGTGTCTGTAAGTGCTGAGATTTCAGGCTCAGAGTCTGAGGAAAAACTCATTTTGAGAAAACGGCCTCTAAAGACTTGTAGTAGATTGTTCATGTTAATCACTTTTACGATTGGTTGTGGATACGGAGGAAATGACAATTGTTGGAGCCTACATATTTGTTCAGGAGAGAGAGAGCTTTACAATGATACCTGACATGACATGGGTCAGACAACAGGCACGGCACAGTATGTCACAGTAGCTGTTAACTTTTGGTGAATTTAGGAGAAATCTACTAACAAAAGAGACAAAATGAAGTAAAATTACCACTTTAATGTGGATTTTCTACCATTTCTTTCGACTTTTCTGAAAGAATACATGTTAAGGAAGAAAAATAGCCCAAATCTCAAAATTGACCAGTGCATGAAAAAACTGTGTTTTTGCCTTTAAAATCTGTGAAAACCTAGTTTATTCTCTAATTGAATTAATTCACAAATTCACCAGGCAACTAGAAAATGTTCAGAGTCCCCTTGTTTCATAGGGCAGCGTTATCCTGGTGCTCGGCCAGGCGAGTGACCGGCTTCTTGGTCACCTCTCCTCTCCTCCATGATCGCTCAGTCAGTCTGGGTCCAGCTCTAAAAGAGTCCTGCTCTCTGGGCTCTCGGGAACATTCAGTGCAGGAGAAATTGTTTTTAGTAGCTTCAACACAATCCTGTCTCTGAGCTCTGTGGGCAGTTCCTTCCTCCTCATGTGTTTTGCTCTGATCTGCACTGTCAGCAGAGAGACCTCTATAGACAGCTGTGGGCCTTTCTATTTCACATCCAGTCAGCTGAATTCAGCACAGTGGACAGTGAAATGTAGAAACATCTCAACCATGGTCAATTTGAAGTGTTCCAGAAAGCAGACTAAATCCTTATGTCAATATTTCAATATTTTTATTTTGACTTTATAATAAATTATCAAAAGTGATTGATAATATTGGTCCATGGTGTTTTCTGACAGGAAAGATGTCTGTGGTGAAGCTGGAGCAGAGTCGAGAGCGGATTCGTACAGAGCTGGATAACGTTGTGGACTTCTGGCTCAAATACTCTCACGACACCGTACATGGGTACTGTAGTTTACTGTAGTTGTGCATTTGAAATGAAAATATTGTATTTGATCTGTATTATGTACAATCACCTTGCATGTAACCATGTAATCCTCATCATTCTGATGAACATGAGTCCTTGCTTCTTGTTTCAGAGGCTTCTTCACCTGTATTGGGAGAGACGGGGCGGTTTATGATGAGCTGAAGTACGTCTGGCTGCAGGGTCGGCAGGTACGTCCTGGTCCTGGTCCTGGTGCTGGCAGTGTAATGTTTGTGGTCATCAGGTTTTATGTGAGTAAATTGTCTTGTTTTCGGCTACAGGTGTGGATGTACTGTCGCCTCTACCGGACCGTGGATCGATACCGCAGGCCAGAAATCCTCGAGGCAGCGAAAGCTGGTGTGTAGAAATGTGAAGCCAAGGTCCAGATTTGTATCAGTCACTTTACTTTGATTCTCCCATGTCAATGGAATATTGGTCTATGTGATGCTGTACTAGATTTCCAGTCATAAATCAAGTTTTATTTTATTTTATTTTACATAATTACACTTTGTGTTTTGAAACATTATTTGGGAGGGGCTAAGGCCAGAAACAGTAGCAAAGACAGCAGACTCAGAGCATTATGCAGGTTACACAGACATGAACCACAGTGATAGTAATAATGAGTAACTTATTCCTCCTGTAAGGCCACACAATCCTACTCATTATAGTAAGTAATTAAAAAAATATATGAATGCTCCGCCCTTCGTCCTTTGCTCCCCACACACCCTTCCCAACATTTGGTGCAAATCAATTCAGTACTTTATTTTTACAATAATGATTATGATGAGATTAAAAGATGTTAAAACAAAATAGTAGTTTTAGTATAGTAGTAGTAGTTCAGTATTATTAAGGTTTATGAGATGGAAGAGGCAGCAACCGTTTTCAATAATCTTGAAAGTAGAACTAAACTTCTCATGACCTGATCTGAAAGTGGAAATAGAGCAATATCATGTAACTCCATGCATGTGTTTGACTGACTCGCACCTCTAGCGTGAACACAAACTGGATCAGAACAGTGTGTCAGCGCCAAACAACAGGTGTTGTAGTCAGCTCCATGAGGCTGCACAGTACACAGCCCATGGTGCTTTGAGCTAAAAGCACTGGCAGTGTTACCGTTTTTTTTTAGCAGGTGTCACATTCACCATCTCTATTAAGCTGTTTTTGACCAGACCAAAGACACAAATGATCTCTTTGCTGTTGGTTCTAAGGCCTTAATTCATCATGCTGTTAAGGTGGAAAATTTCACACATCCACAGGTAAATGATTGCAGACCCATCACCAGGGTCTATCCGCTGTAGACACAAGTGACTAATGACAGTCATGTTTGCTCTGTGCTCGCTGCTAATTATCTGTCTACATGGCACTGAAACCTTCCTGAATGGAAACTATAGACCTGCAAAATGTCACCTTTTATAAGAAATAAAAGAAAGAAGAGGAATGATTAAACTTTACCACTATATTTGTGCTGCTGCCCAGACTTGATAAGCATTTAACAGTGGAAGGCCAATGACAGTAGGAACAGAGGTTCTTTTAAAGGAGACATATTATGCCTGCTTTCCACAATTTAAAATAGTTCCCAGGTGTCTTAAAGACATGTCTGTGATATGCTTTGGTCGAAATACCCCAAGGATCAAACATCACAGCTCTTTTCATCCACTCAAAACAGCCCTGTTCAGAACGGCTGGTTTCAGTGCCTGTCCCTTTAAATGCAAATCAGCAACTGCTCGGCCCATCCCAACCCTTCTACTGGTCCCAGGTAGGGGTGGGGTTATGCAAATTAGAAAACTAGTTACATAACTGGAAGACATCTGAGGGAACAGCTCGTAAAACCACTTGGATTTAAATCTAGGGAACCTGCAAATTACAGATTTTTTTTTTGTCAATTCTCGCATTTTGGGGCCGGAAGGCAAGACCAACACCTAAATATATGTTAAAGAGCCTTCAAAAAGTGATATTTACATAATATGTCCGCTTTAATCCTGAGTACAAGATAGTTGTGGCTTCATTGAAAGACTAACGAAGAAGATGAAATCATCATTGTTATGAATTCATATCTGTAAAAAGATTCATGTGTCCTGTATGACAAAATGTTGACTTGTGTGTGCAGGAGGAGCGTTCCTCAGGAAGTTTGCCCGAGTGTCCAGCGGCAGTGATCAGTCGAAATGTGCCTTCTGCTTAACAAGAGATGGTAGAGCAGTCAAAGTCCAGAGGACGATATTCAGTGAGTGTTTCTACATCCTGGCCTTGGATGAATTGAGCAGAGTCACCGGTGACAAAGACATGCAGGTATAAAAAGCTATTATTATTTTAACAGTATCTGCACTTGGCACCATTTTACCAGCTCAAAGAAAAAAAAAAAAAAAAAGCTGATTAAAAGTAGGACCATTGTGTTGTAACAGGTGTTACATGTATTGGATTTGTGCTGGTTTAATGCTGATTATGCATAAACTGAAACAAATATTGAAGCCACACGAACTTCCCTTTTTTTTTTTTTTTTAAATGTGAACTTTTGCTTTGTCACTGGGACAAACATCACACTGTAACTCCATCAGAGCCACAACACTTCATATCTGGTGCTGACCCTCTGCTCTGCTGTGTTTCCAGCTGGAGGCTGAGCAGATGATGGAGCAGTTGATCTACTGGGTTCGCAAGGACTCATCCGGTCTGGGCCGGCCACAGCTTCCTGGAGACGTCGCCACCAACAGCATGGCAGTTCCCATGATGCTGTTGTGTCTGGTGCAGCAGCTCACTGAAGGCCGGGGTCAGGAGGTGGTGCAGAAGTACAGAGAGCTGGGCAGCTGGTGTGTACAGCAGATCCTACAGCACGTCCAGGTATGGATACATTTTTTGGCAAATTGGCCCATTACCATAATCCATATAGTCATAGCAGTAGGTTTGTTACCTTTAATTGTCGGTGCAAGCTATTTTTAGAACGGGAGAGCAAAGCTGAGAGCTGTTCAGAGCTACTCAACTCCAAAACGCTCTTGTGGACAACTTGTCCACGAGAGTGTTTTGGAGTTGTTGGATTGTGTATTTGATGAGTTTCATGAGGGAAACCAAGAAATCCCATTAGTCTCCGTAGTGTAGCTCTGAGCAGCTCACGGCTCTGCTCCACTGTTCTAAAAATAGCTTGCACCGACAATTAAAGGTAACGAACCTACTCCTAAAATTATGGGGATTATGGATTATTTGCCAAATCTTGAACTATCCCTTTAAAGTAGTGGTTCTCAAACTTTTTCGGTCATTCCCCACCTTGGACAAGGGAGAATTTTAAACATCTAGTTTGTCCAATATAAAGTTTGTGAAGTGTCTGAGAAAAACTTTCCCCTTTGGACAATAAAGGCATCTATCTATCTATCTATCTGGAGCTGCTGACAGTGATAGTTTCCTCATCACTCCATTTGTGCCACCGCCTGATCCTCCCTCACGGGACAAAGTCTTTTGGACATACTATGTAGGCCTGTATTCTCTATGTTTTTCCTCTCTTCATTTCTAACCGACTCGTTTCCGTTTTGCCAGTAGACAAACGTGAAATGGGGTGCACGAGTGCCCAAGCTTGCTCACTCTTGATTTGCATATAAGTGAATGTTATATGAAAACAGAAAAGAGTGAGGAAAAAATCCAGACGCTGCGACACCACAAAATGGAAACATTGTAATAATTCCTGTGACCAGTGCCCACAGCTGGCCATAAGTAAGTGGTGTAAATCAGCTTGTTGCACCCCACCTGTCATTTCGCTATTCCCCACCGGTAGGGAGCGCCCCACACTTTGAGAATCACTGGGTTAGTGGCCAGGTGTATATACTTTATTGTATGTTTGCACTTTGCTGCTTTTACCAGTAAACATGCTGAAATATCTTTGTTCTCCTTGTGTAACAGAGGGACGGCACAGCTATTTTAGAGAACGTGACCCTGGATGGAGCAGAGCTGCCAGGTTGCCAGGGTCGACTGCAGAACCCAGGTAAACACTCGGCCGCCTGCTGACCAGTCAGCCAGGTAACGGCAAACAGCACGGAGAGTGCATGGGGAAGCTGATGTCCAGCCAAGTGCTGTGTCCTGTGCTTAGTTGCCCACCTCAGTGTTGTCCCTCTCTTTCATGCTGACCCGTGCTGACTCAGGCCATGCCCTGGAAGCAGGCTGGTTCCTGCTTCAGTACAGCGCGGAATGGGGGGACGAGGAGCTCCAGAAAACTGCCATTAACAAGTTTGTGCAGCTGCCTTATCAGCGTGGCTGGGATAAAGAGCACGGTGGCCTCTTCTACTTCCTGGATGTGGATGGTCACTGCCCTACACAGGTAAACTTAGTTAGTGTGCTTGTTGTTCTTAGGGGCCTCCTCTTTTTTTGAACTTGATTGTTTTTTAGATTGCCTTCTTTCTTTTGCATCATGTAGGACAGTTTTTGTTGGTGTGAGCGTGTGTGTATGTGTGTATGTTGGACATGGAACGTGTGTGACCACATCAATTTCCTCACTGAGGATAATAGACCGAATCGCCTTGTTGTTTACATTCTACTTCCGGGTAGAAAACCAGCACGTAATTTGAATGAGATCAATAGTAACGAACGAGAGTTTAGCTATATATCATATTTTTCACGCCCTATCACCGTTTAGACAAATCTGAAATTATTGAAGAAACATTACTATTTCTGTGTGTGTGTGTGTGTATTTTGTGTTGCTATGTGTTGTATTTATCCAGTTTGGGGGAATCACGGTGTCTAGAAAGCATCAGTGGCTCAGCTGACAGGGACAGCTAACGGCGGTAGCTAAGCTAACGGCGGTAGCTAAGCTAACATCAGGACGTCAGCTGTTAAAACCCTCCCATTGTGGGACACGACATGAAACTACTCCAGTTAGCTCAGTCATGTTGGAACTCAGATATCCGCTGGAGAAAATATTTTTTCATGAACCGTTTATTGAGTCACTGAGTTATTAAAGTTCAACAGGTAGCTAACCATGAGCCCAGCTAATCTCTGATAACTAATTACAAAAATGTGCACACGTAAATAGTAATGTTTGTCCAATCATTGGTTTTATAAACTTTACAAACATCAGATTAGTCTAAACAGCGATATAGTGACATGAGAAAGTAGATATATATAGCGAAACTCTCGTCCGTCACTATTGTTAGAATGCTGGTTTTCTACCCGGAAGTAGTTGTAAACAACAAGGCGATTCGTCCTATAAAGTTGACCTTGACCTTGTATACACAGGATCAGATTTTCCTTTAGAGAGTATTGGTAGATGCATTAGTATTTCCCTTGTAATAGTAGTTAGTGTTTACATAGTTTTTTATGATGCATTGAATGACTTGTTGACACTGCTTGTGTGTTTAACTAGTTGGAGTGGAACAAGAAGCTGTGGTGGCCTCACTGTGAGGCTCTCATCGCCTTCCTGATGGCCTACAGTCAAACCAAGGAACCAGAGCTGCTCGACAGATTCTCCGAGGTTTATGAATACACCTTTAGCCATGTGAGTTTACACTGTAGCGTCGACAAGGCTGTACATTTTCAATTTTATATTTTCAGGCCTGATTCAACATTTGGCAAAGATTCTTATGGTTTCTTTTTTTGAGATTTTAAAGGGATATTTCAACATTTTTGGCAAATTCACCCATTACCATAATCCCTATTGTTTTAGGAGTAGGTTCGTTACCTTTAATTGTCGGTGCAAGCTATTTTTAGTACGGCGGAGCAGAGCTGCGAGCTGCTCAGAGCAACGCTACGGAGGCTAATGGGATTTCTTGGTTTCCCTCATCAAACTCATCAAATACACAATCCAACAACTCTAAAACGCTCTGGTGGACAAGTTGTGACCTGCACATTCACCACGCTGTGAGTTGTTTTTGAGGTAAATTCTTGTAAAACCGCTGTCGGTGAATGTGCAGGCCACAACTTGTCCACAAATAAATGCAAACTGATACTGAACCTTGAAATGAGTCATTAGGACTTCTCCCAATAAAACAGTCACTGCTCTCAGACATGCCCAAGCCCTGCCCATTGGGTTACTCTCAGTGATTACCTATGAACACTTTGAGATACAGGTTCTTACTTGTAGTTGTTTATCCATGCTCTGGGAGAGTAGAGCATTACCAACCATCAGTTATCAAGTCATGATGATGCGTGGGGCAGGGCCTCTCTCCATTTATAGTCACGTGTTGTCTTGTTTGATAATATTTCATGAACTTTTCAGCCCTAATGTATCATTACAAGATAATGTACTCTTTATGTGAATGACACAACCTTTCACCGAAAAAGTGTAGGCTGAAGCATCAGCTTATTTTGCCTACCCTGCTTAAATTAACATTTTACGTCCACTCATTTAAAAAATTTTGACAGAACAAAAAAACAGCATATTCTACATACAGCAGTTTATGAGCACACTGGTATTTATAATTCAGTTTTATATTTATTAATAATGGTGAATATTGTGTCTGATTCTGTGCAGTTTCCTGATGCTAAGGGTGGCGAGTGGTTTGGCTATTTGACACAAGAAGGGAAAGTTGCACTGGATTTTAAAGGAGGACCCTTTAAAGGTAAGCAAAAGGGGAAAAAACTGAAACATAGTAAGTCATGAATGCACGCATCATCACTGCTACAGGCTCCAGGCGACATTAGCTACCACTAGCTTAACGCACCTGTAGCTCACAGTGTTGGTGGTCAGGATGCATTGTGGGTAACAAAAGCACCCAGTTTCCATCATGAATCTTGCAGTATTAGTGCTAAATCAGTGCAGTACTATTTGGTTGTATCTGTGTCCTTCTGGTGATGTATTTAAAGGTGTCATTATGTTTTTCTTATGTTATCATATAACAATGTTAGACTCACTATGAATAAGAAGAATAGAAATCAAAGTCACCAAAACAGATACTGTATCTTGTTTTTGCCTTTGTCAAATCTTAGTGCCTGCATTACCCACAATGCAGCCTGACTTTAAGTTGCAGTTTAATAGCTAGAGTAACCTGGAGCCTGTAGCAGAGATGAGGATCGGGGCACAGAGATCTGGTCGGTTCCTTACTGTTCTAACTTAGCGTACATGCAAGAGTCTGTAACAGGATTAGTAAGATAACTGTGTTCCTCTCATCTTCTTCAGGGTTCTTCCATGTGCCTCGCTGCTTGTACATGTGTGAACGTATCCTGGACGGCCTGCTGGCAAACAAGGACTAAACATCTTGACATGAATTTCATGATAATGGGACTGACTTTGATTTAGTCAAACTACAATTATCAGGTTATAAAGAAAAAATGCACAAATTTTCACATGTGCAGCATTTCACATTTCAATAAAGTTACTTTAATCTAATGAAAAAATTCCTGTCACTGAGCAACTCATACATTTATTAGCATATTATATTAGAATAGTGCTGCTGTAAAACAAAATGAACACTGTCCTCTGGAACCTGTGGTAGTTTGTGTCAATATTAATCTAAGATGCCTTTCTGGGTCAGTCTCGATCATGTTTTCTCCACCCCCCCCCCCTTTTTTTTTCTTTACTACTGTTTTTATTGTTACTACTCTAAATGTAATGGATTTGTGAGCTGCTCAATGACAGTTTACAAGAGGACACCTAACATGACTGCCCTGTATTTTCCACTTCACCTGGCTGCATGTCTGTAGCCCGTAGAGGAAATCACCCTAGTTCCATCCCAGGCGAAACACTATCCCTCCCTCATCGTACATAGTAAAACATTAAAAAGACATGTCAAATTGTGCCTTCTACATGCACACTTAAGTTTTAAAAGACAGGGCTCACCAGTGAATGGGGAAGTCCTGGGGTCTCATTTATAACCGTTGCGTACGCACAAAACGGGCCTGAAAGTGGCGTACGTGACTTTTCACGCCACGGTTGTGATCTATAAAAAACTAACTTGACGGGAGAATGTGCGCAGCTCTAAGCAAACTCTGGGCCATGCGTACGCATGGTTTGGAGGAAAAGGGGAATTGGCGACACAGACGGTGTGGTGGTGAACTGAAGTCAGACTCAGGAAATGATGATTGAGAAGAACGATTATGTTTTTATTATCGGCCGTCACACATTTAATTTCAACCCTTATGTGTTAGATCCATGTTGCCACGGTGATTTAATTCAACAGCGTTATGTTGCATCGGACTGGTTTCAGAAACATCTTCTTAGAATCTAACTTAAAATTCAAAATCAAAATTCCTTATATTTAATCACCACCATCTCTCCATCATATTGTCCACTCCCAGAGCGCAGGAGGAGGAGAGGACGGCGCTGCTGCATGGGATAAATACATGGTGTAAATAACTAGCCTATATGTTCCTATGATACTGTGAACATAGGATCGAGAGTCAATTAAATCTCAAACCCTGGAGAAAAAAATCCAGTAATCGTTCCCACAATTGTTACATTCTGTTTTCTTGTTATCAAGAGAAGTGTCATGTTTGATTGTAAAATATGACTGGGTGTGGGACTAGGCTGGTTCCGGATTATTGTAGATCAACGCAATGAGTGGTGGTTTAAAACAATGGCACAAACGCAGAAGGTCCAATTCATCTCATTTATTGTTTGGCTGGTTAATGCTGATGAAAAGGAGAATGAAAGAACAGAAAGGATTAGCCCACAAAACTCAGATATTCATGGTAACAAGTACTCAATCTTGGCAAACCTAACTCAAACTTAAGAGTAAAAGAGGTAGCAGCAATATGGTTCAATTAACTATAACATAAACAAAGAGTATGTGGGACTTAACTGAATCACTTACATCAATCACACAGCTCAACAATCAGGGAGTTGGGGAGGACAGGACTAGGCAGCAGCTCCTTTGTTCCCCAGAGCAGAAAGGGCTTGCCACAGGTGAGCTACCTGCCTAAATCAGCCTCCGAGCTCCGCCCTCCGGTGATGTAAGGGGAAGGAGGAGGGATAGAAGGAGTTGAGGTGGAAGGAGGGATGTGGAAGGAGATGGGGATTTTCTACATTGATCATTCCTCAGAATGTAACTGATTCTGCTAATTATTCAAAGTTTTATGATCAGTCTAATTACTGTAAATAATACAGCGGTGAGCCCCGTGCGTAATTCTGCACCACGGCACCGCGGGAGGAGAAAGGAGGGAGAGGGAGACCATGATGAAGGTTAATAACTCTTTCAGATTAAAACTGTTGTCATTGTTGTAAATGTGCCGAACCGGGTCCAGCATGTGAGAGGGCAGCGCACCAAAACAACACCGCGTGCGCTCTGAGCCGCTGACGCCGTTAACAGCTGCAGCAACACGTCACGTCGCCACTTTCACACCTGCAGCTAATTCACAACAGAGCACGTCAGGTTCATTGACATGCAGATGGCATTCATGTGGTGGTTTGCATTGACCATCTAGGGTTAAAACAGGGCGTGAACAGGGAGGAACGTGAAGCGGATTCAGCTGCGCACACTTGTAGGAACTCTGTGATTTATAAAGGGAAGTTTGCTTGCAGGTGTGCGTACGCAGGGTTTTATAAGTCTGAATATTTACTGGCGCACGCAAAACTTGGCTTTTGGGCGTACGTACACTTTTAGTAACAATCCCACGCACAGTTTTATAAATGAGACCCCTGGTCTGGTGAGTCACATGGCAGCAAAGTCTTCCTCCTCGAGCTTATGCCCCCTGTTTCAAGTCAAGCTCCTCCTGCCTGGTGGTGCACACACCCTGCCCACCTTCATAGACTTAGGTGCAGATGCCAACATTGTGGCTGAGAGCTTGGCCACACAACTGGGACTGGAGAGAGCTCCACTTAACACCCCTATACCTGCCAAAGCCCTTGATGGCCATCTTCTGGGGACTGTCACTCACCAGACTTCTCCTGTCCATATTATGCTGATCTCCAGTAACCACCATGAGACCATCCGGTTTCTCCAGTGGGCCTTCCTCTGCACCGGACCTGTGGGAGGACTCCCTGTCTGAGGAGGAGGCAGTCTCCTCCCAGCCCTAGGACAGAGAGTCCTCGGGTTTTGAAGAATTCTGGTTTCTGACTGATGGCCTGGTTATATTGTTCCTGCTGCCTGCTCCTCGTCGGATTGTTTGCCTGTGCTGTCGTCTCTCTGGTACCGAACCCTGCCTTGACCTAGCCCTTGAACTGTTTGCCTGTCTGCCAGAGCTTCAGTAAACTGTTGAACTATCTCCATTTGTTCCCAGTCTTTTGTGCTGCAATTGCTGCTGGTTCATACATCACCCATTACATATATGGTATGTATTGATTATGTAACGGATGTGCACTCACTCCACCCATAAAGTACGTGCTAACCAACTTGCCAAGCAGTTGTCAACCTCTAGGCGAAGAGGTTAGCATCGTCGCCTGCCGTGCAGGAGACCAGGGTTCGAACCCCACCCAGGGCAGGCCGTGAGAAACACAACGCAGAGGGCCAGATACGATCATCGGCTACAGTGGTGCCGTGACCCGGATGCCCTGGGTGGAGTGAGTTCAGCGAGGGTGAGTGTAATGGACATAGATATATATAAGAACTAGATGACTCACCCACCGCTGTTTCCCAATGACAAAGCGTAGCCAGTATGGCGGCCATCTTGGGACGGGCAACTCTCTCCCTCAGAGCATTAAAGCAGAACTATGCAACTTGGCCGGAAATAGCTCGCTCCTTCGTTGGTTTCTCTTTTTTTCCCTCTCCGGGGCTCCCCCACAGTTCTAGGAGGCACATGTCACTGTCGTAAAAGAAAAACTCGCCGCCACCACCTCCTCCACCCCCTCCCTACACGTGCTTGTGTTTACTGCTGAAGGTAGAGAGCGGTGTTTGCTAAGCACGGAGCTAATGCTAACACGGAGCTAACGCTAACAGGGAGCTAATGCTAACACGGAGCTAACGCTAATACGGCCACACAGACAAAGACACAAAGACACAGACATACACACACACATGAATAAAGGTTCCAAAACGCGAAGGCGTGTGTGTGTGTCATGATGTATTACATTATCTTATAAAAGATCCATGGTGTGTGTGTGTGTGTCTGTTAGCATTAGCTCCGTGTTAGCCACAAGCCGAACTTCATCAGTACAAACATGTTTCCATGGTTTCCTCCGACTTTCCGAACTCAAACCAATCACGATTCATGACATGCATGACGTCATCTGCGTTCTTATCTCCTACTGCCGTAAGGCAGTTTCTCGCGATAGTCCATCCATTGATGAGATTTGTAACACCGAGACGGAGGACTGATCTTGCAAGTGCGGTTTTCAGCCAGTGGGGGGGGTGAGCGCATTGGCCTAGACCCCATTCACCTCATAATAGGTCACTCTACCATCACAGTGACTCTGAGCCACAAATCCTGCATAGTTCTGCTTTAAGCCTATGGCGCATGTTCTGCTATAATGACCATAACTTGCTCAGTTTTTGTCCGATTTCAAAACGGTTTGATTTTTTATGAACGTCTATGCAGTTATGATGCAGCATACTTAAAATCACGGATAATTTTAATCATGTACTTTTTTTTGTAAAAGTAACATTATAGTGACATTATGCAAATAGTTAAAGTAATAGCTACATACTGATTTATTTTTCACAGAGTTATGAATCGTTTTTTTAGTGAAGATGACTGGATCACCTATCTACTGCACTGTAACTGCAGCCAGAGTCAGAGCAAGTTGCCCGTCCTCATATGGCCGACTGTGAGCTACGCCTGCGTGTAGTCCGATCCACCCCCTTGGTAATGGATGTGCACTCACTCCACCCATAAAGGATGTGCTTAACCGACAACCTCTTGGCAAAGAGGTTAGCATCGTCGCAGAACTAGTTTATTTAAATGGAGTTAGATGGAAGTTTTTCTCACCGTACAGCAAACAAACAACACAACAAACATCCTCATCCTCTCTAAAACCACAGTCCAGTTAAAACAGCTTCTTCCTGGACTGAGTAACCATCAGAACCGAACTGAACCAGGACTCTGCAGCGATGAACATTTAGTTTCTACTTCAACACAAAGTGAAGTTAGGACAGACCGACTCTCACAGAGCGTAGAAAAGATACATTTATTACCTGTAGGGTCAACAATACTATCATCAGTTCCCTGTCATAAAGTCGACATTATCTTAAGTATCAAGGTTCAAGGTTCAGTTTATTGCAGTTTGCATGTTGACACATGAAACAAAATTCATATCAGCAGTGTACAATAAGAGTGAGTTGTGATTCATATGTATAGATCAGAATAATAATAATAGTGAATAAAAACATAATAATTACATATATTAAAGCTATGGTCTAGCATTTGGAAGATTGGTAATTATTAACATTGTCTATACGGTGATTATGGTCCTGTAGTCCGATCTACACAACATGAATAGCAAAAAGAACCAAAAAAATCCATTCAGTCTATCCGCTGTAGGCCTGCATAGAAATTGAGCAATGCTATCCATACGTCATGGAAGGCTCCCTTTGGCTCGTACCCTCCATCCAATCGCGTTGTCTCCCCTGCTCCTCCTTGTCCCCACCCCCTTCCGCTTAGAAACTACAAGCAGTTTGTAACCGTCCTGAGCTGCTCAGCCACACACACATGAACCCATGAATTCAGCGCCTGCTGGCCCCCCACCCCCGGCCGGTCTGCCGCTGAAAGCCCCACTAGGATTCAGAGAGGCACAGTACAGAAGCACAGAATGTGTTGCCGCAGTTACTACCGGTACCGGTGCTGCGTTGAGTCTCCCTGATCCTCTCCCCGACACACAGTCGCTTCCAGCCGCAGCTGCAGCCTGAGCGGGGTCGCTCTGCAAACTGCACAGCCACACAGCACCCTGTACTGGGCCGCGCGGCGAGCAGCCTCAGTCCAGCTCTGGAGCTTTCCTTGGCAGCGGTTGCCGCGGCTACCGGTAATTACAGCAACGACGGCAACTGGCACTGCCGTCATTACCGGCAGCTGGTGCACAGCGGCTGCAACGGGACCGCAGGTACTGGTGGCGCCGCCATTAGAGCTGGAGGGAGACTGGTCGTGCCGGGCGACCCAGCACAATTTTTTCAAATTCTTCTCATCATCTTTCAGATCGTGGACCATAGCTTTAGTCCATCAGTGACAGGCTTCTGCACCCGCGCTGTTCAACTGAGAGGTACCGCAGGTCCTTTCTCCCCTCTGCTGTCAGACTCTTCAACAAGGCCTGCTCCCAGCAACCAGACCAGAAACCCCCATCCCTATGTGCATAATGTGAGTCAGTAGCGTCCTCCTGTCTTCATCCATCGTCCATCAGCTGCTTCACCTCCATCTTCTCTCTGGTCCAAAGTCAGATCCTTTCAATAACAATCACAAATTGATCAACAGACCAATCAGACTGGTTGATCAGCCATCAGAGGAGTTTCAGCTCCGACCTGAGTTCTCTCTGTGGACGAGACAGAGACAGAAGACAGAAGACAGTGAGCCAGAGACAAACAACCAGAGACAAACAAACAACTCTGACCTTTGACCTTGAGAGTCACTACTGTCCCTCTCAGTAAGTCTCCGTCCTTGTCGTAGACTCTACATCTGTATCTTCCTCTGTCTCTCCTTGTGGGGTGTTTCAGGGTCAGACTGAGGTCTCCAGTCCTCAGCGGGTCTCCATTCATCTCTGTTCGTCCTCTGTAAACCTGGTCCTGTCCTTTAGATCCGTTCTCATATACATGGACCTTCCTGTCGTCTCTGTCTGTCCACTCCACTCTGACGTCTTCAGACAGACCAGCTGTGGTCTTGAAGGGCAGCTGGACAGACTCCGCCCCCTCCTTCACCTCCACCTCCACCACCTGTCGGACTGAGAGACAACAAACCACATGATGATGTCATCAGACAGCAGCAGCAGAGGCCTGTACCATGAAGCCAGGGTTCCTCTCAGCCTATCCAGCTGATCCTTTCCAACACAGTCCCTCTGGATCAGCGGTGCCCCGACGCTGGTTATCAACTCAGTAACTCAACCCCGGTTTGTCTTATTGTGAATCGGTGAACGTGCACATATAGAGGGCAGGTTCAAGGCAGCAGACCAATCACAACCATGAGCACTGACGCCTCAGAGAAGAGGTGAGCGAACACCTAATTTCTCCTGCGAGGTAGAAGAAAAAAGAAAGGAGTCTATGGTCCGACCTGACCCGAGTTATTAAATGATTATGATTATTTATTAGTTGTTGAATGGGTGCTGATTAAACTTGTAAGTGATGCTGCTCTGGATCCAATTTTTTCCCTCTATTCCGACTCTTTTAAAACAATGGCCAAACAAGAGAACCATTTTATTATATCATATATTTTCCATCTCTGCTGAGCATAAGGTTTGTTCTAAATTAAATAAAAGCCTGTCCTATAGACGCGTGTCTCTATAAGACGGTCCGCTTGGCACACACACACACATCCTCAAAAAAAACAAAAACAACAACAATTGGCATCGTATGGATAATCATGGTGAAAATCGAACGGATTTGATCGATCCTGGAAAATCCTTTTATCCGTTGTTGTGAGACGCATGTGTTTTTCCATAATGTATCATAAATTGGATACAATCACCACAACTCTGTCCAGAGCTTCTGTCTCCTTGGAAACAGTAACCCACGGTACAGGGATTTCAAAACAAGCATCATAAAACATTACAGCCGTAACGCTCTTCTCACTACCTGGGCTCCGGGTTATCAGTGAGAGGATACGTCATTATTCCCGATTGGCTGGTGGGTGGAGCCTTTTACTGGATTCAGATCAATCCTGAAAGCTACGCCGACCCGGAGCAGGTTAGCCGTTCAGAGTAAGTTACCATGGTAACTCACCTCGCTAAGACGGTGATCCTGCTTTGTGGTACAGGCCTCTACCACCTGAATCTATAGCTCTGATTTCAACTGTTTCATCTTTGACATGAATTCTCTGCAGAGGAGACAAAACCAGAGACAAACAAACAACTCTGACCTTTGACCCTGAGATTCACAGTTTTCTCTCTCATTAAGTCTCCGTCCTTGTTGTAGACTCTGCAGGTGTATCTTCCTACGTCTATCCCCATGAGGTCATTCAGGGTCAGACTGAGGTCTCCAGTCGTCAGCGGGTCTTCATTCATCGCTGTTCGTCCTCTGTAAACCTGGTCCTGTCCTTTAGAACCGTTCTTCTCATACACATGGACCTTCCTGTCGTCTCCATCCGTCCACTCCACTCTGACGTCTTCAGACAGACCAGCTGTGGTCTTGAAGGGCAGCTGGACAGACTCCGCCCCCTCCACCTCCTCCACCTGTTGGACTGAGAGATAACAAACCACATGATGATGTCATCAGACAGCAGCAGCAGGTTATAATCTCTTTACTGAATGTGTTGGACATGATCAGAGTTTAGTTTTGTCTGTTTTTTTTGTTGGTTTGCACGCGCGCGCACGCACACACACACACACACACACACACACACACACACACACACACACACACACACACACACACACACACACACACACACACACACACACACACACACACACACACACACACACACAGTCTCCCACCCTGGGGCTGAGGTGTAGAAATGTGTCTTTGTTAACTGAATAACTAACATAACCAGTACTACTGTTACCATCTGCATAAGTATTTCAGTATGAAAGCCCACAAACATAGACAGAGAGAGCTCCCAGGTTTCTTTATTGTTATTGGACGAAGCAAGAAAAAGAAAAAAGAGAGAGAGAAGAAGTTTACTGTCAGTATTAACGTTGCTTGTCAGAACTGTGTGCAGTTTGTGATTATTGATGATGATTTGATCAGATCTGATCCAAGAACATTTGATTTGAGTCTGTCCCTCACACACCAGACCGGACAGAGTCAACAACATTTTGTTGTCAAGGTAACGTGAAAAGGGGGTAAGTGCTGTTTGAACATACATTGACTAAAAAAGTAACGTTCTTCAGTCTAAATTTTGTCCAGTGGGGGTCCGTGGTCTAAGTGTGTCAATTTAGGGGTCCTTGATGTAAAACAGTTTGAGAACCACTGACTTAGGCTACAGCTGAGGTCAGGGTTCAGGGCCTGAGTCCTTAGAGGAGGGAGTGGAACTGGGCCACAGTCAATGAGGTGTTGATGTGAATAAATGTGTGTGCAGCCGTTCATGGTCTCTGTCTCTCAACACATAATGGAAGATTTTTTTGGAAGAGCTCTGTAGTCTCTCTCTCTCTCTCTCTCTCTCTCTCTCTCTCTCTCTCTCTCTCTCTCTCTCTCTCTCTCTCTCTCTCTCTCTCTCTCTCTCTCTCTCTCTCACACACACACACACATCCTACCTCTTTTGATTAATCGTCTTTTATGAACTTTGAGCCACCAGGCGACACCAAGAGAAACACCCAGTAGAACCAGTAGAACCAGGAGACCGCACACAACGGAGACTTCAGCATCGACAGAGAACTTTTCTGTGGATGAGATGAACATAAACAACAACGTGACCTTTACATGACCTCTGTGACGCTGGTTCAAATTCCAACCAGATCTGACCTCAGACCTGTTTCTACAGCTCTGACGTTTGACCTCTGACCTGTATCCTGTACTGTGGGTGTTACTGTGCGTTCACACCAAAAGCAACTTGAGCGACCGCGGCAACCAGCTGCCATTCATTTTCAATGTACGCTGGCGACGATGAGCGACCGGAGCGTCCGGCGACAGCCAATTGCGGACTGGGATTCTCACAGCGGCAGAAATTGAGAGAGCCTGAATGGACACATCTACAGCACAGCTTGAAAGTCCCGCCCCTTTGGTCGCTTGGTGCAAGGGCGACCAGAGCGACTACAAGTGATTTTATCGCTTTTGGTGTGAACGCACAGTTAGGGTGTGTTGCTGACCTTTGACCTTCAGCTGTATGTTTCTCACTGTTCGTTTATTTCCAAACGCTGAGATGATGCAGGTGTAGCTTCCGCTGTCAGAGAGGTGGAGGTTCCTCAGAGTGAGACTGAGGTCTCCAGTGGTCAGAGCGTCAGTCTTCATGGACGTTCTGCTCCTGTAAACCTGGTTCTGGTCTCTGAGGTCGTCTTCCAGCTGGTATATCTGGTGGACGGTTGGAGGACGGAGGTCGTGGCAGCTCCACATCACTGTGGGGTTTTTGGGTAAAGGATAGTCCTCACAGGGCAGCAGGACAGACCTCCCACTGTAGAGCTCCACAATGCCTCCATGCCAGGACACTGAGGACAGAGACAGGAACATAGAACGTGGTAGTATGCCTGCACACAGTTTACACACAAATTTGTGCTGCTCACGTTTCATGAATGAGACCCAAATGAGTGTTTGAATTGAGTGTGTGAGTTGAGTGTGTGTTGGGGGGGCAGGACACAAAGAGACAATTTATACTGGCTAATCTACACACACACACACCATCTGTGTTCTTAATCCCTTTGTGAAGAATGATACAGCAAGGAGCAACGGCAGCAGCAACCAGGAGAACCAGCAAAACCTGGAGAACCAGGAGAACCTGGTGAACCTTGACCCGGTCTGGATGACGTCCTGTAGTCGACACAATCAACAACAATATAAGATTCAAATATTAATAAACAAAAAAACATTAAAAAAAAAAAAAAAATTTTGCTCAGTTCCACTGTGACCTCTTACCTGAGAAATAACCAAATATACACAATATATTTTCTAAATGTGTGCGGACCCAAACACAATAAACCAGGAGAGTCAGGAGAAGCAGGATGAACATTAGACCCAGTAGACCAGTGATCCAGTCTGGAGCAGGTTCTGTAACTGAGACAAACAACATGAGATTAGATGTTAGTGTTGTTGTCAGTCAACAACCCCCATACATACACACACACTACATACCATCTTTGTTCTCAGTCCCTTTATGAAGAAAGAAAATGCATACACCAACACCACAAGCAACCAGGAGAACCAGGAGAACCAGGAGAACCTTGATCCTGACTGGTCGAGATCCTGTAGTCGACACAAACAACAACATGAGATCATTTATAAACATTAACACAACATTTCTGAGCAATTGATACCAACAAAGGGTTATTTCCACCCTGACCTCTGACCTCAGTTAACAGCTCTGACATCACATTGACTTACATTAGTTTCCTGGATGCACACACACACACACACACACACACACACACACACACACACACACACACACACACACACACACACACACACACACACACACACACACACACACACACAGATAACTTACTTATTCTCTTTGTCATTGTATACAGTATGCCAGTGTGAACAGCAGCAGTCAGTGAGAGCAGGAGACAACAGACACCAAAGAGAATGTAGACCGACTCTTCAGGATGTCCTGCAGTCGACACAAAAAGCAACATGAGATTAAAATAGCACTATAAACAATGATGTGAAACATTAAAAGACATTTCTGATGAGTCCATGTCCTCTGACCTTTGACCTTCAGTGGTACTTGTCTCTGCCTCTCCTCTCCCTCCCTCCCTCTGAGGATGCAGGTGTAGCTGCCACTGTCTCCGGTGGTGGGTCTCCTCAGAGTGAGGCTGAGGTCTCCGGTCCTCAGAGCGTCAGTCCTCATGGACGTCCGTCCTCTGTAGTCCTGGTTCTGGTCTTTGAGTTCGCCCCCGTCCGGCTGACGCTGGTGGACGGTTGAAGGACGGAGGTCGGAGCGGCTCCACATCACTGAAGGCTCTTTCAGGTCAAACGTAGGAAAGTCACAGGGCAGCAGGACAAACTCCTCCGCCTCATTTGTCTCCACAGCTGAGGCATGCTGGGAAACTGAGGACACAGACAGAGGTGAGCAAAAAACCCTGGGCCCAGTTGTTCAAAAGGTGTAATCTGGATCAAAATGATCCATATTTTGAAATCCCTTTTTTTTTTGCTATCCAGGATCACTAATCCGTCTTACTTTTATCTCAGTTGTTCATAGCAAAGTTGGATTGGATCAGTCTGATCCAGATCCAAACTTTTCAGGATTACCAAATCCAGATAATGAGTGCTCTAGATGGACTGTATATCACACTGAAGGCTACTAGGTAGATTAAAAAAAACAGGTCTGGAGTAATATTTCCCTATCATCCCGTAATCACAATCATCAGTTAATTCATTATAAGTTAATACAAAGATTCTATCTATCCCCAAGACGATGCTGCCAGATCCATATTACCCAGAGCCCACTATGCCAATTATGTCCTCACAAAGTGTTAGGCACATACATGCACATGATGTGGGAATGATCTGGGGTCTATTCCTTTTGGCTCAGTATTTCAAATCTTCTTTCACGTTTAATCCAGACAAATATACCTTGTTTACCATATATATTGCTTTTGAATGATGACACCTCTCTGACTTTATCATTTCTTAAGAAGAGAGTACTGTTTGCAGGTCTAACAGCTGCTAAAAAGATGTTGATAAAGAGATGGAAACCACCACATGTTTTAAATGTGTATTTGTAGAAATGATCATTTTATGAAATTTTGTCGCTAGAAATTTCCAGTGCCCAAAAGGCAAAGTGTTTTTCCCTGTAATCGCTCTAACCTAATGTTACCCCCGGGACAAGGGTGGGGTCATGGGGAATGGATAAATGGAATTGTAATGAAATAAAACAAAATAAAAAATTGATCACAAAAAAAACTGGTTGAGCCGCAGCATGGGGTCACTCAAAGGGGTCCATGGCACTGGTCCGACCTCCCATTGGTTCGAACTCCCATTGGTCCGACAATCGGAGTAATGAGAGTTCGAACTAATGGGAGGTCCTCATTAGTTCGAACTGGACTAGTTATTAGCATTAGTCCAACTCTCCGTTTTTACCATTCACTATGCATTTATATAATTATTCATATAGGCTCCACCTGTCAATAAGACACGCGTGGAAGAAGAGGTGCAGTTTATTGTGTTTCACCAACGAGGAGCTGTCATTACGCACGACTTTTACGCACTGCTGCGCGCTCATTAGTGTCCATAATTAAACCTTGACACTCATATCAAATCAAACTTACATTACAGACAGGTATACAGACAGGGTTCTCTCTCTCTCTCTCCCACTCCGAACAGACAGACGGACGCAATCAGAAAGGAAACGGAGGCTGCGCATTGATCCTTTTTTCCTTTCTGGGATCAAACGGATCATGTGCATAATTAACTGCAAAACAAGCACATCATATTAATAACATATAACGCTCATTATGCTTCCAGCCTGTCTAGCCTCTACCTGGTGTTTTTACTAAACTTAACCAACTCCTTTCTTCATTGCCTGAACCTAACCAAAGCGAAATTTAGCCTAGGCTACTTCTTTTTTTCTCTCAGTCTGCTGTCAGCAGGAGCGGCGGCTGCAGCAGGCTCGCGCCCGTGAAGTGAGCTCAAGCCGGCCAGGTTCAGCCACGCTCGAGCGGAGGGAGAGAGAGAAAAAAAGTGCATTTATTTTACTCTGTACTCTGGGAGGGGGGGCTTTGATTATCAGTTTACACATCTTGATCAGCATGTAGGCCTATGGTTGTGCGCGATCTGACATGATCTGGCTCCTTTCTGGGCCGCGTGTGTGTGTGTGTGTGATGTGCGTTTCTGTGTTTCTGGGAGCTCTCTCTCTTTCAGTAATTCTCGTTATTTTGCTCTCTCTCACAGATAAAGAGAGAGAGAGAGAGAGAGAGAGAGAGAGAGAGAGAGAGAGAGAGAGAGAGAGAGAGAGAGAGAGACAGAGAGAGAGAGAGAGAGAGAAAGCTGCATGCTCCTATCAATGGAAGAGCTTGTCAGAAAGTAGCGATGAATGACAGTTCGAACTAACGGGAACTGCCCATTGGTCCGACCTCCTATAGACGGGTTTCTGTGCAACGTCATCGCAGATGTAAGGCTGGGGCATAGTGCGTTGAATAAAACATTGAAAGTAATGGGGAGGCATCAGACAGGTTTATGTGAAGGGTGTCAGGAGGAGGAGTCAGTGGAGCATGTGGTTCTGAGGTGTAGAAGGTATGAGAGGCAGAGGGAGGTGATGAAGAGCAGGATCAGGGAGTTAGGGGTGCAGGAAATCACGCTTAAAGGATTACTGAGTGAGAGGGCACAGGTTAGAGTTTTGTTATGTTATTTAAAGGAAACAGGGGTGTTTTATAGAATTTGATGGATAGGCAGGAATAGAAGGTAGGGTATTGATGGCAGTTGTAGGGAGTGCAGGATGAGGGTGTTTATTTATTTATTATCATTATTATTATTATTATTTTTTTTCTTTCTTCTCTATGTATGATATGGGGGTAGAATGTAAGTCTTGTCTGGCTCACACTCCAGAACAGAAGGTGGCGGTAATGCACCAAAAGCTGGATGCCAACCGCCGTAAAACGAAAAGAAGAAGAAGAAGTCATCGCAGATGTGCGCGCGCAGCCAGGGGGCAGAAAGCGGGACATTTGTCATTTGTTTACCAGCGGAGTCAGCGGAGAACGAAAATGACAAAGGGCTGTTGTGCTGTAAACTGCACGAATCGGCGAAAGGATGGATGGAAACAGTTTAATATCCCGAGAGGATCTCATCCTTTTGCCAAGAGAAGAAGAAGATTGTGGCTCCAGGCCATTAAAAGGGCGGATTGGGGTCCCGAAGGTCCCAAAGGCGGCGAGACTTTGTGCAGCGCCCACTTCGTTTCTGGTATGTTTGTCTTTTCCAACATGAGCTGGATAATGAGTAGGACTGCGTGTGATTTTACCATACTTAATGAGGATATATTAGTGTGATTCACTGACTAACTGGCCAACAAATGTGTCCGTCTTCTACTGAGTTTGTAAAGTTTAACGTTGTAACCTATAAGTTTAGCTTTTGTTGTTACTGTAAGTACCAACATTAGCTGCATGGCTGGTGTAGGTTTCTTGGTTCAGGCTGAAAGTACGGTGGCCCTGAAGTGCAAAACACAACGGCAAATCAGACAACAACGGCAAAAGAGAAAACACAACACAAAAAGAGAAAACACAATACAAAAAGAGAAAACACAACGGCAAAAGAGAAAACACAACACAAAAAGAGAAAACACAACACAAAAAGAGAAAACAACAGCAAAAGAGAAAACACAACGGCAAAAGAGAAAACACAACACAAAAAGAGAAAACACAACACAAAAAGAGAAAACACAACGGCAAATCAGAAAACACAACGACAAATTACTAAACAAAGGCAAATCAGAAAACACAAAAGCAAAACATTTGGGAAATACATAGAGGCCTCTGTGCTAGTCCCGCTCATGGATGTATTATATTACATGTAACGGTCCCACTTGTCTGTCGCGCTGGCGGTGTTGTCTTTCCGGTTCAAAGCACGGACCAGTTCTTTTGTCCAATCAGCAACGAGTCATGTCGCCCGAGGGTACCTACCTACCTTTTCCGGTTTGGTTAATGTCGTTGTGTTTTCTCTTTCTGTGTTGTGTTTTCTCTTTTGCCGTTGTGTTTTCTCTTTTTGTGTTGTGTTTTCTCTTTTGTCGTTGTTGTCTGTTTTGCACTTCAGGGCCACCACATGAAAGTCATACAAGAAAGTGTCTTCACAGTTCACACAGCTAATGTTACAGTGTACGATTTTCTTTAACTCTGAACCCGTAACTTAAATGCTTGTGCTATTGGTGCTCATTATGACTGAGCTCGTAAATTAGCAAATAGGTTAAAAAAGGTGAAAATAAACAATAAGCATAGCTAATCTCATTCTTTTTCTCAGGGTCACCGTCCATGGATTGTGATAGTCCAGATTTTGTTCCATCCGTTTTTTCACACAGCAGCAACAGAGACATCTCGGGAAATGGGGCAAGGTCAGTGTCGTCATGTATTTGAAAATTTCTAATTTCTTGGTAGCTTGTTAATTATCTGAGCAAATAAGATGTTCTTGTTATTATTATTATTATTATTATTATTATTATTATTATTATTATTATTATTATTATTATTGTTGTTATTGACACACCTGAGGGGTATTGCACAAAACCTAGATAAGGGATTAAGCCGGGATATGTTGGTTATCCTGGCTGAATTTAGCCTCAAGTCGGTTGTACGAAAGCAGGCTAAATCTATCCTGGTCAAGTTACTATGGTGATTTATTCTCTGCAGCTAGCCTGCTCCAGACCAGGCTAACAGCCAGGCTAAGTTGATTCTGTTGTCTTTATCTGTGAAGTCAGCAGTCACTCTGATCAGAAATCAACATGTTTCATACAGTTATTCTACATATTGGCCTGATTTATAAACAAACTAAATACATTTACAAATCTGTGTCCATCTATGATATTTTATGACCACTAGTAGCTATATATCACTGGCTTCTCATAAAAAGCAATGGAGCAAAAATGGCATATAGATTTATTTTTATTTTTTATAAATAGAAGAAGAAGATTGTGGCTCCAGGCCATTAAAAGGGCGGATTGGGGTCCCGAAGGTCCCAAAGGCGGCAAGAGTCTGTGCAGCGCCCACTTCGTTTCTGGTATGTTTGTCTTTTCCAACATGAGCTGGATAATGAGTAGGACTGCGTGTGATTTTACCATACTTAATGAGGATATATTAGTGTGATTCACTGACTAACTGGCCAACAAATTTGTCCGTCTTCTACTGAGTTTGTAAAGTTTAACGTTGGCTCGCGTCGTAACCTATAAGTTTAGCTTTTGTTGTTACTCCTACCAACATTAGCTGCATGGCTGGTGTAGGTTTCTTGGTTCAGGCTGAAAGTTATACAAGAAAGTGTCTTCACAGTTCACACAGCTAATGTTACAGTGTACGATTTTCTTTAACTCTGAACCCGTAACTTAAATGCTTGTGCTATTGGTGCTCATTATGACTGAGCTCGTAAATTAGCAAATAGGTTAAAAAAGGTGAAAATAAACAATAAGCATAGCTAATCTTCTTTTTCTCAGGGTCACCGTCCATGGATTGTGATAGTCCAGATTTTGTTCCATCCGTTTTTTCACACAGCAGCAACAGAGACATCTCAGGAAAGGTGGCAAGGTCAGTGTCGTCATGTATTTGAAAATTTCTAATTTCTTGGTAGCTTGTTAATTATCTGAGCAAATAAGATGTTCTTGTGTGTCTTTCTTTATTATGTTATTGTATTATCTCTTAAAGCAGATATCAGCTTCACGGCCGTTTCGGCTAATGCTGCGTTCAAGGCAGGCTTTTGAAACCGTAAGTTACAGCTTCAAGTCACAACTACGACTTGGTAGCGTTCCAGGTAACCCGTAGCTCGTGTTTTTACCATCCTGTTGTCTGTGAAAGTTCCCTATAACGGCCACTCGTAACTTCCGACCCGTGAACTCGTACCAGATCGAACTGGTATGACTTCACAGGAAGGAAAAACACAAAGTACGAGTTTCTTTGAACGCACCAAGAGTTAGCAGCCCCCGCCCTTGTCAGGCATCAATTGGTCCTCGTGCTACGTCACCACATTCACGCGCATCCCTTGGCTGCACACACAGCCCTTCATGCCGTTCTCTCTCCTCATTGGATAACACTTGTATCCCACAAGGAAAATTTTCTCCTCGGGTTACAGCAGAGCAGAGTGACGGAGAGACTCGTGTTTAGGCTGAAATACTTCATGTAAGTGATTGCTGACGGAAAATAGGACTATTTAGGACTTATATTAACAAAAACATTCCACTGATATCTGCTTTAATGTGTTGATTATTTTGGGTTTTTAACTGAACTCTACTCTGTTTGTCCTAGATATGAAAGAAAGAGAATAAGAGATGAAGATAAGGCTGTGTGAACCATGGTTTCCTGATACTGTGATCGACTGTTAGGTGTAAAATAATGTTAAGTTGTGTCTCTGGTATCTGATTTTTTTTAACAGCCCAACCAGATGGGGTCTGGCTGCTTAAAAGTAATTGAAGAAACGATTGGTTCGACCTCCCGTTACTCCGACAAAATCAACAAGTCGTTTCTTCAATTACTTTTAAACAGCCAGACCCCATCTGTTGGGAGTGGAGGGTTAGAATTTCTTCTCAAATCTATGCACATGTGTTTAGTTTTTGTCACATTTAAGTTTAAAAAGGAATCATCACACCAGCAGATAAAATCATCCACCACTAGTCCCGAGGCTGTGTCCTCCCTTTGCAACAGACTCACTGCGACCGTGTCATCAGCAAACTTAAGTACATGTCTGTCTGGATGTGAGCTTCTGCAGTCATCAGTGTACAGGATATATAGAATGGATGAGAGGACACAGCCCTGTGGAGAACCAGTGGCAGAGAGGAGGACATCAGACAGAGCACTGTTCACTCTGACACATTGTGATCTGTCTGTTAAAAAATCTAAAATCCACAATCCATTGATCCCTATGTCTGATACTGCAGCACAGAACAGTGCACTTGCCACCACAGACTGGTAAAACATCTGCAGCATCTTACTGCAGATGTCAAAAGATCTGAGTTTTCCTTAACAAAAAAGAGAGGGACTAACTGGATGCAATGAAGACCCTAATCCTCTCTCTTCTCCTAATGAACCTATAACTAAAACACATAACAGTCAAGGAATTTTAGTTGAGATACACTGACAACATTGGTAAGGTAAAATGATAGCAAACCAGAGAGAAGTTTACCTGTCCGTCCTGAATAATGATAACCATGCTCATGTATCTGCTATATCATGGCTTAAAATTTAATGGATACAACAGCCTGTATTATCTTTGTATATACACACTGCTGTGCTCAAAATGTAGTCACCTTAAATGTTATATAGATGCTAATTAAAGAAAGACTGTCTTCACGTGGCCCACACAGGTAAATGAGGGGCCGCTGCCTGCACGAGTTGCAGCAGGTATGAATCAGTGACAGGTGCCTGCAGCACAAAGCTGCACTGAAGAACGACCTGTGACCTCTGGTGATGTCACAGCTGTCATGTCTGCTATAAATGCATTAAAGCATCTTTATATAATTCTCAGGTCGTCCCGTCTTGAGTCCACAGGGACGTCTGGCTCCATGTGGATCTTGTCTGCAGGGAAAGTGAATAATTATGTTCAGTGTCTGATCTGTCTCGGTGTGGAAGGCTCGTCTGTCTTCTTTCTGATCTTCTAACGTAGTCTGTGTCTAAGTCAGTGTCTCATCCGTCTCAGTCTTCTTTCTGATCTTCTAACGGATGGACATATTGGTGGTCGTCGTCCTCATATCTGTGATGTCACAGTTACAGCAGCACATACTGTTCATTCATATTCCTCTGGCCACACCTCCAGACATAGTGGTTATGATAATATAAATACCTTTATTGATTTTCCAATGATTACATATCGACTGTATACGCATTCAAAGACAATCTGCTGTTAAACTGCAGCTGTAACTCTACTGCAGCAGCTCCACCTAGTGGCACTTTTAATGAATAGCACCAGATGTGTCAATAATAATAATAATAATAATCTTTATTTATAGAGCACTTTTCATGCATAAAAGCAGCCCAAAGTGCTTGAACAAAGCAGAAACAATTAAAAAAAAAACACACAGGAGCTGTGTCCTAGTATTGTTGGGTGGATTTTAGATTTTTTAACAGACAGATCACAATGTGTCAGAGTGAACAGTGCTCTGTCTCCATGTCTCTCCCCCAGAATATGACAGGTAGCCGACCTGTTATTGTGATGCATAATGTTTTTAATGTCACTGTTTGTAGGTTTTCCAGCTGTGCACTAATGGTGGAAGTATGTGTCTGTTATTCTACTTTCTCTATGTGTGTGTTTGTGTCACGGACTTGTGGTGCCACAGAGATGAGAGCTGTGACACCGGGTCAGGCTCTGATCATGCAGGTTTGGTTTTCAGCAGGGGTGTGTGCATCTCACATTAATTTACAGTAAATGTATAAAGTAAAGAAACCAATCCTTTCTTTTCATTAATAAGCTCCAGAGACTTGAATGGGAATTTAAACATCTGCTATTGAAACATGGGGTTTTTAAAATAGGCCTATACCCACATTTCTTTTCTTTTCATTAATAAGCTTCAGGGACTTGAATGGGAATTTAAACTATTGAGTGTATGTAAAGTGATGAGCCCTGTCAAAGACAAATTTCTGCTACCCTTTGGTAGGTGATCTATCTATCTATCTATTTAAACGTGGCGTTTTAATATAGGCCTAGCCATGTTTATATGTATGAATAAGAACAAAGCCCAAATTCTGATTTTCAGCCTAGACTCTTATTGCTTTGGCTGTCAGAGGAAGCCACTTTTGGACTGTGTCATGCTCCGCATTTTACTTCAGAATAAGCAATTGTCAATGGAAATAATTACACAAGAGTCTCATCTAGGGTTGTGGGAGATATGCTTGTAAATATAACACGTAGAGTTGCTTCAAGTTCAGCCCAAGGGAGATTCTTCGTCAGCTGTCTATAAAAAGATCTGTGGTGGCGGTGTAGTCACAACAATCACGCAAACAACAAAACGTTTCACAGACCGGAAGCGGAACATGCAATGGCTGGGCGGAAGTTGGCAGCGGGGAAGGTTCAGAGACTATCACGGTTTGGTAACAGTACAAAACGGGATTTTTCTGTGGCGTTAGTAAACACAGACGACTTTGGAAGAAACACGAGAAAATATTATTCTCTTTAAGAAAACCGTGTGGTTAAAAAAAGACACAGTTTGACGAATTCAACATTAAAAGCAACATTATGAACCGTTTGATGCATTGAACACAACCCGTGTAACAGACCGGAAGTTCAGTGTAACAAACGCCTAATAGAAACGGGAGCCGAGAGGGCAAATGGCCGAAGCAGAGCCAAGTAAATAGTGCTGAAACATTCAATCGACGCGAATTAAACGTAGTTTATTTATTCGAAGATAATGAGCATAGCGAGGCAGCAGACGGTTTAATGTGCTGCTGTGACGACGGAAGTAACGACGGAAATAACCGCTGCGCCGTGACGTTACCATATGTTAACTCTGTAATGTCCACCATGTAAGCCCAGTTAGTTAACACTTACCAGTTCACCGTCGCAACGTCTAAAGAGCCGAGAGGGAACATTACAAGCTGAGAAACCCACCATTGAAAACATGGAGCCAGTTCCCAGGTAGGATGCAGTTATATGGACGTTTAACATGTCTATAGTAATGTCTTGACATATTATAATCCTGCTACCGCTTAAAGCAGAAATAAGCAAAATGTTTGTGTTAATATAAGTCTTAAATAGTTATATCTTCCGACAGCAATCACTTATATAACTTAGAGTGTTTGGTCTGAAACACGGGTCTGTCAGTCACTCTGCTCTGCTGTAAGCCGAGGAGAAAACTGTCCGTGTATCCTACAACCTTTATCCAATGAGGAGAGAGAACGGCATAAAGGGGCGGTCCTCTCTGTGTGTGCAGCCAAGGGATGCGCGGGAATGTGGTGACGTAGGGACGAGGGCGGGGACTGCTAACTCCATCGGCTGACAAGAAGTTAGCCAAAACGACTTGTGGCAATGGCAGTTTAATATTTTTATTGTTTTTGTTGGTTAGGAACTTTGGTCAGCTTCCCTCAATACTAGGTCTGTAACAATCTTCTAAATCAGTGGTTCTCAACTGGTGGGTCGGGACCCAAAAGTGGGTCGCGGACCCGTTCTGGATGGGTCGCGGACAGCTGGTCAAAACAGTAAATAATATTTAATGCACATCTGATGTTGGACATGTCTTTTATTTTGAAAAATAACTTATTTTGAAGTTGAGTTGTAACGGTCCTCCTCACTTTCTTATTATTTGCTCCATTTGCTCTGAATGCAAAGATATCAGTTTCTTATTAATGTGGCCTGAATGCAGTGAATCTTGTTTTGTTTTGTGGGTCTTTATTTTGTGCAATTTGATATTTATTCACTTTTGTGAATATGCTCTGAATGCAGAGATGCATTAGAAGTCAAATATATCGTTTTGTTGGTCTCCATTTTGTGCAGTTTGATATTTTTTTTATTCACTTCCGTACATGCAGTTGTCATGGTGCTCCTCAGTTTCATTCATGTGCTCTGAAATGCACTTTGCTCCATAAAAAGCAAAATGAGTTTTTAAAGGCTTAAAAAAAATTCTTGGTTTGAATTCTATGAAAGTGGGTCGCGACTTAATGACCATGGGAAAATGTGGGTCCCAGAGTGAGACTAGTTGAGAACCCCTGTTCTAAATGACCCCAAAGTTTGTAGGCTGTTTTTAAAATTGGTAGCTGGTCTCTAATCTCTATCATATGGATATCATACAACACAGTCTGTCCATATTGCCCTCACTTGGGCTTATGGTCATCAGTGCATCATCAGAGTCTTGTATCAAAACATCCTAGACTGGCCATCTAAATATAAAGCCATCTATTTTCTGTATACACTTTTTACCACCATTATGATATTTTTGGGGCCATGTTTTTAGACCGTGCAACCTACACTGCACCTTTTAGGCTCACATTGAAATTAATTTAGTTGTTCAGATATATTTTGCAGATGCAAATAGAATGTATACAATTAATATCTGTGCATGATAGATAGATAGATAGATAGATAGATTACTAAATTCACAGCCGAAGGAAAATTAGTCCGTCCATTCTTCCTCCCATTCCACCTCCAGGGTGTGTCAGGGTGTGTATGTGTAAATGATTGCGTCAGGAGGTGTGATAAAAAAAAAAACTGCTTTGCTCTGCAGCACAATGAAAGGAGCTGATTGCTGCAGCTATATAAAACATACACGTTAAATAATTATGATTATAACCATTGCATTAATATGTCCCATACATCTGCATGTTATGGGCATTTTTGTGGCCCACTCCATTCCACTCAGGTTTAGGTACCACAGTTGCCTGGGTTTGATTCTTACCTGCAAATGTGCGCGTGTGTGTGCCATACAGTATAGTCTAAAAAGAGGCAACATGAAAAAGAAGATACAAATAGTCAAACAAAACAATCAACAGTTAGTCAGAAATGTGTGCTGCCTGTTTTGCCACCACTCTGTTTTATAGCAGTAACCATTGTTGTTAATTGTATTTTTATTTTATTTTTTAATCTGGAGTTAATTTGATTTCAGTTGGTTATGTTCATGGAGAAAGTTGATCCAAATTAAGATTAATTACAGTGTGATATTCTTGCAGTTACTATTCACCATGAATCTAGTTACCCTGTTAAAACTATGACTATGTTTGTATGCAGTCAATATTCAGGTTAAGGTCAATATTCCGGTTTCTGAAACATTCGGAATAACCCGTTTACATGCGTGAGCAAACAGGGTAATTCCTGTATGTATACATGGTAATTGTAATCAATTGGGATATCCTGATCAAAACAGCGACGTATGGACAACTCTCGACACACCAACAACAACAACAACAGCAGCAGCGCGGCAGCACAGTTGCCAAGTCCGCTTATTATAAGCGACTTTGGGCTTGTTTTTCTGTGAAGTTGCTTATAAATGTTGGTAGTCGCGGGTTGCGGGTTTTTGGGCTTGTTGTTAAAGTGTGCTTATTTAGGTCAACGCTTGACTCCTCCACCCGCATCCGGAGATTGGCTTTCACCACACTCTCCTCCATTGATCGAGAGAATAGTTAGCCTACCGTACATTCTCAAATAAAAGCGGGGGTGGGGGGCACATTAATTTATTAGAAATTAAAAGGTGCTGATTAAACGCCTGACACAGGTATAATTTGTATAGTTTACAACAAGTAGTTCCTGTACTCAAAATTGTGAATAGAATGCGCAGAACACAAATTAATGTTCCTTTCGATGGGGATATCCCAATAGATGTATATATGACCAAATATTTGGGTTAGAAAAAGAGTAACCCAGGGGTCATTTCCAAGTTTTTAAAAACCGGAATATAAGCATATTGGCCGTGCGCAACTGGGTTATGGGGTTGCTAATATTCCGGTTGTAAAAATGCTATTGACTGCATGTAAACATAGTCTATGTTAAACTATGGCAGTTAAGACGAGACCTGGAAATCCAAAATAACCTGGGCCCAGTTGTTCAAAAGGTGTAATCTGGATAAAAATTATCCGGATTTTGAAATCCCCCTTTTTGCTATCCAGGATCACGTAATCTGTTTTACTTTTATCCCAGTTGTTCAAAGCAAAGTTGGATTGGATCAGTCTGATCCAAATCCAAATTTTCAAGATTACCAAATCCGGATAATGAGTGTTCTAGATGGGACTGTGCATCACAATGAAGGCTGATTGGTCTGTTAACAACAGGTAGAACAGCAGCATGGGTCACTCAAGTGTGTTTATTTGAAAACGGAGTGTATGTATTGTTTTCTGTGATCTTTGTTGTTTCTTCAATGTCTTTTAAACAGCCAGACTCCATCTGGTTGGGCTGTTAAAATAAATTGAAAAAAGCAAATATACAGTTCATTAGTGAAATTGTGAATATTTCCCCATGTGTTTCAAATTCAAACTTCAAATTTCAAAATTCAAACTTCAAA
Source organism: Trachurus trachurus (assembly GCF_905171665.1). Classification (NCBI taxonomy): domain Eukaryota; kingdom Metazoa; phylum Chordata; class Actinopteri; order Carangiformes; family Carangidae; genus Trachurus; species Trachurus trachurus. The sequence goes on along the minus strand of NC_139901.1, from coordinate 6,385,502 downwards.
TTTTAAAATTCAAACTTCAAATTTCATTAAATTCAGTTTGGGGAAAAGTAGTTGGGGAAACATTTTTCAGTTGTAGAATATTCAAAAGTTAACATTATTTACTAATCACTGTTGTGGTTTAAAATTAGGTGCAAAATATAAATCAAGAACTGTATATAATACTACTTTATGAATATTGTTTATTTGACCAGTTTGAATTTAATTTAAATCACATTTTGTTCCTGTAATCCCCCCTGAATCCACCAAACTGCTGGGATCAGAATAATCCTGATTTTTTGGATCAAAGTTATCCCGATCCTACTGAAAAGTTTTGAACAACACAAACTGAGGGTTTTATCCAGATTAAAACCAAGATTGGATTACGTGATCTAATCCGATCTCAGAATCCGTTTTTGGTTTTGAACAACCCATTTTCAAGATTTGATCCAATCCATTATCCAAAATCCGATTGGATTACCTTTGAACAACTGGGCCCTGGATATAACATTGCCACTCAGCTGGACAGAAACCATACCCACATATGTGCTGTGTTGATACACAAGCAGGGTCTATATCCATTCATTTAATCATTATACCTGCCGCATTATAAGTCTGTTTCCCCAAATGTTTTACTTTTCTCCTTGCACTACCACAGTACTGTAAAGATCCAGGCCTATTTTATTTAGGAATATTGCCATTTGTCATTTTCAGGCAGTGAATTGGAATGTCTCTCACCTAACGTTTTCTGTTTCTGTTTGTTTGTTTGTTTTTCTTTCAGTGGGACCGGTGTCTTTTATCAGGCATTGCCTGCTGTTGGAGCCGATGGAAAAAACATTATGAAACTCGTTCCTGTACGCATGGTCAACGGGCAGTTTTTCAAATATCAGGCAAACAAACCCAGACCTGCCTGTACGGCACAGAAAGCTGTTACTACAAATGTTCCCTCAGCTCCTGTACAGACGGAAAAAAGGGCATTAAGTCCTTCTACCATAGAGCAAGTGGTCAGGAAGCAGGTTTCCATTGTGAAAATCTTGCCTAGAGTGGATCCTTGTACTTTGATAAAGAAGGATCCACCAAAGCAGCAGCCTCCACCAAAGCAACAGGCTCCACCACAGCAAAAGATTGTAAAAGTACGGACCAGTGTACCTGTACCTGCAACAAACTTAGTAAGACTTCCAAGTCAGGTCCCAGTGATGTTGAAATCTCCAACACTTCCTAGTGGACAACGCTTCCAGACGCCGCCAAAGGCACAAGTCCAAACAGTCCCAGCATCTGGCCTGTCTGAGCTGATTAAGAAACAGATTTCTACATCGTCAGCTGGCTCCTCCTCAGGTTCAGGACCATCCCATACGCTTTATGTGCTGCGAGTACCTACAGCGAAACAAGGTGTTACTACTACAGCGAAACAAGGTGTTACCCCATCAAGTCATTCTACACATCCCTCACTCAACCCAATTCCCAAGACTTCATGTGAGCTCCCGACAAAAGGATCAAAATCATTGCTAAAATTGGTTCCGAGGGTTTCACAAAGGCCCAACAGCCCTATAAAGTGGGTTATTGAAGAAGAGGACACCACACCAGCTCCAATTCTGAAACCATGTGATCCATATCCTGTCATGTCAGAGATACTTCGAACTCTGGCAGCCAGAGAAAGCACAACCAAGCTCCATGACAGGATTGAAAAAAGCCCTCAGTCAAGTCAAGGAAGCGGACAAGGACAGGACAACGCTGTGGTCGTGTGCGACGGAAAGGTCTTTTTCGAGGCCAGAAAATGCAGCCGACCAGTTGAAATGGAAAAAAGCAGCTCCTCCACAGCAGCAACAGAAAGTTATCAATTCATCAAAAGCCTCTTAGCCACAAAACAACCGTCTCTGCAGCCAAATGCAGCTCAAACACAACAGGATGTCAGAGTCATTCATCCAAATGAGGCAGATGTGATAGATCTTTGTGACGACGATGATGATGATGATGATGATCAGGCATCAGTTAAGTTGTCAACTGTCTGTCAGCAGGATGATGACAATGTCATATTTGTGTCGTATATTCCACCCGTGTCTGAGGCAGCGTCGACACAAGACGAGAGACTAAAGACTCAAAAGTTTCCTGAGAAGGAAATAGAAGATGCAGGAACGAGCAGCTCAGACTGCGGGACAGAAGAGCGGAGGCTGGGGGGCGGAGGTGGCAGCGACGGCAGGGATGTTTATGGTCCAGCAGTGATGAACAGCCATGTTGATGAGGACTCAAACACCAAGGCTCAACAGACCGACTCCACCCAACAGGTGGAGATGATGAAAGTTGACATAGAAACAGATAGTCCTGTAGATCCCAGCACCTCTGACCACAGCGGTGGAGCACCCCTCCAGGAACAGGACTCCCACAAAATGGAGGTGAGGGCACATTGCTATATTGGGGTACTAATGTGTTTTGGATGGGACTGTTTTCAAGGGCTTGGGGCTGTAACTCAGTCAGTTTTTTTTAGAATTTCATTTAATTTAAATTATATTTTATTTTCTCTGACTCACAGTTCAAAACCCAAATATCTTCATTTACAATGACATAAAATAGAGAGTATTAGAGAAACTGCAACAAGAGAAAGAGTCTATTTAACCTCAAGAGTTACTGTGGAGCAGATAGACCTGGGTGACGTTATTTAAAGCAGAAGTAAGCGAGTCGTTTTGGCTAACTTCTTGTCAGCCGATGGAGTTAGCAGTCCCCGCCCTCGTCCCTACATCACCACATTCACGCGCATCCCTTGGCTGCACACACAGAGAGGACCGCCCCTTTATGCCGTTCTCTCTCCTCATTGGATAAAGGTTGTAGGATACAAGGAAAGTTTTCTCCTCGGCTTACAGCAGAGCAGAGTGACTGACAGACCCGTGTTTCAGACCAAACACTCTATAAAAGTGATTGCTGTCAGAAGATATAACTATTTAAGACTTATATTAACACAAACATTCCGCTTACTTCTGCTTTAAAATCAATAACAATTATTTCTAACTTAAACCTTTTATTTCAGTGGTCAAAGGGCTGTGTTTTTATAGGTCTTTCCCAGTCTTGCACCCTGTTTACACCTGGCATTAACATGCGTCTCCAGTGTCCACATTGAGATCCAATCACATATTTGCGTGGGTAAATTAAAAAGGAAAAAATAAAAATAGTAGAAGTATTTCCGCCCGCGTAGTTGTATGCGGATACAGGACACATTACCTTGTGTTTAATGAGGTCCCAATGCGTCCCTGACCACCTTCAGAAGTGGTTTGGCCAATCGGATTACAATCCGTTCTCACTAGCTGCACATAGGTCCAAAAATCCTATTTATAATCAGATTAATAGGTCAATTAGATCAAAAGTGTCTCTTGTAAACACCTTAGCGGATCTGATTCACCCCTGGATCTGATAACATTTCCGATCGGATAGAAAGAGGTACTCTACGCTGATTGATAATCAGCTTGATGCCGCATATAAACGGCTGAATAGAGTGGATTGGGTTGATAGAGTGGATTATTCATTCTGCTAATGCGCGCCCTAGTATGTAGGAGTCATGTATTGACATTCGCAGGAAATAGGAAAGTCAAAGCAGTGTTGCCAACTTGGCGACTTTCTTGCTAAATCGGTCGACTTTTTTTTTTGTCAAAAGCGACTAGTGACAATCTACCGACTTTTCCCGGTGTTGTTGAAGACGTTTCTGGTTTGGAGACTCCGACGTGAAAGCACGTATCACTGCTGTCCTCAATGAGCAGCGGCTGCTAAGCCCCGCCCCCGTCCCAAAGCACTCACCGGCGGTCAGTCTCACAGCAGTATAATCGGCTTCAGCTGGGGCCATGTATACGCGGATTGAATGTGGATCGCTTTATTTAGCGTTCATGTATACAGATTGAAAACAATCAGATTAAAATAATCGTATTCAATCAGATTGAGGAAAACACTGCATGTAAATGCAGCTAATGTGTCTTGGGTGCGTTTACACTTGTACTTTCATGTGGTCAAGCCCTGTCTGATTGCAATCTGATCACTGAAAACGCATGTTAATGCCAGGTGTAAACAGGGTGATGGTGACCCCTCAAATACTAATAGTCACATTCACACATACAAGGACACATTAACACATGGACAGGAGGAACCTGGGGATTGAGCCATCAACCTTGTGTTCTGTGGACAACCCACTCAACCTCCTGAGCCACAGCCTCGTCTACAAGACACGCTACACCATCATTACATCTTTATGTACTGTTCTTATGTATTGCATCTTTTCTTTGCAGTGTGTTCTAGACCCTGCACCCAGCTGGACGTCTTCACCGGCGCCAGAACCCTGTCAGATATCTGACCATCGGCTGAGGCAGATGTTCGGTATCACAGATGATGTGAGAATCTGCCTGCAGAGGATTGATGAAGCCGCAGCCTGGACTGTCCCCGCAGAGCCTCTAAAGAGCGACTCCGTGAGCTCAGAGCTTTGTTCACAGGAGCTTTGTAGTCCTGGTAACATACAACAAACTCCCCCTGCTTTGACAGATGAGTGCCACTTGGGTCAGAGTCCACTCAACGGAGCATCACTTGATTCTGAACACTCATCAATGATTGGCTACGTAGAACCAATAGATGAGGATTTTCCCAGCACAGATGCCAGTAGTATCCCCGAGTTACAGCTCACACACGTCGAGCAACATACTCAGACTTGTGCGGATCTGAACACAAACGTCACGAGAATAGGAAGGACAAGGAAACGCACGACGTGTCCATGTTGCGTCCCCGGTTCTCTGGAGCTTGCAGGAAAGTCCAGCGCAAGGTTGGAGGAGCCCGACGGTGGGGTGTGGATGACGGAGCCCACGAGCAAAAAATGGATCAAAACAAAGATTTCAAGAAAAGATGGGAAAACAACCGTCAGCTTTGTCACAGCTAAGGGCAAGGTTCCCTCCTGTAAGAGCTCAATGACAACATCGCTACACTCTCCTGAACGGAAAAGACACAAACACATCTAAAGACTCTAAGAACATATAGAGAAAGAGGTGTCGCTAGAATTGATGAACAACAGCGTGAGCTGAGACAAGAAACACTTAATATTTAAACTAATATTCTAACATAAAACTTTTGTTCTAATCTCTTTATTATATTACTGCTTATGATAACCCTTTCTCTAAACTGTTCAGTTAATTACTGTTTTTTTTAACACTGACATTGAATTTTAACACACAACAGCATCATATTGTTCAGTTACTGATGTGAGTTTTTCTACACCTGTTAACCAGTTACAATGAAAGGCTTTTCGTTTGTGTAGCTTTGTTCGTTGCCATGGTAATCGATTGCTTTTTTTTTCTTCCTTTTTTCCGTTTTGACACCGGTTGTCATCAGCAACTGTTACATTAAAATGAGTAGGCGACTTGGCATCCTGGAAACCTGCCTGATTTTGGAGATATGCAGTGTTTGTTTGCCATTACTTTCATTATTTCCGCTACGGTCGCCCCCACCCCCCCCCGTCAGACGTTACGATCCCGCACCCCCTGGCCGTCCAAGCTTCGATTATGATTGATTTTATGTCCGCGAATATTCAATTATCAAAATATGATAATCGGGTCTGCCCTATTGTCCACTTTAACAGTGTTTCATTTGAGGTGTTGATCCATGCGGAGATACGGTTTTAAAACTAGAAAACATCTCAATGGGTTGCTCTTGAGCTCTGATGACTGACCAAATCCTGCAAATTGGTTGGTGTGTCCATGTGGGTGGGGCTCGGGGCATGGCTGTGAGAGGCCTGTGATCACGTCACAGTTTTGTGTACTTGTAATTGTGAATTTTTCTTTTTTTCATTTACATCTACAATGGCCATGGTATGATCAAAAAATCCTTTTTCAGTTTTACAGCTGTGGAACATTTATCAGTCAAAGTTGAGTTTTTTACTGAAATCCAAAACTACTACTACTGAAAGCACCTGTGGACCCAACTCTCATTCTTTGTTCTCTTGCTCAATGGAAATGCAAAAAATGCAAAATATTAATATTTCTTTTCACTCAAGTGGCTTAAAGTATAAACATTAAACCCTTTTTATTGTGTCCACTACGTGTCTCAAAGACAGCAGGAGGTTTTCTGTTGTTCAGCAGGACTGCATGGGACAAAAGAATAGTTTAAATCGTCTAATATATTCCTTTTAATATTTCTACAGGGGTCAAAACATACCTAATTATAAGTTGACTCCCTTTTCCTTTAGGATTATGTTGATTGAAAATATGATTTAATAGTGTGGTGATGTGTCAGTGGCACAATAAAACAATGAAAGCATACCTATGGGGGTCCTGAGAGCTCATCACACAAGAATACATGCAAAAGACAAAACACAATTAAATGCAGAAAACAAATTCAGGACATGCATGGATGTTTTATATTCAAAGATACTCAATTGTCTATGATATAATACATTCATGCGCACTGGAATGTGTTATTTGCAGCGCATATGTTGATGATGAAGATTACAGAATACCTTGTGTTTTCGTGTGTTTGCATTTAAGTTCTAAGGGCCACCGTACATCCCAGCATACAAAGCACACGACCTACCTCCCCTTTCAATGTGTTGAAAGGTCACAGACAAACCAAACTCTCTGCACCTGACTTAAACAGCAGAGCAGACAGTCTTCACAGACTGGTCTATGCACTTAAAGGGATAGTTCAACATTTTGGCAAATTCACACTCATGTCTGCCCCGCAGATCTTAAAACGGCTTGCACCGACAATTAAAGGTAATGAACCTACTCCTAAAACTATAGGGATTATGGCAATAGGCCAATTTGCCAAAATGTTAAACTATCACTTAACAAATGATGTGTGGACCACAAGTTTACAAATAAGTTATTTCCCCATCACTGAAAAGCTAAGGTTTATAAATGTTTAAAATTAAATGCCATACCATATTTGAAGATGTAGATTTGACCAAGTCATGAATGAATCCTCTGGTTGAAACAAGTCTTGTAAAATATAGACTGCAGAAATCATTACTGTGTAGGTGTTGGATTGATTTCATATTGATACTTGTCTGTTTTTGCATTGCAGCCTAAAAATATTGTAATGTTTGCCAACCTTTGTCTATTTTCAGTTTATCACATTTAATAATCATACAAGACTGTTATTGTTTGTTTCAAACTTATCTGTTGTTGCTTTGGTTTAGATCAGCACGTTATGAACAGTTCAAGCAGAGATTTGAGTTGGTCTTGGCTACTGCCTATATTCTTCAATAAAGTAAAAAAAAAAAAAAAAACTAAAGAGGTGTCGTCTTTAAGATGGTTTCAGTTGCATTTTAATTCAGGAAAATAACGTGAAGCTTGTTGTATTTGGAGTTCCGAGATTTGTCGGGGTCGCTTTTATTCTGAAAACCTCGGCGGCGGATATCCGGTTGTACTTCCGGGGAAAAGAAACAAGCCTAGAAACGAAACTACGAGAGTGGGTTTTTAAATCTGGACACCGTGACTCTTCGAGGTAGGCTATGACAAAAGTAACAACTTTGTCTGATATTAACTCGGCTGGTGATAAAAGAAACATCGCTCCGTCTTTACTAAGCTTCGTCACGGTCGTGGTCTAAACGCAGAAGACATTGAAATCAGGAGACAAACTCCGAGGTCTCGGGTCGGGGGAAACTAGGCTAACGTTACCCGGGGTAGAAACATACATGTTCATATTTGTGATGGGAACCCGTGTGTTTGTCTCTGTTAAAGGGATAGTTCAACATTTTGGCAAATTTGCCCATTGCCATAATCGCTATAGTCATAGCAGTAGGTTCGTTAACTTTATTTGTCGGTGCAAGCTATTTTTAGAGCGGCGGAGCAGAGCCGTGAGCTGCTCAGAGCTATGCTACGGAGACTAATGGGATTTCTTGGTTTCCCTCATCAAACTCATCAAATACACAACCCAACAACTCAAAAACGCTGTCGTGGACAAGTTGTGAGCTGCACATTCACCACGCTATGAGATAATAACGGAACGTTACGAAACGGAGCCGTTTTAGAGGTAAATACAGAGTCTGCTTGCTGAAAAACTGTCCCTGAACGCAACGCGCATCAGTGGTTTTGCATGAATTTCCCTCTAAAACAGCTCCGTCTCGTAACGTTCCGTTATTATCTCATAGCGTGGTGATTGTGCAGCTCACAACTTGTCTACGACAGCGTTTTTGGGTTGTGTATTTGATGAGTTTGATGAGGGAAACCAAGAAATTCCCTTAGCCTCCATAGCATAGCCCTGAGCAGCCTGCCGCTCTGCCCCGCCGTTCTAAAAATAGCTTGCACTGACAATTAAAGGTAACGAACCTACTCCTATGACTATAGCGATTATGGCAAATGGGCCAATTTGCCAAAGTGTTGAACTATCCCTTTAAGGCTGCATCTAAAATGACAACTTCTTTGTCTACTCGGCAAAACACAGAACATGGATCTCCTTGGCAGACTGGAAATCTACATCCCAGCAGAGGCGGAGGTGAAGAACGTCCCTCTGAGGAGTTTACCAAACTCAGTGCTCAGGAGAATGGGCAACCCTCTGTCTGACTCTGAAGGCCCCACGCAAAACCTCGCAGGCTCTCCAGAAGTCGTATGGATCTGTCCGGTAACCCTGCGGAGGAAAGGGCAGAAAGCAGTAGAAAACATGTCCTCAGTCCTGGGCAAAGAGTTTCAGCCTTCACAAGGTAGCCTACGAATGTCCTTTGTCTCCTCTAACCACACAGCTTATGAGGTGCTGAAGGAAATGCCCGGTAATACGGTCTCTGCACAGAGATCCCCCAACTCATCATCATCAGATCAGGCCTTGGCACCCCAGAAGCACCGGGATGCTGTGGTCATCTATCATGGAAACATTTACCTGTCCATCAGGAAGCCCGGTGGAAGCCAGAGGCAAAAACAGACACCTGAGCCACAAACATCAATGTTATCATCTAAAAGCCAGCACAAGGTAATGTCACATTACACGATAGAGCAATGGCAGCAGCAAACCAGTTTAAAACACATCATTTGACACTTTAGCCTTAAAAATAACGTAAAAATAAGATTCTTCAGAGTTAATAGTCAGATGAGGGTACACTGACACAGGGTTTTTCTCAGTCACAGTTCAATTAAAGGGATATTTCAACATTTTGGCAAATTCGCCTCCTTGCCATAATCCCTGTAGTTTTAGCAGTAGGTTTGTTACCTTTAATTGTCGGTGCAAGCTATTTTTAGAACAGCGGAGAAGAGCTGTGAGCTGCTCAGAGCTACGCTACGGAGGCTCATGGAATTTCTTGGTTTCCCGCATCAAACTCATGGACAAGTTGTGACCTGCACATTCACCACGCTATGAGATAATAATGTAACGTTACAAGTTGTTTTCTAGGAAAATTCATGCAAAACCGCTTGTGCGCGTTCCTGTCGGGGGCAGTTTTTGCAAGCAGTCTCTTTTCCGGTACGACACCGGCTTTGCATTTACCTCGAAAACAACTCTGTCTCGTATGATGAGGGAAACCAAGAAATTCCATTAGCCTCCGTAGCGTAGCTCTGAGCAGCTCACTTCTCTGCTCCACCGTTCTAAAAATAGCTTGCACCGACATTTAAAGGTAACGAACCTATTCCTAAAACTATAGGGATTATGGCAATGGGTGAATTTGCCAAAATGTTGACATATCCCTATCCCTTTCAACTTCAAGGTGGTGCAACTTTTTCTGTGTAACTAATACCTTGCTCAATGAAAATGGCCACCACATTGATAAGACATGAGACACAGTGAAAACAAAATGTGGAAAATGTACTTTAAAAAGTATAATGTAGTCCAGGAAACATGATACTGTCCATAGCAATTAAAGTCTAAAATAGGGCATCTAACGGCGCTTTTCCACTACACTTTCACAGCACGGCTCGGCTTGGTAAAGGTGCTTTTCCACTACAGCTGAGTTCTTCTAGTACCTCCACAGCGGGGGCGGGGGCGGCACGGGGGTGATCGTGGAGGCGGTCGCGGGACCGCATTGTCCGTCTCTCTTTTTTCGATCCGCTCGTCAGCTCCAAACTCACTCGTCTGCACCTCGATTACAGATCACAGTGTGGTTTTGCACACAGCATCATTTGACTCGGGTGAAGGAATAACAACAGTCTCGGTACAGATCAGCGAGCGCTGTTGTCGCTGTGTTTTTGAAATTTCCGGGTTTGATTCTCATGTAGGACGTAGCGCTCGCACTCTCCCAGTGAGGACGCTCTGTCCAATCAGTGGAAGGCAGTTAGCCTCGTAAACCAGCCTCTCCCAGAAATGCAATTCATTTCATTTCTGAGGGAGAGTCTGGCCTCATCCCCGTTGTAAGCGTTTGGCCTGAAACCCTCAGAAGGCCGAGCCAATCAGTGTCGCCGCTGTGATTGACACAGCACGTTGGCCAATCAGGGACCGACTGGTGCAAAGCCCCGTCACTACAACAACTTGCTGATTGGCTGAATGGGGTTGTCTGTCAACGCTACTACTCCCGCCCACCCCAAACACTTACAGGGGGAACGAGGCTAGACTCTCCCTCAGAAATGAAATGAATTGCATTTCCGGGAGCGGCTGGTTTACGAGGCTAGAAGGCAGTCGGCTGACGTCATGTTTTAGTATCGCTTCGGCTCACTTGGAACAAGGGCCGAGGAGGTACTAAAAATAGCACCTGGTACCAGGTACTAGGGCTAGTGGAAAAGCAACATAAGCGCCTTAAGGTGATGTTTAGCATGAATGATGTTTACAGTTCTACCTCATTGTTGTATATCTCTGCAGTGTATTTTGATTATCATGTACCATGACTATAAAAATTAGCAGAAACATTACATAACACATATTTGCATCTTGCACAGGAGAAGCAACACATCACATGTGAAGTGACAGCTCGCTCCGTGCCTCAGTCTACTGGTAGTGCGCACAAGGTGGACGACCACAGTCACAAGGATGCTGAAGGACAACAGGCAGCAGAGGGAGCAACAACCCTGGAGCCAGACATGGACACTAATATGCAAATCGACAGCGCTGAAGGAAACCAAAGCAGCACCAGCAGTGAGCCCCTGGGTGCAGCTTGTGCCTCCACATCAATGCAGATGGAGGTGGACTTTGAGCAGCTGGCTAAAGAGGAGAAGATTGGCAAATTGAGGGCCAAACTCCGACAGGAGGAAGCTAATGGTCATGGTATATGAATACAGTAGTTGGACTGAACAACAGCAATGAAACTAATCTCACAATAAGTTTCAGCAACTTCCAGCAATGTGAATGTAACTAATTGAGTGAGTGTCTTTGAGAGTTACGCTTGCGTAATGACCAGCATAATCAAAATAAATCGTGACAAATTTAGTTTTTTACTTTTGGAAATTGAGTTTGCATATAAATAGCCAGCCTGAACCTGGATTGTTTTATTGTTTATATTTAATACGGACCACAAAGGCTGCAGGAGATGTGCTCAGTTGTTCAATGCGACTGCATGAAACCATCAAAATAAAAGAAAATACTAAAGTATTTCATTCAGATGAAGTCCAGCTACATAGCTATTATTCCTTTAATGTGCCTGCAGAGAGTCAGAATGTATCTGATGCTTAAGCGATCAGGCGTCTAATAAACACCAACAGGTGTTAAATAAATGCCTGCGCCATAGCTTGCTATACATATCGTCACGCTAACCGTTATAAACCAAAGTACGGGTGATGGTCTGTGCTATGCAAGTAAAAGCGCTGAAGTGGACCTTTACTCAAGATTATTAATGTCACACATACTGTTTCTGAGTTCAAGAATGAATGGTCTATGTGGGCAGTGGGCATCAAAAGAAATGTACACAACAAGCTATTTGTTACTCACTGTAAAGCTAATGTGCATAATTTTTACTATATATATTTCAATAAAGACTGATTGAAATGTATTACTGTATGTTGATTTTATTAGTCTATTAAGAACTAGAGAAGAAATAATTATACAACTTGTGATGGATGAATTTATATTTTTACTTATGATCAGATCAGATACAAGATTTTGGTCCAGATGATGGTGACAAAACACTGTTCCTTTTTTGTCCCCCAAATAAAAGTATAACTTGGCACTTCCCAATGTTTATCAAATAGCCTACTGAAACATGGTTATTGTAGCTTTATTAAAATACTGCGCACATACATACAAATTATTTAAATTATACCTCACTGTAGTCTCTGTACAATAACTATTATGAAGGACATTATGAATCGGATGTAAAACAGGTGTTTATGCCAAAATTTTGCCATAGTTAACACCAGGCGGCGCCAAGCGCTTATTAATCGCCTGGTGGCGTTTTGAACCTCTCTTTTACGGTGTTACTGAAACGTGATGGAGGAGGATTCTGACCCATTCGGCTTGCCATACTGCAGAACTCCATCCGGAAATCCGGTTGAGTTTACAATGAAATGAAAATGCTACTGGACTGTAGTCGGCTTTTGTAGAGCTGGATGCGACTGTTTCGTCCAAGGTAGGAGCAACAATGCACGCTCTTCTTTTAAGTTTTACGTATTTATGTCTTTAGGAAACATTTTCCGACGTAATTTAGTAGCGTATCAACAATAAAAACGTCTATTTTCCTCGTCGCTGGTCATTTTCAGTCGTTTTGAGGTCATTATTTGTGATAATGAGACCAGGTTTTGTGATGTGTGTCTTCAATCTTAGACGAGACAGTTCGACACATTCTCTGTGCTGAAAACCCAGAGACATTTTAAAGCACAGTTCATTCAGTGTCTTGGTTAGGACTGACTGGTTCAGGTAGGAGAGATACTCCTCCGCCCGAGCTGTGTCTCATCATGTCGACCTTTATCACCGCGGGCAGTTTCATTTGTCCTTGTTATTTTCTATCCGCTATTATGGTGGCTGACTGCCTGCTGCTCAGGCTTATTAAAATAACTCGAACATCCAGTTTTATTATTATTATTGTTGTATTATTTCACTCGTGAGAAATTTTAAGAGAGCCACTCTGGGGTCACTGCTGGGGCTGTGATCTCTGTCAACATGGGAATCGAACCCACGACCTTAAGAGCAAGACAGAGCTAATCAGACACGATCATACGAGTTACTCACACACGTTAGTCCACAATGAGAACACTTTACTGGGAGGCTGCTTTGTTGCACAACTTCATGTTAACACATTCACTTCATATCCCTAATTACCAGTGGCGGCTGGTGGTGAAATTGATTGGGTGGGCTAACAAATAAGTTATAGCCATAGAATAAAGTTTTTAAAAAAGTAACCCCCCCCCCCCCTCTCTCTCTCTCCCCCTCTGACACACGCGCACACAGTGGACCCTGAATAAAACAATGAACAACAGCACAACTGGCATTATGGCAGATATAAACAGTTTATAAGCTGGGCCTGGGCCTACCTTATTTGAAAAGAAGTTCACATCTGCGGCCTTTTTGGGTGGCAAACATGTTAATGACCATGTCATTAAAGTCTGGTGTTCTAATGAACTCCCGCTCGATAGAGAGCATAGCCAGGGCGTTTAGTCTGTCCTGTCCCATTTTGCTTCGTAGAAAAGACTTAATCCGTTTGAGTGTGCTGAAACACCTCTCTGACTCTGCTGATGTCACTGGAGTTGTGATGTTTATTTGTGTCAATTTCAAAGTTTCAGAAAAGGTGCTCTGAAGATTATTTTCAGTGAGCATCCTCAAAAGTGACATAGCGGACTTGGACGCTGCAAACTCCGCACTGCTGTACATCACCATCAGCTCACCCTTCAGTTTCTCTTTGCAGATCATCGGGAAACTTTCACTTGCGATGTCCAGCTGCTTCTGGGGGAAACTGGTCTTGAACGTAGGGAACAGTTCAGGGTCAATAAGTTCAAAAGACTCCAAGTGTCGGGCTTTCTCAAAGCGAGCCTTTGATTGCTTGATCATTATGTCACAGCACTGTGCAGCCACTGAAACAGTGTTGCACCGCCGCGTCCGGCGCGGTGCTTCGGCAGCAGCTGTGTCTGCATCTGGATTTGACTGTGTGCCCTCGCTGGCGATCTTGTCCTTCACTTCAGTTATGGAGCGGGAAAAATTGTCCAGGGCCTGTCTAGTTTTGAGTGGATCTGTGTTTCGTTTCTGAAGAATGCTGTACAGGATATCAACGTGCAGAAGAGCCGAGTGAAAAAACGACAAAAAAAAAGGAAGTTGACATCCTCTAGCAATGCGCACAGGCCGTGGGCTTGCTGGATTGACACACTGTCCCAAGACTGATCATTCCGGATTTTTTCGAAGCACTTTTTCAAGGTGTCCTGATGATCAAACACTGTGTGCACGGTGCGACTTTTAAAGTTCCATCGTGTCTGTCCTGCCGCTGGGATCCTCGCGCCACACACTTCATCCAGGACCATGGTTCTCTTGGGTGACTTGGAGAAAAACGTCGCAAAAGCAGAGATGTTGGCAAAAAATAATCTGATGGGTGTGAGAGAGGAGCAGGCCTGCTGCATAATCAAATTTAATTGATGAGCATAGCAATGCACAAAATGAGCATGAGGGAACGTCTCCTTCAACCTGGCCTGCAAGCCAGATGATGCTCCGCTCATCACGGCTGCTCCATCGTAGGTCTGCGCAATCAGTTTGTTTTCGAGTTTGTGTGGCTGGAGCTTTTCTTTTAAGAGTGTTTCAAGTCCCGCTGCAGTCCTGTCCACTAACGGGGAAAAACCAAGAAATCGCTCCACAACGGAGCCTCCTGTAATGTACCGAAGCACAATGACACACTGGCTGATACACGCCACGTCCGTGGTCTCGTCGGCCTGGACAGCCACAAATGGTGCCTGTGATATTTCCTCAGCCACTTTTTGTTCGTACACAGAAAACATACAGTCAAGCAACTCATTTTGACTTGTCTTGGACGTGTACTTGGCAACCTGCGTGTTTGACAAGTGATCAGCTAACTGGCTGTCTAAAAAAGAAAACTGGTCAACCAGGTCCAGAAATACGCCGCGCTGGACTGAAGATGCAGATTCGTCTGATCCCCGCAGAGACAGCTCATGTCCCCCACAAAATTTTATGCAGTCCACAATCCTGGACAGTGAATGTCTGTTTTTTCTGACCAGCTCGTTATGTCTCTGCACAGCAATACGATGGCCCTCATCCAGTTGACAGGCAATGTTAACTTTTCCCAGCATGGATAGTTTAACGCTGTTGCCGATGTGACTTGTGCTGCATTCATGTTTCCTCGTTTTGTCAGACAAATGTTTCAAATCCACAATTCCTTGCTGGGTCCAAACCGTGTCTCCCCCAAAAAGCAAACATGGGAAACAGAAAAGTGACTTCTTAGCTACACTTGCTGTTAGCCAGTCTTTTTTTTCAAACCAAGTTACACAAAACTTACGGTTTTGTCGTTTATCAGTTTGTGTGATGTTAATATCATTTGGACGATGTGGCCCCAGTCTCTTAATTTCCAATTTTTCCCCAAAAGACATTGAAGAAAACTGATTTTTTAGAAGATGATCGACCTCATTAATGTTAGCACCCGCCATTTTCTTCTTTTTCTTCTTGTTATTATTATTATTTTCATATTCTTCTTCGTCTTTTTCATTATTCTTCCCTCCCATCTTGTCATTGGTCAGAAAACCGCGGTGTTGGGCTAAATGAAATTAGCCCCAATGACAAGTGAATCAAGGGGGCGGGACATGACGCCTGTCAATCATTGACCCTGCGTCAGCCCGCTGCTGATTGGTCAGAACCGATCGGCCTGCGGGCTGAATGAAATTAGCCCCAACGGACAGTGAATGGCGAGGGCGGGACATGGCACCTGTCAATCATCCACAGTCGGAAAATGAATGAGAGCAGGCAGGAGCAGACTCGGTGAGCTCGGGCTGAATAAAATTAGCCCATTTAGAGATATCCAGTGTTTTTCTTTTAACTACTTGGTGCTGTTGTCACACAAACTACATTTTAAACTTATAACAATCTTTTGTATGTTATTTAGACATGTAACTCTCATCATCTCATCTTTATTGCATAACGTAGGGAGGGCTTAGCCCCACTAGCCCATTGATACCAGCCGTCCCTGCTAATTACTGAATAGGTCTCAGCTGTGGCTCTTGTCCTACTTGCCTGAGGCTCAGACGTTGCTATGGCAATTTGAGGAGGTTGCCATGACGATCAACACACTAGTGGCAGAGGCAGGCAGAAAAGTCAAGAAAGAGGGTGATTTTTCTGCCTCGGTGCAGGTCTGACATTTGGGCTACTTGTGCCAAAACAGTAGCTCCTATCAGAGCAATAAGCAGACCGTGAACAGCCAGAGACCTTCCTGAACACGTTGATATGTTTTTGGCGTTTCTAGAGTAAATATTTCTGAAACTCATGTGAGTTAAAAATGGTAGTCCCATCTGCTTGGCTCAGAGACCTGGCTGCACTCAAGAGTCTCACAGGTCAAATTCTGTAGGCCTCTCTGCTTTTTTGAGCACATTGTAAGTGAGAGGACGAGTATAGGCTATCTACAACAGTGGAGAAAAAAATGTGTGTAGAATGTAATTTGTGGCCATGAGCAGTGTGGAAAGAGAAACATTTCAGACAGTTTCTCCTACTCTGGCCAATAATGTCACCCACTCTAGCCTGATAATCTCAACATTTCTCCAAAAGTGATCATGATCATTGAACAACAGTGATTGATCTAAAACTAATATTGATATTTGGCCTCCCATTCATTTTTATTGGAATTTTTTTTTTTTTGCAGTATTCACAATGGCGATTCTGGGGGGTGGCCTGGGGTGGCACTGGCCACCCCTGAAAACTCATTGGCCACCCCTGTGGCCACCCCAAATTTGATAGGTAGTTGTTGGTTAAGTTCGTCAACACAAGAAACAAGAGGAACGCTGTCACACACTCCTCTACACACAGTCACTGTAGCTGTGCCTCGCTCCGCTCTCTCTCTCTCTCTCTCTCTCCCTCTCTCTCTCTCTGTCACACACACACACACACACACACACACACACACACACACACACACACACACACATACGGGCGCATAGGTCGCGCTTGACCGCTAATAAACGGTAAATGCGCTATATCGCGCTAATTGTACAGTGTTGAAATTAACACACTTTATACAGAGTGCAGTCAGACACCAGGCTAAAGAGAGAGGAACAGCAGATCCTCTGACTGCGCAGTCAGCTGCAGAGTGACAGACAGGTGACTGTGAACCAGCGACACCAGTGAGGCACAAGTTAACGTCCGTTTGTGGTCAGACCTTCCGTCACGGGGTCGGGGACGAGCTGCTGCATAACTGACACACATCAGGCTACTGTAGCCTAGGCTAAGTCCTCCTGTTAATATGTTTGCTGTGAAATAGGACTAGACTATATAGCTGTGCAGTACCTATTCTTAGTAGACCGGAAAGCAGCAGATGATAGAAGCGTCATTACAACCAGAGGAGACAGGAGATTTTTATTTTTTAGAGAATTGAGACTTGACTTGGATTTGGTAAAAAAAAAAAAAAAAAAGACTTGTGAACATCTCTGGCCCCCACTACTTAACTTTAGTTTTCATTCTTGCATTAGAGCATGGCATTTAATGTTTTAATGTCATGCTGTAATTTTCTGTCATGTTTGTACATTTACTAGCTATACATAATGAATATTGCACTGAAGCTTGATTTTAAGAAAATCGTGAATCAAATCAGAATTGTAGGCTAATATCTGCCCGAACAATTGCAATTAGATCTTTTCCCAAAATCGTTCAGCCCTAGATGCACTTAAGAATATCCATGTTCTGTGTTTCTAAGAAACTTGTTCTGTAAATTGTTTACTTGTGATCAAAAATCTGAAGCTCAGTGCTGATGCTTTTCTGTAAATACTATAGTTTTCTAATAATAATAATAATAGCAACTTCTTCCAGTTTTAGGCTTACAATTACAGGTTAAAGTCCCACCCACTCCATAGGCTGCATACAGATAATTTTTATATGGTTGAAGAGACAATGGTGTAGCTACTTGCTCAGCCATCTGGCCACCATCTGTGTCACCTGTATTGTTACCTACGTTTGCTTTACTAATTTAGGCAGCATCTTGTGATTAAACAAAAACCCACGTGTGCTGGCAAAAAACAAACCAAAAAATCAAATTCCAGTATCTTCAACAAATTTAGATGTAAGATAAATAATAACATAAACCAAGCATGTTAAGAGCAATTTCAGTTTTTTCTTACAAGCATAGTTTATCTTTTGCTTACAGATAGGCCTACACTTTTTAATGAGGCCTATCTTTAAATATTAAGCTTTAATTTGAGTTTTTGGGTTTCTTCTGTTGCCTAGATTGCTGTGTTTATTTAATCACTAGATAGGGCTTCAATTAGTAAAGAACACACAGGTAACAATACAGGTAGGCTAATACAGATAATGAGCTAATGACTGATGAATGTTATTCTATAGGATGAGTTAAGAGCAGGTGAATTTTGCTACCCTGATACAAATTGTGAAGAGGTGAGGACTTTTATCCACTACAAGGCTCTTAGAAAAGCTGTACCCTATCCTGAACAATTACTGATTAAAAACCGACATGTTAAAACAACCAGAGAGTACCAAGAACTGTGAAAAAAATACTGTTTTTTAATTATTTTTTTTTTTTTACCAGTAAACCTTTCTTCTTGACATTTATGAGACAGGAAATCATGGGCGAGAGAGAGGTAATGTGACATGCAGTAAAGAACCTCCAGCCAAGATTTGAACCGCGGTCGGCTGCGTATATCACAATAGTTTTGTTATGCCATGGCCACCCCACACTAGCTTTGTGTCCCATCTTGGCCACCCCAGTAAAAATATCCTGGATACGCCACTGAGTTCTTGGTACTCTCTGGTTGTTTTAACATGTCGGTTTTTAATCAGTAATTGTTCAGGATAGGGTACAGCTTTTCTAAGAGCCTTGTAGTGGATAAAAGTCCTCACCTCTTCACAATTTGTATCAGGGTAGCAAAATTCACCTGCTCTTAACTCATCCTATAGAATAACATTCATCAGTCATTAGCTCATTATCTGTATTAGCCTACCTGTATTGTTACCTGTGTGTTCTTTACTAATTGAAGCCCTATCTAGTGATTAAATAAACACAGCAATCTAGGCAACAGAAGAAACCCAAAAACTCAAATTAAAGCTTAATATTTAAAGATAGGCCTCATTAAAAAGTGTAGGCCTATCTGTAAGCAAAAGATAAACTATGCTTGTAAGAAAAAACTGAAATTGCTCTTAACATGCTTGGTTTATGTTATTATTTATCTTACATCTAAATTTGTTGAAGATACTGGAATTTGATTTTTTGGTTTGTTTTTTGCCAGCACACGTGGGTTTTTGTTTAATCACAAGATGCTGCCTAAATTAGTAAAGCAAACGTAGGTAACAATACAGGTGACACAGATGGTGGCCAGATGGCTGAGCAAGTAGCTACACCATTGTCTCTTCAACCATATAAAAATTATCTGTATGCAGCCTATGGAGTGGGTGGGACTTTAACCTGTAATTGTAAGCCTAAAACTGGAAGAAGTTGCTATTATTATTATTATTAGAAAACTATAGTATTTACAGAAAAGCATCAGCACTGAGCTTCAGATTTTTGATCACAAGTAAACAATTTACAGAACAAGTTTCTTAGAAACACAGAACATGGATATTCTTAAGTGCATCTAGGGCTGAACGATTTTGGGAAAAGATCTAATTGCAATTGTTCGGGCAGATATTAGCCTACAATTCTGATTTGATTCACGATTTTCTTAAAATCAAGCTTCAGTGCAATATTCATTATGTATAGCTAGTAAATGTACAAACATGACAGAAAATTACAGCATGACATTAAAACATTAAATGCCATGCTCTAATGCAAGAATGAAAACTAAAGTTAAGTAGTGGGGGCCAGAGATGTTCACAAGTCTTTTTTTTTTTTTTTTTACCAAATCCAAGTCAAGTCTCAATTCTCTAAAAAATAAAAATCTCCTGTCTCCTCTGGTTGTAATGACGCTTCTATCATCTGCTGCTTTCCGGTCTACTAAGAATAGGTACTGCACAGCTATATAGTCTAGTCCTATTTCACAGCAAACATATTAACAGGAGGACTTAGCCTAGGCTACAGTAGCCTGATGTGTGTCAGTTATGCAGCAGCTCGTCCCCGACCCCGTGACGGAAGGTCTGACCACAAACGGACGTTAACTTGTGCCTCACTGGTGTCGCTGGTTCACAGTCACCTGTCTGTCACTCTGCAGCTGACTGCGCAGTCAGAGGATCTGCTGTTCCTCTCTCTTTAGCCTGGTGTCTGACTGCACTCTGTATAAAGTGTGTTAATTTCAACACTGTACAATTAGCGCGATATAGCGCATTTACCGTTTATTAGCGGTCAAGCGCGACCTATGCGCCCGTATGTGTGTGTGTGTGTGTGTGTGTGTGTGTGTGTGTGTGTGTGTGTGTGTGTGTGTGTGTGTGTGTGTGTGTGTGTGTGTGTGTGTGTGTGTGTGTGTGTGTGACAGAGAGAGAGAGAGGGAGAGAGAGAGAGAGAGGGAGAGCGGAGCGAGGCACAGCTACAGTGACTGTGTGTAGAGGAGTGTGTGACAGCGTTCCTCTTGTTTCTTGTGTTGACGAACTTAACCAACAACTACCTATCAAATTTGGGGTGGCCACAGGGGTGGCCAATGAGTTTTCAGGGGTGGCCAGTGCCACCCCAGGCCACCCCCCAGAATCGCCATTGCAAGAACTGTGAAAAAAATACTGTTTTTTAATTTTTTTTTTTTTTTACCAGTAAACCTTTCTTCTTGACATTTATGAGACAGGAAATCATGGGCGAGAGAGAGGTAATGTGACATGCAGTAAAGAACCTCCAGCCAAGATTTGAACCGCGGTCGGCTGCGTATATCACAATAGTTTTGTTATGCCATGGCCACCCCACACTAGCTTTGTGTCCCATCTTGGCCACCCCAGTAAAAATATCCTGGATACGCCACTGAGTATTCATATTCTGTAGAGAAAAGCCACATGTTTAGATATACAGCAGGGAAAATAAGTATTAAATGCTTCAACATTTTTCTCAGAAAATATATTTGTAATAGCTATTGACATGAAATTTTCACCAGATGTCGGCAACAGCCTAAGTAATACACACATACAAAGAAATCCAAACATTTATTTCCATGAATTAAAGCAGATATCAGTGGAATGTTTTTGTTAATATAAGTCCTAAATAGTCCTATTTTCCGTCAGCAATCACTTACATGAAGTATTTCAGCCTAAACACGAGTCTCTCCGTCACTCTGCTCTGCTGTAACCCGAGGAGAAAATTTTCCTTGTGGGATACAAGTGTTATCCAATGAGGAGAGAGAACGGCATGAAGGGCTGTGTGTGCAGCCAAGGGATGCGCGTGAATGTGGTGACGTAGCACGAGGACCAATTGATGCCTGACAAGGGCGGGGGCTGCTAACTCATGGTGCGTTCAAAGAAACTCGTACTTTGTGTTTTTCCTTCCTGTGAAGTCATACCAGTTCGATCTGGTACGAGTTCACGGGTCGGAAGTTACGAGTGGCCGTTATAGGGAACTTTCACAGACAACAGGATGGTAAAAACACGAGCTACGGGTTACCTGGAACGCTACCAAGTCGTAGTTGTGACTTGAAGCTGTAACTTACGGTTTCAAAAGCCTGCCTTGAACGCAGCATTAGCCGAAACGGCCGTGAAGCTGATATCTGCTTTAAGTAATGTGTGATAAAGCTAAATGACACAGGGAATAAGTTTTGAACACATGGAGAAAATGAGGTGCAAAAGGTATGGAAAACCAAGAAAGCAGCTGGAGTCTGTCAGTATTTAGAAAGTAATCCTGTTAGAAAGTAATCCTGTCCCCTGTCAGTGCAAAGTAATATCAACTGCTTTAGTCCAAATGAATGCCTATAAAAAGGGTTCTCATCACCAAGGTGTCACAGGAAGCATCTCATGATGGGTAAAGGCAAAGAATCTTCAGAAACATATGTTGCAGAACATACTGATGGCATCGGTTACAGACATGTATGAATGCACCGTTTTATCCGTTTGTGCTATTATCTGAAACTGAAAAGAACAACATTTCACCATAAACTGGCCATGACCAGGTCCAGTAATGAATGAGTAATGCACTCAACCGCCATGGCCCCTATGCTCACCATGCAGGTCTATTGACGTGTTCAATACTTATTTTCCCCGCTGTATAATTAGCCAAGGTCCTGTCAAAGGTGGAAGACAAGTAGCAAACTGAAATTTAGCTGGAAGATGAATAATAATAATGATAAGAAGAAGAAACATGCAGGATAACAATAGTGCCTCAGCGCGTTAGCCCGTGGCTCTGATAACAATCATAGAAACACAAGTCTGTATGCGGGAAATTGTCTTTGAAAAAGTGCAAAATTGATAATGAAGCAGCTTATCATGATAAACATTCATCATAACTTGAAAACTGAAAATGTCAACAACTGTGTTTACTTTGGTTTATTCAGCTAATATGGGGTGTCAGATTTCATTTAAAGCATTATGTTTTAGCAGGGAGGAAACGATGACATTGGGCTCTAAAACTACCCTAGCTGTGGACAGCACCTAAACTGTTAAACTCTGTCTTCTCAGGAAAAACACACAGAACATGGATCTCCTTGGCAGACTGGAAATCTACATCCCAGCAGAGGCTGAGGTGAAGAACATCCCTCTGAGGAGTTTACCAAACTCGGTGCTCAGGAGAATGAACAACCATCTGTCTGACTCTAAGAGCCCCATGACCCTCACAGGCTCTCCAGAAGGCGTATGGATCTGTCCGGTAACCCTACGGAGGAAAGGGCAGAAAGCAGTAGAAAACATGTCCTCAGTCCTGGGCAGAGAGTTCCAGCCTGCACCGGGTCCTCACCGAATGACGGTCGTGTCTAATAACCACACGGCGTACAAGCTGCTGAAAGATGTCACTCCTGGGAAAGGGCTCTCCACACACAGATCTCACACCTCTCTGTTGCCTCAAGGGTCTGCACCTCGACTCTACCACTCTGCTGTAGTCATCTATCACGGGAACATTTACCTGTCCATCAGGAGGACCAATCGAAGCCAGAGGAAACAGCAGACGCAGCTGACTGGCCAGTCTTCCATTCCTTCAACATCATCATCTAAAGGCCAGAGGAAGGTAATTTCAGCTGGTGATCACAATCACAGCAACAACACAAAAGAATAAAACTTAAGGTCAAAGGTTGCCATAATCCCTACAGGAAGGAAACCAAGAAATCCCATTAGCCTCCATGGCGTAGCTCTGAGCAGCTCGCGGCTCTGCTCCGCCGTTCTAAAAATAGCTTGCACCAACAATTAAAGATAACAAACCTACTCCTAAAACTGTAGGGATTATGGCAATGGGCCAATTTGCCAAAATGTTGAAATATCCCTTTTTTAATCATGTACCATGACTATAAATCCCCAAAAACTGAGTTTGAACCTTGCGTGATATGTCTTTGCATATTGTACAGGAGCTGCTGAATAACAACAGGCCCAAGAGGAAACAAACCACATGCAAAGTGACACAAAGTGAAAACAAGAAGGGCGTTAGACACAAGGTAAGGGAAGTATCCTCCTCCAAAACGACACGCTCTGTCCCTCAGTCCACCAGTGGTGTGCACAAGGTGGACGGCCACTGTCACAAGGACGCTGGAGGCCAGCAGGCAGCAGAGGAAGCGTCCGGCCTGGAGCCGGTGTGGTTTCAACCCGAGGAGGAGCAGGAGGCAGCGGTGGCCAACATGGACAGCTCCGGAGGCGAGATGCAAAACTTTGAAGGCGATGAAGCCGAGAGCACCAATGAGAACAGCGACATGGACGCTAACATGCAAACCACAGAGCCTGGAGGCACAGCCTGCGACTATGAAGGCCTGGCGAAAGATGAGAAGATAGCTCAAATAAATGCAAGACTAAATGCAAGAATGAAAGAAACTGTTCCCAACAACTCTTCTTCATAACGACACACTCGTCAGACAGAAGCAAAGTGATGATACACCAGTTCCACTAAATGTAAACTCAGGTTAAGTTTAATAGAAAGCATTTATTTTCTTTTTGAGAGGCCAAAAGATGAAGATTAATCAAGACATCAAACATCAGTCTGTGCATTTAGCACTTTAATCCAGAGATATAGATAATGTAGATAGTTATTCTTATTTAATGAGTTTGTTCACTGGTGCATCACTATCCCATTTCCTTGTGAGGTTACAGATCAGCATCATATTCATATCTATATTATGTCCACACTGAAACTGTCCTCTAAAAATGAAGCCTATGGTTATCTGTGCAACAGATTATTATGACCCATAGTTGAGTTGTTTTCAAGCATGAATAACTAGGAAATTCATGTTTGAATACAAATGTGACTCCCAGCACGCGATTGAAACAAAGGAATGAGAAAGCCGAGCATGTAAAAGCACTGGATGGAAGTCAACACATTCCCATAACATTTGTTCCACAGTGTGATTTATAGATATTCTCTAAACCTGACATTTCACTGCATTGGACAGGATTTTTTTTTAATATGAAAAAACAAACGAACCTAAAAACATTTCTTATTCCTGAATAATCCTGAGTTGCTAATTTCCTACTTATCAATTACAGAATTTCTGTTCACTGTTTAAAGAAACATCAAAAGCTGATGAAGCATTCTCCTCTCTTGTCAAAACCCACTGCCTACATTTAACTGTTAACGTTTCTCTCCTGTGGTTTTAACTTTTCAAACGTGTTGTCCTCCTCCAACCGAAGCTGATGTCTCTAGAGGACGAACTGTTCATCAGACTTCACTGTCGGACACAAACTCTTTTTCACAGACTCAGCAGAACTCCCGACCTTGAGGAAACTTGGAGACTTTGATGTGTAAAGTTCTTTATTTTCATCTGGGCCTGCAGGTGTCACCAGAGGAGTGGACTGTTTACCAACCCACTGTCATGATCACACGTTCAAAACCCTGCTCGACAATAAGGACTGTGTGATGACTTGAGCACATGAAAATAGTGAAGCTTGTGTTTTCTGTTGTAATATTGTTTAGTGAAGCTGTAGAGGTGAGTTTGAGCTCACTCATTGAGTTACTGTGAGGCTGAGATGAATCTTTATTTTAGGATCATTACAATAATGTGATAGCCACATAATGTTTGGTTTAGAAATCTTTTCCGGTGGCACTGTTGCTGTTTTTGTTTGACCATGTGTCCTTCATTTGCTCCCTTATTGCTTCTCTCCTCATTGTTTCATGTAAACAAGTTCTGTACCTGTCGAACCTTTTATCAAAGAGCCTGAAAGTGGTTTCTCATCTGTTGAACCGGTGACCAAATATGAATCTACTGTACCCTTCAGTCGTCTGTTCTCAACCTGTCGACATGTTCTTCACCATGACTTTAAAATCTAGCTGCTAAGTGCTCGTGCCTCAAATGTAATTTATGTTCCAACAGACACAATCACTTTTGGCCGAGTTTGTTTTTTGTTGTTTTTAAAGGGAGATGTCAGATTTCTGTAAATGCAAATAAAGAAATGGGTTTGAACAGCACCATGACTCTTTGTTTCTAAAGTGAAGCAGCACTTCACCATCTTAGATTCTCTCCCAGATGATTCACATCGTCTCCTCGTCGGGGGTTATTTATTTAAACTTAAATCAATTCAGTCAGACAACTCTGAAATGAGAACAAATCATTTATTGAGTATAAGCATTGCAAGCTGAAGCACAGCATAGGTATCCTTGAGCATGGCTGCAGCAGGTTTGGAGTCAGGCTCTGTCTCAGTGCTTGAGTTGTCTGCCAGAACTAGCTCCGCAGGCTTCGCATCATCAATTGGGACAAGTGTGACTATCAATATGAATGCTAATTGAAAAACGTATATAAATAATCTGCACACTAGGACCTAGTAGATTAAAAAGTGGTGGAGTGGGCCCATAAAATTTTAATGACTGCTTTTCCAAAACAAAATGGCTTTCTCAAAAACAGAGCTACTGTAACCATTGAACTGGCAGGTCAGGCCTTCAGTTTAAATTTGAGTTTAAAGTTTAGGTCCAACAGAATTGTTGAAAACAAAAACTAGACTGACTGAAAAAGATTTAAAATTATCTTTAATTTTTAACTACTTTGGCGTCACAGAATTGGGACTTAAGCCACGATTTAAATGATGATTGAATTTACAGCTGAAAGTCAAATTACAATGCTGTCATCTATCAATTATTTATCTTGCTGATAATCACATCTAAGCTGTTTAAGCCAGGAGCACACTATGCAGTATACGTTTAACACCTGTTAAAATTGTAACACGTTTTCTGAATTTCCCAGAGCTATTAAAAATATGAAACTTTCAATCTGATACTGCTGCTGCCCTGAGAAAAAACATAATCAATTTGACAACGTATAGGTACAACACCTAGAGAAAAGTCAGAAAGCACCAAATGGAAAATGGCACATGGAAAAAATAATACTCATCTAGATTTAAATGAAGAGGTGTGGTATATCGTTATGTGTTAATGTTGTGATACTAGCATTGTACTGATTTCGAACATACAAGTTCAAACACAATATCTGAATCATGACATCACAGTGTTAAAATATATACAATAAATATTATACTATATTCTAAATATTATTATGGACCGGTATATTACCGGTATATACTTTTTTGTTTGTTTGTTGAATTTGAACATGTTTGTCTTTCTTATATTCAGTTTGTGAGCTAGAAAACCAAAACCATCCAGAACATGAAGCAAATAAATGTTCTTTAATCTAAATTTAAAAAATGTCCCGTATCTGTTCAACCAAAACAAAACATGTAAAAATCCCATGGTTCCTTATCATAACATGAAGTTATAGAGACGTTCTGGAGGATCTGACAGTCAAACACAGTAGGAACACTGACAGTGACAGTGACAGTTTGTCAAATCGTCTGATAGGAGATATGAGAGTGAATATGTGAGGGGTGAAGGGAGGAAACCTCTGTGAGGAGTTCCCTCCTTCCCGCTGCCTCAGTATAAGACTGCAGCTGTGCTGAAGTCAGTCCACTCAGACAGGATGCACTCCTCATGCTGCTCCTCCTCCAGACCACAGGTAAGACCTGCTCTCTCTGCACTCGTCCGCTCTGAGACTGACCACACGTAGCTGATATAGTGTAGACGGTAGCGTTGAAATGAATGGATGATAAATGAAGATTTCTTGCTTTTCTCACTAACACACTTCTCATTGGACGCAAGAGTTTCCTCTAATTCGTTGAGCGCAGCAGCTAAACAGGCAAATTCACAGATTTACAAAACACTGAAATGGACAAAACCTTTCTACATGTACAGGATTAGTTTCCAACAATAACTGAGTGATAAATGCTCAAGTGTCTTAATATTTTCCTGTGCATTGGAAGCAGCGATGGATTGTCGCTGACCACCAATGCAGTGCACTGTATTTTTGTTTATTGATTATTGTATACATAATAGTTGGGGAAATGATTAGGAAATCCTTAGCCGTACCTCATCTCTCTTCAAATACTTATATTTGAACTTTGAACCAAATGGTTTTAGGTCATTATTCTTCATTATTCTGTAACCAATTTATAACCAAAATGAGTTGTGTAAATGTATTACTATTTTTATGTTTCTAATGGGCATTGAATCATGGTGGAAGCGTTTTTACTACTTGCCAAATATAACAATAGTATTCTTTAATATCTTTTTAGTAAAATAAGTATTTATTGATCATTTAAGGTCTAAAGGCTGAAACCCGTGTTCCCATTGGATGGCATGTCAGGATTTGCTGAGTTGTCATATTTCAAACCAACTAAATGTCTATTCAGCCCATGGAGCCTCCATCTATGATTTTTAGAACATGACACTAGTCTAATTGCTGGATGGGGTCAGTTTTCACATCTAAAACAGGGTCAAAGGTGAGAAAAAGGCCAGACTCACACCTGATTCAATATGATTAAATAAAAACATGTCCATAGTGTTTCAAGTTCAAGTTCAAAGTGTTTATTGTCATATGCACAGTGGAAAGGTGAGTTTCCCTGACAATGAAATTCTTACTTTGCTGTCCTCGTCATAGAAGCCAGCAATTAATAAAAAGAGCAATTACAAAACAACAATAGTACAATACAACAACAATGAGCAGCAATAATAATAATAATAAAAGAAATAAAATTAGAGAAAAGGAGGTAGTGTTTCTTTAGTTATCAAAAGATAAATTCATGTTCTGAATGTTTAACAAAATCAAATTAGTTACCACTGATTGTGACTCACATTATAAAGGGCAAGGCTGAGCATTTAGAAACACTGGGGTCAAGTTGTTCTGGACTCCCAGACTGTCTCACTTCTGGCTGTGACACTTATGGCAAAATCACTTCTTTATATTTATGTTTTTGTCCCAAACCATCACCACCATTTAAAACTTCTTCATTGTGTTATTTTTATTAGTTACCTGACATGAGTGCAGTTTTTACAGACCGTAGGAGGAGACAACTGTGTGTTTGATGAATGAGATGAATGTTTAAATCACTGGTTCCCAAACTTTTTCCAACTCAGGGCTCATGAAAATCTGACAAATGTTTGCATCCTACATCCAACCCTGTAACAATGTGGAGACAAAATAATGCCAGGTTGCAAATAATTTCAAGATAATTTTGTATTGAAATATTTAAAACATTACATTTATATCTATATTTACATCTTTTCCCCAAAACAGTGCTTTTTATGCTATTTCATTGGATGATAACATGCAACAAGAGTTAAGATACATCCTCAGAGTTGTTCTTGTCGTCCTCAGGTGTTGTGTGTGCAGATGTGTATGATCTACTCTGTGGTGTGCCTGGCCAGCTGGCCGCTCTGCTCGGAGGCAGCCAGACTCCGCTGTGGCACTGATCTGCTCAGCGACCTCATCTTTGTGTGTGGGGATCGTGGGATCTATTTAGGTGAGTCTATCATGATCTCCGTCAATCCTGCTAACAAGATTCAGACTTTTCTTCTATACAAGTTAAAACTGTTGCCTCAAAATGGAAAGGTCAGGAGGTCACCGACATCTCATCCTCTAGAAACATAAGATACAATCCCATATTGAAGTTCACACTGCACACAAAAACAAGTTGCATTCAGGGACTATTTTAGCAGGACCTCCTCCCACTTCATTGATAATTTCCTTATTAGGATTTGATGACGTAAACAATGATAATTCATATTAATCTAAACATAACGTATCATTATCTTTCATGTCATTCAGCTTCTGGTCTTGTAATCAGCATCAAGAACTCTTAATCATATCCTTGTTCAGTTCACATCAGTGTGTTTGATTCATCCACATCACATTTGATTACATTTCTCTGAAGTATCGAATCAGAATTACTTTAGGGAAATTCATTGGTTAATAAGCTCCTGAATAGTAATGGAAAAGCAACGAAAAAAAACATAAGAGTAATTTATATTTAGTGTTCACAGTATAGGGCAGATGAGTTTGGAGTTAAACAGCTTGATAGCAACAGGCACACTGCAAAAACTCAAATATCTTACCAAGAATATTTGTCTTATTTCTAGTCAAATTGTCATTTCTAGTCAAAACAAATATCATTATACTTAAAATAAGACTCGTCACATTAAAAAGTAACTTGTTTTTAGACACTTTTTACTTCTTTCAAGGATATTTTCACTTGAAATAAGTAGAAAAATGTAATAGTGGAGCAAGTTTTTCTTCCTTATTACAAGCACAAAAAACCTGCTTTCACTGGCAGATTATTCTACTTATTTCAAGTGCAAATGATCTAAAAACAAGTAAATTTTTAGGTGATGAGTCTTATTTTAAGTGAAAAGAGATTAGTTTTGCCTAGAAATGAGACATTTTGACAAGAAATAAAACAAATATTCTTGGAAAGATTTTGAGTTTTTGCAGTGCAGGAATGGTGTGAAGGAGAGTCCAATAAAGTCCCTCATCTTGGACAGTATCCTCCTCTCCAACACCACTGTCAGTGAGTCCAGTTCCTCCCCCACAACATGGCTGGCCTTCTGATGCTCTTGTTGAGTCTGTTGGTGTCCTTCGCTCTCCGGCTGTAAATACGATGCATCATTTGCAGCCTGCATTAAACGTGACAGCAGCTGAACGTCGATACATTCAGAAAATGTAACTATAGCATTATTCCTGTTATATTTCCTATTTACATCCATATACACAGAGGATGTCAATGTGATCCAGTGAAACACTCTGATAATTTATCTCTCGTCAGCTGTTGGTAAACCTACGGACTACAGTATCTGACTGTGTTCGCTGACTGTGACGCAACAGCACATCAGACATGAGATCAAAAGTAAAATAGATTGCAACATGCGGCTCCTCCTGCAGCTGTCAAGGCTCTTTCAGTCCTACACTCACAATGTATATTCACTTTCATCCTGCTGCAGAATGAATGAGTCATCAGGCACCTCCCTGACAGCGTTGTGTGGTGGATAGTGATCTAAGGTGACATGTCAACATGTCATCAAGGCTAGTCTATGAGGGAACGCTTTCTCCAGCAGAGGCCTGACAGTGCAGATATGGCCATGGTCATCATATCCACATGAAAACACTGCAGTTATTCTGAGCAGGTTATCAGCTTGAAGATAGAAATGTGTTAATGCGTGCTAGTGAACACAGCAGGCTACAAACTTCAATTTTTAGTTTTAATTTGTTATGATTATTAGAATATAATTTCTCCTTCTGCGCTCAGTTTTACCCAGATGCCCTTTCACCTTATTACCTCTCCCCTGTTCTGATCAAGGCCGACTCTTCCATCTGCTATCAGACCGGTGGCAATACACCAAAAATGGCCGTGTACCAAGCAGAACACTGTGCCTCGGTGTGTGATAGCTTTGTTGTTAAAACACTTGTTATCTGAGAGGAGCTCAGCTCTCACATTAATAACAGAGAAAGGTGCAGAAAGGGAGGGATGGCAGCGGAGGAGCAGAGCCACTCAAACAGTGGAACTTAAGATAAACCTCAGACTGTATTCTCCTGTGACGTTACGGGTTGTCTCATACAGATTGCAAACAAGATTACGCTTCAAAGTCTTATAAATAAAGCTGTTTTGAGATCAACTGATTTAAGATTAACACGATGAAAACTCCAATCAGTCTTAGTTTGGATGTTGTTATCCCTGGAACATTGCAGCATAGCTGAAAATAACAAGTTAGCAAACTACTGTAAAAAAAGTATAATATGAAGATAATCTTTTTCAAAAAGGTCATAAACAATACAAAACTATCTGATGGCACCTACAACATACAGCGTCACTGCCACCATCAAAAAACAATCTTTTCTGGAGTCGGACAATGGAATTTAATGTCTGGGTTTGTTGATCACATTCAGATTCTGCAGAGGATGAACCCTGTTGATGGTGATGAACTTTCCTTCAGTGCCACCTTGCAGATCTCACTTTAATTATCTTACTAGAAAAGCATCAGTGTGAATGGTTTGCAGACTTGATCAAAAACAAAGCATGTTTTGGCTTGATGACCTCATGAATGAGTTTTTTTTTCTTTCTTAAAGCAACAAAGGTTTGACCTGAGCTTCTTTATTTCTCTCTGCAGGTAAAGGCTCGTGGTCCGGTTACGGTGCTCGGCCCCGTGGGAAGGGGATCGTGGAACAGTGTTGCAGGCCGTCCGGTTGTGATCTTCAACATCTGGAGATGTACTGTGCCAAACCAAAGGTCCAGCAGCACACCACAGCTTACCCGACAACAACGTCATCATCAACAACAATGACAGAACACACCACTACACAGATGGATGTGGTAAGAGCTTGCAGAATGTTCATTTCATAACTTTTTCAGTAACTGTCAAACATGCTTCATGGTCATCAGCAGTGAGTGGTTTGGCTTCTCTTTGTAATCAGGCCTTTAACATCCATAGCCCACCTTGAGTTAGGATTGTTTCTACTTTTGAAGCCTTTCATTAGTTGTTTCTTTTGGGGAGACGTTCTCTCTCCAAATTTTATCTTTTTAATGTAGCACTTTGAGATTGTTTGCTCAATATAAAGTGCATTACAAATAAAATTCATTATTATTATTATTATTATTATTATTATTATTATTATTATTATTATTATTATTATTATTATTAAGTGCATCGCTTTCACAATAAATATTCAAGACTCTTTAGAGTGACAGCTCAATGCTGCATTGCAATCTGGATGGGGAAAAAACACAGACTACTGGACAGGTGAAGATGTGGGAATCATCAGCCTTGACTGTCAGTGGTGAATCCTTGGTGTCTTTGCTAGCAGCTTTGCTGTTAAATTTGCATTGTATTTTTTGCAAATAAACTGGACTTGACAATCGGCATGTCCAAGCTCAGTACACATAATTGATCATGTGCGAGCTGCTCAGAGCTACGCTACAAAGGCTAGTGGGATTTCTTGGTTTCCCTAATCAAACTCATCAAATACACAATCCAACAACTCCAAAACGCTCTGGTGGACAAGTTGTGACCTGCACATTCACCACGCTATGAGGTAATAACGGAACGTTACGAGACCGAGTTGTTTTTGAGGCAAATGCAGAGTCTGCTTGCCGGAAAACTGCCCCCGACGGGAATGCGCATCAACGGTTTTGCATGAATTTACCTTGAAAACAACTCCGTCTTGTAACGTTCCGTTATTATCTCATAGTGTGGTGAACGTGCAGGTCACAACTTGTCCACCAGAGTGTTTTGGAGTTGTTGGATTGTGTATTTGATGAGTTTGATAAGGGAAACCAAGAAATCCCATTAGCCTCCGTAACATAGCCCTGAGCAGCTTGCGGCTCTGCTCCACCATTCAAAAGATAGCTTGCACCGACAATTAAAGGTAACATACCTACTCCTAAAACCATAGGGATTATGGTAATGGGCCAATTTGCCAAAATGTTGAACTATCCCTTTAAGAAAATGGTGTCAAGCTCCACTGCTGTCTAAAGTAAAACATAGCACAGGCTTAAACTTGTCCTCCAGTTAGCATGAAGCAACAACCTCCTCAAGACACAAAAATCGGAGAGATGTTCTGCTAAAATATGAAGTGCTGCAGCAAGTTTTAATCAGTTTTCTGACAGAAAAATTAGGTATAAAGTGTAAAGATTCAAAAGTAGTGACTTGAATACCAACAAAACACCACAACAAACTGATATCAGGGATGAGTCCTAGCTGAAGGTTACCTGCTCCATCCAGGCTACATGCCCTTGAAGCAACTCAGTTTTTCTTATCTTTGTGTTGCAGGCACAGCAGTTCCAAGCAGTATTTCACAAGAGACTTGTAGAGCACCTGGGGGGCCCCAACAGTCAGAAGAGGAACGCTCACAGAAGGAAAACACAGACCTCCGTATCAGGCCAACGGAAACGCAAATCATCAAACAGGAGGGGTAACATAGTGAACACATCCAGCAGGCCTCCCACAACCTCTGGGAGTCCCCCTCAAGGAGTGACGAGCGAGTCGTGACCTCTGACCTCATGTGGAGCTGCGTAGTATTAATAGTTACTGGACTGGACCGAGCAAGTTGGAAAGACTGATGCTGACTGTTGAGAAGTAACAATGATGGAAACATCAGATCATGAACAGATCTGAATGGAAACAAACAGCTGTCTTGTTGCACAGCGACAGCGTATCCACCGGCAGCCATGTCAGACGAACGTCTTCCTCTCTTTTGACTCTGATTTTGGTCTCCACCACCAAAATATCTGACTGTTTAGCTGCTAAACACTTGACTGTGTTGTCTCTAACTGCGTCTGTCTGCTGTCTGCTGCTGGGCAGGGACTGGACAGTTGTTAGCTTGTTAGCCACTGTCACTAAAGGTATTTTCTCATTAGCCTTTTTAGACACATGTTTTTAGACATTTATAAAATATTAAGAGATCACTGTAGGCCTATGTGTTAATTCACTGTGTTTACGTCTTTACAGCACTTTGAATGAATGACAGCTTTATCCTGAGTTTTGCATACAGACATTAGCAGAGCAGAATGTACTTAGATGTTTTTGGACTTGAAATGATTCCAACTGAATGTCCTGTTTGTATTAAAGTTGTTATTCATTTCTATATTTTTTCTCTCATGCATGTTGTTTTTTGTTCAAATTTTGAATATGAACATGTTTAATGTAAAAAAAAACTTTGAATGCATACATTATTTATTTGACTATGACTGTAATAATATAAATAACCTTTTTCATTGTTTGTGAGATTCATATATGGAAAAATGCTAAATAAATGGATGTCATTTTAACTTTGGGCTTGGTCTGTTTTACTTTGCCGAGTTGTTTTGAATTGCATAAAAGTTATAACACTAGAAAAACAACTTGACCTTTTGTTTTGACGTGCAGTGTGACCATAAGCGGCTGATTCATTTTGATTTTGACATGCCTGAAGGTATCATCTCTTTCTGAGAGTGGTGAAGGCCATCTCTGCCCTGCCAGCCGCAGATGATAACACAGAGGGCCTCTCTATGCTTCATAAGAAATATCTCAGTTTTCACTGAGGGAGGAAGTGTTGTGTTGTAGAGGAAGTGGTTGCCAGGTACAGTATCTGCACATGTTCACTTGTGCAATGAAAATATACACACGCTAAGTTAAATTGACTGTGATGGGTCAAAATAAAAAGTTAAAAATAGACTATGTAATCACTAAAGACTAAATAAATCCTGTTGACAATCTGATTAGCTGAAGCAGTTACAGGAGTTTTCAATATTATGCTCATTTCTGCTTCTTGACATGGTACCTTGATGTCTAAAAGTAATGTTAGTAACATGCTTTGGTCAGAAAAACCAAAACACTGAGCACAGCTGGGTTCTCTACACACCAGTTTCACAGCCCTGCTCTAAGCGGTCGGTTTAGAATCTTCGCTCTGGTAGCTGAGGTAACCATGGTAACCATGGGAGCGAGGGCTTGAATATTCACATCACCCGGCTTGTGATGTAATAAGCCGGGTGAAATTAAAACGGCTTGTTTAGAGACACATTTTCTTACTATGGCAGTTTACAAAATATTGACGTAGTTGTCAAAACTGACGTTTAAGGGGTGAGGAGGCACTCTGGATACGCAAATACACATACTTAAACAATGAAAAAGTGAGTTTTGCATAATATGTCCCCTTGAATTGTGTGAATTGGGATGATTTTTGTGTCCACATTATGATTTCAAGAGTTGTTTTGAAGTTTAATGCATGTTTATTTATTTATTAGAAGTCTATATTGTGATTCATAAAAGCCTTTAGTGAGTGACAGGTCACCAGACTCACGGATCACAGGGCTGTCAAACAAAAATAAACAATCTTTCATTCATATCTACTTGAAGTTTAGTAGCTAATAAGCCTAATCAACTCAATCAAATCCAGAACCTTTGTGCCACCCTGATTTCTAAAATATTTTTAGGGGAAATCTTTTTTTTCTTCTAAATAAAATATACTGTAGGGCCTATGTTACCATCAGACAATGCTTTATAAGGCAAAACACAAACGAGAAGTGGGGGTGGGTCTCACTGAGTTTGTCAAACTCTTCTCAGGCAGGAGGGTATTTTTGGCCTTTTGACCCACAACATAGTAACAGCTGTTCACAGCCGCCTTGATAAGGAAGTAAGAGAGAGCTTTCTCCTTGTGGCTACTTGCGTCAGTCAGATAGTGTTATTCACTCCCATCTCTTCCCATGCAGAGCTGCCCTAAGGAAGCCCCCCCTCTCGTTTTATTCTCATGGTCGCGAGTGAGCTGCTGTTGTCAGGCCAAAAGGGAAAATGTAGCGTACTTGGACAAACTGTATTTTTGACAAGACTAACAACGTCTGTGATGAAGGAGCAATGTAGCTTTCTTCAGGAACGACGGATTTACAGTATAATTCACCTTTATTGGTTTCTTGTTCCAACTGGTTCTAGCAAGTCTCATATCGAGTATACAGATACACCTTTCATGCAGACTTCAAGGTCTGACCACTTGTTGTCCTGACACTGCAGCTGTCTCCACTGTCTCACACTGTGACCAATGAGAAAGTTTGTTATTATAAATAATGCATTCGCTCTCATATCAGTGCTGCTCAGCCTCTGCCCACCTGCAGCTGTAAGATGTGAAATCTGTCAGGATGGTTTGTATACATCCTCCAGCTTAACTCACAAATTCACTTATTTATATTGTCCAGAAATCTCCCCTCACTGCATTTGGCATTAAAGCAGAATTAAGCGGAATATTTGTGTTAATATAAGTCTTAAATAGTTATATCTTCCGACAGCAATCACTTATATAGAGTGTTTGGTCTGAAACACGGGTCTGTCAGTCACTCTGCTCTGCTGTAAGCCGAGGAGAAAACTTTCCTTGTATCCTACAACCTTTGCCCAATGAGGAGAGAGAACGGCATAAAGGGGCAGTCCTCTCTGTGTGTGCAGCCAAGGGATGCACGTGAATGTGGTGACGAAGGGACGAGGATGGGGACTGCTAACTCCATTAGCTGACAAGAAGTTAGCCAAAAGCGATCCGGTCGTTTTGGCTAATGCTGCGTTCCAGGCAGGCTTTTGAAACCGTAAGTTACAGCTTCAAGTCACGACTTACGACTTTGTAGCGTTCCAGGCAACCCGCAACTCGCGTTTCTCCGTCCTGTTGCCTGTGAAAGTCACTATAACGGCCACTCGTAACTTCCGACCTGTGAACTCGTACCAGATCGAATTGGTACGACTTCACAGGTCGGAAAAACACGAGTTACTGGTTGCCTTGAACGCACCATAACTTCTTGTCAGTGGACGGAGTTAGCAGCCCCCGCCCTCGTCATGGATCTATTGGTCCTCGTCCCTACGTCACCACATTCACGCGCATCCCTTGGCTGCACACACAGCCCTTCATGCTGTTCTCTATCCTCATTGGATACAAATTGTAGGATACAAGAAAAGTTTTCTCCTCGGCTCAGAGCAGAGCAGAGGGACTGGGAGACCCGTGTTTTGGACCAAACACTCTATGTAAGTGATTGTTGTCGGAAGATATAACTATTTAAGACTTATATTAACACAAAAATATCGCTTACTTCTGCTTTAACTTTGACAGCCCTTTAAAAAAAAGTTAATGAAATAGCGAATAAAACACACAAAAGATCCAATTAACAACATAGATACACAAAAATAAAAGACTAATGACTGAAAACCACGAGAAAGTGTGTTTTGAGTTATTGCAAAAAGAAAACAGTCAGTATTTTCAAAACTTCACTTGTGGCTGCACTCATGTTCCTCCTTGGCTCACAGTGTAAAAGCTGTCTGTGCTCTGGGCCTGTTGTTCCGTCAACAGGCCCACCTGCCTCTGCCTACAGGAGCAACACTGAGCTTGTGTCCTCTGACTCTGTCAAGGCTGCTGCAGGGTCTGCATGCTCTCCTCTCCCTGCTGCTGTATCAGCAGCACAGTCACATCTGCAGCGGAGCGGCCCGCGCACACAATGCCAAGCTGCCAGGCAAACAGCCAGCCAA
Source organism: Trachurus trachurus (assembly GCF_905171665.1). Classification (NCBI taxonomy): domain Eukaryota; kingdom Metazoa; phylum Chordata; class Actinopteri; order Carangiformes; family Carangidae; genus Trachurus; species Trachurus trachurus. Next base: position 6,348,211 of record NC_139901.1, on the reverse strand, counting down.
CTCGACCTGGACCGACAACACGTGTGAACACATCAGCAACAGAGCTGACTGACCTCATCCAACCGGATCCTCAACTGTCCGAGACATGCAGCACAAACAGGGTTCAGCTTCAGAACAAACCACCTCACCGCACCTCAACAGAGAAACCTGAATACTCTTAGAGGACAAAAGATCAGAGCTGATTCAAACCACAAAGTGGACGTTTAGTAGTGGTGATGCTGAAGTCATGTGACCATGGTCTTTGTTTATAGCCTGACATCGACTTTTTTATACTGGTGACTGCACTTAGGCTTCAAAGTTTTGTTTATTTTCTATATTAATCCAACAGGCAATGTAAAAACCCCATCAGACTTTTGTCAAGACAACCATAGTGATGCTATGAGGCTTGGCAGCTGTTTACACCTGTAATAATGGCTCAGTTTTTCTTTTGTAGTGGGCTGCAAAGATTTTTCTCAATCATTTACATCAAAAAGATGCGCCCCAACAGGTGTGCCCCAACATTATTTTCTTTTAAGAAAGATCTGAAAACATTTCTTTTTTTAGCTGTGCCTTTCAGTAGTCTGGTATTATGCTGTGTTTTTATTTTATTTTTTACTTTTATTTAATTATTTATTTTCATTGTTATAACTGTGTTTTTTTTAATTATTTTTTTATCAATCTTGATTTTTAGGGGTCCATTACTGTTTTTATTGTTTTAACTGCCTTGTGGAATGTTATGTAAAGCACATTGTGCTTCCACATGGAATGCAAAAAGGGGCTGCCGCTTCACCCGGCTGGTTCTTTGCTAAGGTGCTGGAGGCATCAAAAGTGTCCAAACTGAAGAAAGAGATCTCCGCACACTTAGATCTATGCAATTTCATTTTATTAAAAGCTAAGCTAAGTCTCAGACGACCTTCATCAGAGCATACATTTCATTCCACATGACCATGGTCATTCCACATGGAATGAAATGTGCTATATAAATAAAGCTTGCTTGCTAAAAACTTTGGGAAATCAAATTGAATCTGTGGTGGCATCAGAAACTCAGGACTGTCACTGTTAAAGCAGAACTATGCAACTTGGCCGGAAATAGCTCGCTCCTTCGTTGGTTTCTCTTTTTTTCCCTCTCCGGGGCTCCCCCACAGTTATGGGAGGCACATGTCACTGTCGTAAAAAAAAAACTCGCCGCCCCACCTCCTCCACCCCCTCCCTACACGTGCTTGTGTTTACTGCTGAAGGTAGAGAGCGGTGTTTGCTAAGCACGGAGCTAATGCTAACACGGAGCTAACGCTAACAGGGAGCTAATGCTAACACGGAGCTAACGCTAATACGGCCACACACAGACAAAGACACAAAGACACAGACATACACACACACATGAATAAAGGTTCCAAAACGCGAAGGCGTGTGTGTGTGTGTCATGATGTATTACATTATCTTATAAAAGATCCATGGTGTGTGTGTGTCTGTTAGCATTAGCTCCGTGTTAGCCACAAGCCGAACTTCATCAGTACAAACATGTTTCCATGGTTTCCTCCGACTTTCCGAACTCAAACCAATCACGATTCATGACATGCATGACGTCATCTGCGTTCTTATCTCGTACTGCCGTAAGGCAGTTTCTCGCGATAGTTCTATCCATTGATGAGATTTACACCGAGACGGAGGACTGATCTTGCAAGTGCGGTTTTCAGCCAGTGGGGGGGGGTGAGCGCATTGGCCTAGACCCCATTCACCTCATAATAGGTCACTCTACCATCACAGTGACTCTGAGCCACAATAATTACAGCCGTAATCCTGCATAGTTCTGCTTTAAAAATCAAGTAGGGAAAACTGATTTCCACTCCCCCAGGATAACCATTTTTGGAGTGCACTTTTCATCAACCTCTAAGTTGACAGACAGTGGTGTTCACATGTCTGCAGCTCAGCCGGTGATGCAGCTGCAGTGAGGGAGCAACACCTGCAGGCGGTGTGGCTTCATGAGCTTGCTAATGCTAAGCTCTGTGTGACAAGTCAGAAACTAGGGCAACAGATATGAAAGTGGTCGACTGGTCTAGTTTGGACTGTGCTTGTTGCATCACACAGGATACACACAGTTATGTTGTCATCCAGCTGTTCCTTCTTCTCTCAGCTATTTATCTCATTTCTAATCCACTTCAATGGAAATCTATTTCATCCTTCTGATAGACGCCTGTTTGCATACACGTCTATTAACTGCGTCCAGTCATCTCCAACAAGATTCACTTATCAAACTCTTGTCTCCTGATCTACTTTCATTGTTTTGTGTTGTAGTGAATATGACAATAACACAAGTGCACAGTTGATAGCGATAAGTGTTTGGGTACACTGTTAAGATTAGTAACACAGATGATTAAGGGTGAAGAGCAAGGAGCGGATCATCTTTTTTAGTGACTTGGTCTTTTGACCTTTATTTTATCTGTTGCTTTCATAACTTCTCCCAGACATCTCTGTAAAATAAAATAGATATGACATAACCGTTCAAAATCTTAACCACGTTATGAACCGCTGGCCCTATACTGCAAAGACATTTCCCTTATTCTTGTTCTAAAGCTCTTATTAAGGATTGGTCAGAATTTAGGAAACAAAAATGAGCCCAATACACAGTAATTGACTTTATCCCCATAAAACACACTTCAGACAACTAGAATTAGACTTTCCTCCGCCAACCAGCTAAGGTGCAGGAAATATGGTCCAAACATGAAAGTATCAAAAACTGCACTTCTCCAAACGGCCACTTGAGGCGATGCCAAACAGAAGCCAATCTCCGATAGACTCTTTTCTTCTCCATGGCTTCTGTATGAGGTTTTAAGATTTTATTAAAGCTTCTGTATAATTGAGTGCATGCTGCTTTGAGTTACAGTTGGGTGAGTGTTGGTTTCCATAAGCCAGCATGTATACAAGATGGCGATGGTGGAACAGCCCCTCCAGAAACCTACTGTATAAGTGACATCATGGACCATCTTTATCTACTGTCTATGGTCACAGCCTCTAACAATAAGCAGTGGTGTATTTTGCAGAACATTTTTAAGTTTACAGTGAAGTTGACCTTTGATCTTTTGAAATTAAACTGTTTTTGATTGTTATCCACGTCTTATCCCATTAAACAGTAAAACTGTTAGTAATGTTCTCCGAATTCTTGAGTTAGGCTAGAGTATGGCCTAACATTAATTTTATGAGGTCACAGACTTCAAGGCTTAAAGGGATAGTTCAACATTTTGGCAAATTGGCCTATTGCCATAATCCCTATAGTTTTAGGAGTAGGTTTCTTTACCTTTAATTGTCGGTGCAAGCTATTTTTAGAACATGGGAGCCAAGCCGCGAGCTGTATGATAATAATGGAACGTTACGAGACCAAGTAAAATTCATGCAAAACCACTGATGCGCGTTCCCATTGAGGGCAGTTTTTCAGCAAGCAGTCTGCCTTTGTCTCTAAAACAACTCTGTCTGGTAACGTTCCGTTATTATCTCATAGCGTGGTGAATGTGGAGGTCACAACTTGTCCACCAGAGCGTTGTGGAGTTGTTGGATTGTGTATTTGATGAGTTTGATGAGGGAAACCAAGAAATCCCATTAGCCTCCGTATCGTAGCTCCGAGCAGCTTGCGGCTCTGCTCCGCCGTTCTAAAAATAGCTTGCACCGACAAAGGTAACAAACCTACTGCTAAAACTATAGGGGTTATGGCAATGGGCCAATTTGCCAAAATGTGTCTGTCAAACTATCCCTTTAAAGTTATACACAAGTGACAGGTGAGTGTAAGGTTGCCAGTGCCATAAATCAGCATTTACATCAAAGTCTCTGTCTGGATTAGGGAGTTGGACAGTGTTATTTATTTACTGACACAGTTATTAGATTTATCAAGAAAACAAAAATCCCTATCTGTGGAAGTGAATCTGCAGTGATGTAAGATGATAACAGAGCAGAGAAAGAACACAAAGTCTGCTCACTTCAAGTGTCTGAGCCTCCGCTGGCCTTATGTAAATGATTTATCTCTGATTACTCAGTGTCGAGCGGTTGGACCAGAGACACAATGAGACTTTACCCTTTGGGACAAGGACTTTGTGATTAGTCCTTGTCTGTGACCCATTTCTCCAACATGTCCAGACTGTGTGGCTCTGAGTGACGTTCTGATCCAGTGATGAGTGACAGGCAGGAACACCTCCATGTCTCAAGAGATATGACGCTTACATAATCACGTTGTTGTGGATTTCCAACGGTCTATCTCCACAGGAAGTCTCTTTCACTGCTTGTTCTGTTTTTATATCTCCAGGATTTGTAACGCCTATCTGCTCTCGTCCAACAGAGACTGGCAGTTTATCCTCTGATGGTGCCTCCTAGTGACAAAAATGGTCATTACAACCAATTTTGGCTGGAACAACACCATCCATTAAACAGACTGACATCTCTGAACAGAATTACATCAGCCCCTCACTGTGAGGCTGATCAGTGATTGGTCAGCTGATCTGATTGTTTCTTTTTTATTATTATTTTATATCATTACTCACTCAGGAAAAATGTACAGGTACAATTTTATTTTGAACTGTTTCATTTAGAAACTACCTGTACTATGTACATTCTATTGGATGATCCACTAGAGAAAAATACTGTTGTATTTTTCTGTTCATTCAGTTTGTGGTTCTCTCATTTATGTGGATATGCTCCACACAACACTGTAGGACCGATGGGGGCTTGTGAAAAGAAAGTGTTTAATTATTCATCATTTTATTCATTTAATACATTTTCCATGGAGTTTGAAAAAGCATAAATTATTAGTATTAGCATTTATTTGAATCATATCTAAGGGATCACTGCTACAGATGTGTGTTCATGTAAACATGAGGAATAGCAGCCAGCGAGCTAAAGGGAAGTGTGCAATCATCTCGGCTCACGTAACAAATTCGTTCATACATGAACCCTCTTCACATTTGCAACAGTTTATCTGCTCTGAAAACAGATGTACAATATGAAAATGAAGCTGACTCAGTGTGATCTTGCACCGGATAATAGCAAAAGTCACGCTAAAATAGAGACCTTATCATCACACTATCATAAGAAGGGCAGGCCCTCACACTCTAAAGAAAAGAAGAAGACAGGCGTCAATGATAAAAGTGTAATATCTCACAGCTGACATGTTGTTTATGCACAGAATTTGGACCAATGAATTAAGTGCGTGTAGAGAGACATCATGAACACTACAGACATGTGTGATAACTAAAGGTGTGGTGGGACCAGTCTAAAACTGGCACTAGCTCTGGGAACATAATGTTTTTAATTCATTAATTAGGTTACATATAAGTTAACTTCATTCCCACAGGAGAGGGATTAAAACTGACTGAATTAAATCAACATCTATCAAATGATGGAGGGATGAAAGTAAGGTGGGAAAAGGAACCGCTTGTGATGTGTGAGTGCATGGGTAAACCAGCCAAAAGACCATATGGGAATCTTTATGGATAAAATCAATATCCACCATATGCATCCTGTTTGCGCTCTGATTTTATTTTGAAAATCCATACTACGACTTGTGGTTTATACGTTTCCTGCTGCTTCAATACTTTTATGTCGGTGTGTTCGTAGCTATTCTTCAACTGCAGTACAGTCCCCTGTTTATGTCACACACAGACACAGACAAACAGGGAAGGAACAGACTTGAATGAGACATAGAGAAACAAAAGTCTCATTGCAGCACCACCATCTACTAGGGACATGTTCACAGCTGTGAATCTAGATGTTGTGACCTCTCCATTCAATTGATCCCCGATCAATACTTCAAAGTGCAGTCACTAATTCTTAATAAAGAAACCACTGACTGATAATAAATGCAATGTCTGATAATCAAGGTACATTGTTTGCTGATGTTCTGGAGACTGAACCCAAAGGAGTTGGTGTTCTGTTTATGATGTGTTTACTACAACATATTGATAATTAGCATCATATGTTTTTATCAATTAATGATTATAATGTATAGTTTTAATCAGGAAAAACTGTCTCAACATTCAATAACAACACACATCTGGCATAGCAATGTACTATAAATTCAAACAAAAAGCACAATTCTCCTTGGAAAAGAGTATTCTTTTGTCACATCTGGACTTTGCAAAGTCCCCATCTTTTAAATGGGGAACAATAGAGTCCCTCCAATAGCTGCCCACACCCAATTTCTTGCTAAGTTTGAAACCAAACAAGGAACTTGTCCATAACAAAAGCAGAAAACTCTGCAGTACAAACTGTGGGAGATGATTCAGTTCCTCTTTTTTAACAGGTGTAAAAACCGAAAGCAGCAGAGGAGCAGACAGTTGACATTAGGGTTAACCAAAGAAAACAAACCTGGCTTTGTGGATAGGGATGGAATTGGACAGGGCCTTCCCCAAATGAACCTGGAAAGAGTCTTTTCTGTCTTACTTCCTGTATCAGAGGATTCTTGTTCCTGTTTTCCCTACTTTCCCCATGCACAAACTGTCAAAGTAATTAAAAAAAAAAGTAATGTTACATAATTATAAATGATTGTTTCATAGCGTGGTGAATGTGTCCACAAGAGCGTTTTGGAGTTGTTGGATTTGATGAGTTTGATGAGGGACAGGGGACCTGTACCATTCACCTCCATTGTGTTCGCTGAGCAGCTCACGTCTCTGCCCTGCTGATCTCAAAACAACATGCACCGGTAATTAAAGGAAATGAACCTACTCCTATGATTATAGGGATTATAGCAAAAGGTGAATTTGCCAAAATGTTGAACTGTCCCTTTAAGAACAACAACTAGAATCAAATAATCCAAAACAAGAAAGTGTTTACAAAAGCATTAATGCATTCAATTAAAGTAATTCCCACCCCCCTAACTCAATATATGTTTATGTATAACAGTCATGTCCCAATAAACTTGACATGAGTCAGCAGTCTTAAATTACCTAGCAAAGTAAGCATTAAGCTGCTAACACAGGTTTGAATATGATACAATATTATGTAATATATGGTTGAACAGGTTTGACTGTACACACAATATGTGCAGACACACATACACTCACACATACACACACCCACACACACATGCATACCCACCCACATTGTGGTCATCTGCGTCGCCGTACTTTGGTTTAGCATTGAAAGAGGAAATCCCAGCCTGAGACTGAAGTCCATCCTCTACACTTCAAGACGTACACTTCCTCATTCATGCACATTTGCTGTTTCACCGTTACTAAATACAGTTGCACGCGGTGACTGCATTTTCTGGGAGAATCTTTAGTCTGCATTCATTGACGATTCGCAGGAAGAAAATCAAAAGTGATGACAAAACCAGCACACTGACAGTGGATCCAGTGGATAAAGACACTTCTATCACCGGTTCAGTCAAGACAATTGGACAAGATGGCCCAGCAGGCACAGGTGGTGAGTGTGTTCTTTGAGTTTGATGCTTTGAATATGTTCTATGTTCACGTCATGACACTTTCACACTGGCTTTGCAAAAGACTTGCCTTAATTTGAGGCGGCCAGAGGATGAAGGTGCATTACAACGGCGGTCATTAGTTTACCAGAACAACAGAGTGAGATGTAAAGGAGATTACATGGAAAACACTACAGAAAACTGACATTTCCTGTGAATATCACATGACAGGAGGAATGGAGAACTTTGATCTTGACAGCTTCACTTTTACTTCCTGTGGTGAGGATTACAAGTGCACACCAGAGTGAAGTTGTTCTGGGTGGGGTGTGGGGTCTGGGTTGTGGGGTACATGTCAAAACAAACCCAAATTGAGCATCCTGTAACAGTGGTGGAACTACTTTAACTCACAGCCCCCATCACTTCCTTTGCACCTGCCTCAGCTAAACAAGTCTTTCTGCAATGAAATGTCAGTTGTTGTCTGAAAGTGATAACACACTTTGAAAACTGTTAAAAACAAGTTCTATCACTTCATTTTAAAAGCTTTCCTAGTCACTAGGGTCTGTTCATTATTTACATTGACACTTTGCTCTTCCAGATCGCTGCGTAAATGAAATAAAAACACACAGTTCGATTGTATCATAGTTTATTGTTTGCTATTGAAACACATGGCCATCAGAACAGGTGCAGCTCGGCCAGTTCTTCTACCACTTTCACTTTATTCTGCACATGTAGTAGTGAGTAAAGTCATGATCATGTTATCAAGCTCAACATAATGTTAATATACAGAATAGTGACACACAGGATGTGTCACTAACTATTCTGGTTTCAAACAGCAGCTGCAAACAGTTAATTTACATATTTTGCTGTTTTCTTTTCTTTTCTTTTCTTTTTATCTGCAAATTTATGGATTAAAAGATCCTATAAGAATATCTCAATTTTTTTTTTTTTTTATGCATTTTGTTCAGAGATACATATAAGTACTTGGTCACTTTAAATGGTCAACTTGACTGGTGATGAACAGGAATGAGCTGATGGAAAAAAGAGCCTGGGCCTGACCCACCTTTTACCTCACCTGTGCATGATGTGACCTTAAACGACTGAGGCCTTCATGGTTGTCATTGATAACGGCCATCAATAACAGAATGGACACCTGTAGCCTTCTCTTTCTCCTCTAATAACATGCAATGTCTAAAGAAATATTCCTAAATTCCATGAAGTGGTTGTTTTGTTTTTGTTGTCTGTGCACTGTGTTCACTGCATCCCTCTGCTTAAGTCTGGGTGTTTGGGTGGGAACAGATTTTCATATATTTCAACATAGTCATGAATTACACTATTGATCTGTTTCTCAATGTTTCCTATTCTGTAGCTTCCTGTTTCTCTGCACTATCTGAACCACACCTTGTTATAGTGCCACCGTGGTGTGTTCGTGCTCCGTCTCTTCTGCCCTCGTGGGCACATTCAGAGACACTCTGTGTGTACACAGGCGTGGTCACTGTAACTGCCTGAGGCCATCTGCTGTTTGAAGTGAATTATTAGCCAGAGGCAGGACATGTGTGTACAGGCCTCAAAGCATCTCAGCAACCACTGACCTGAGGCTTCAAATAACACCAATGGTCTGATGTGCTGTTTTGGACACAACAGTAGGATCTGGTTTCATTTCAGTCTTCTATAAATGCAGTTTGGGTGTGGTTACAGTTTAATTTGAATGATATTGTCTGACTTGGGAGCTGGAAGGGGATAGTGTGTAGTGTGCATTGATGGTGTCTATTTATATACCAGTGTAGAGGCCCAAACCTGACTCTACACATACTGGCTTTAAAGGTGTAGTTGAACATTTTGGGGATATACTTGAGTTGTGCAGAGTTGGAGTCAGGATGTCTGAAAGCAGGAAGCCTAACGCTCCTGAAGCATCACATTATTTACAGAAAGTATGACAATGTAAAAAAACACACACACACACACACACAATGTAAAAGAATGTAAGAATGATAACGACTACATTCACACTGCCTTGGTCATCAGCTCAGATGTCTTTAAAAACTAAAGTATTTTTTCACATCACCTTTTCAAATCTGTTCAGTATTAGACTCCAATGTTAATGAGTGGATGGAAACTGTTGTCTAATATGACTATCTCTCTCAATAAAATCTCATTCTGTTTGAGAAACTCTCCTTCAGTTCAGAACGAGACTGGCTACAGAGGGAAATTTTACACTGCCAATAGTTGAGAACAAACAATATCAAAAGAACAGTATCTATAGAGCCATGAAGGAATACTCACTACCCAAACACATTACAGATACAGATCAATTAAGGTCACTAATAAAACAGCATTTCCTGAACAAATATCAGGGATAAATAACTATAATCAGAGATAGAAATGAACCATAATACAATTCCGGACTAAATAACTAGAGTGTATATGTAGAGGTGTCTATATATGTGTATGGGTGTGTGTATGTGTACATAATTGTAACTAATGTGCGTACGTAGATTCATGATTCAGTGTTTATTCTTACTAAGGTTGTGGTAGGTAAATGTAGGTAGTGTGATATGTGTATGTCGTGTGCGTCTATATATGTAGATCATGCATGTAAATCAGCATGAATGTGTGTATGGGTGTGTGCATGCGCGCATGTGTGTCCTACTTCTGAGTATATGTGTGTATTTATGTGATTTCTTTGAATTATGTTGTTAGATTTTGTATTCTTGGTTTTAATACTTTTTCGGACCCCAGGAAGAATAGTTGCAGGCAGCTATGCAGTGACTAATGGGAATACTAATAAAAACAAACAAACAATCAAACACACTGTCACTTCTATATTTTGGTGTGTGAGCAGAAAAACAGATCTTAGTAATAAAACAAAAGAGCTGGGTGTGTTTGGACTTGGAAGCAGACATAGACAATGTGTGTGAGGTATTTCAGGGTAAAAGCAAATGTGAAGGTGAAGCTGGCTGCTGACGGAGGTGGTAAAGAAGGGAATGGCTGGCTGGAGATGAAGGGAGGAGAGAGGGCTGACAGGTTTGCAGCGTGGGGAGTGAAGGCTAAGTGGAGGCAGACACTGATCAGCACAACACAGCTTTAGTCTGGAAACAAGATCAGAGCTGAACAACCTGGGGAAGACGTGGAGGAGGAGGCGTGTTCTTGAGCTGGAGCTGGATGAGATGATTGGTCGCAGGTGTGGAGTGAAGTCAGGAGTGAGACACACACACACAAAAGGAGAGGAGGGGACATGAGGGAGAACAAGGAAACAAAGGGCAAGACAAGGGAGAAAAACAAGAGCTGCAGCAGAGCCAGTACAAGTGGTGTAGCACTACACTTAAAAACATTTTACGTTAGAACATCTTCATAAAGCCACTAAGCCAGGTAAACAATTACATTTCAAGTAACTTAACAAGTGGCTGTGAAGTTAACATAACTGACTATTCATAGGTAGGCTATGTTTACTTTTTAACAACTTAAAACAATCGGTTTTTGTCATACCAATCTGTGTGAAGTCTTTATAGAATAAAGTCTAATGGTCTGACAGAATCCGTAGGATCTTCTGTTCTGGAGCTTTGGCTTAGTCTGAAACCACTGTAGGTGGCGCTTTTTGCCTAGTTTCTTCCCCTGCACATGCTCACATCTGTGTTTCTCTTTAATGAATTCAAAACAAATGAGATGCATGAAAGTCATCACTTCCTGTAAAGGATATGTTTCCTGCTGGGAAGATAATGACTAACTCTGTAGAAAACTTTCAGAAACTGAAACTGAAATGGAACTCCCACTCATGACAAGAAACACAAAGCAAACAGTTTTACTACTAATTAATAACAAATCATTTTACACACACTTCATTATACGCTCTACTAATCCTGCCTGGATCCACTCTCATCGTGAACACTGGTGCCTCGATTTGCTGTGGAGTTTCCCAAGAAGGGAATCATCATGTTCTGTCTTTTCATCTGGCTATAAATAGTGGCTATAACTTTCATTGCAGATGAGTCAGAATTAACAGAAGTAGTGTATCACATTACTATCTAATATCGGCTTTGAGTTTGAGGTTTGACATGAATTTCAAAGGTCACAGCAGAGTAAACAAGCTATTAAGGCAAAGAAAGAGTTGAACGGTCTGATACACTCAGACAAATATATCGTTGCAATAACAGTCTGAGTAACAGGGCCGTGTTGGGATAAAGGAAAAACTTGTACTCATTCACAGTCCTATTACCTCCAAACATGGGCCAGTAGTTTGATGCATATTGGCCACAAAGAGCGTTTCTGAGTTGACAAACAAGTTTATTTTTTTGCTGTTGAGGCAGAAAATTATAATTGTATAGGCTACTAATATTTCTCCTCAGCCAACACATCAATTTCTATGTTTTCTTATTATATTTTATGAAAATGTATCTTTATTCTCCTTTCCCTCAGAATCTGGAGCAACGACTGCCTCAAAACACAAGGAGGAGTTTTAGCTTCTCGTCTTTCCGTATCAAAAGTAAGATGACCAACAATATAACACACACACACAGGTTGTAGATAACTTTTTCCATCACTTATTTCTAATGTGGATTTCCTGCAGAGAGGCACAACAGTTGTGAGGAGACTGGATTTCAGAGGCGGAGAGGTTTGCTGTCATTTTCATCAGTCCGAGAGACATCAAGAAAGGGTGATGCAATGCTTTCATAAATCTCTTCTGTCATTGTACCAAGGTGATGACATCAACCACCACAGATATGTGTTGTTTTCATTGCACACCTTATGATGTTCATTTTGCTTTTGCCTTGTAATTGTAGAGTGGGCCCAAGATGACGTTGGTCCCTCACAACTACACAGGACTCGGGAGCGGCTGAAGAGAACTGGTATGCAACAAGTTACTGTGAACATTAATTGGATGAGGCAAAGCGCAGCAAACTAAATGGTCCATGTTATTTGCTAAGGGGCAGCAGTGAAATCGAAACTTAGTGGATTTGCTGTTTCATTCATGTTCCACTATCACTTCCCAAAGCCACAGAGCCCTGAACCCTCACAGACTAAAACATCCTGAGCTTGAACAACTTGAACATCCCCACAGCACTGGTGCATCAGAGGGGCTAAAACTGCCACACATCCAGACCAGACCACCATCTGTTTCAGCTCCTGCCATCAGTCAGGCGCTACAGAACAATCAGATAGATCTATCTGACCTCAACTTGTAAGTGACGGAGTGTGAGAAGCTATAGGGACTTGTTTGTTCAGTGTTTTTCCTCTCCATTTTATGCAGTTGTTTTTGACTTATAGAAGCTTCCGCTTTTTACCATAAGGCCATGTAGCCTACAACATAGATCTTTAGGGTAAAAAAGAAAGTGCATAAGGGACTTAAAATATTTACTAGAGAGCCCTCATACACTTGATGATTGACTTGGACAATCCTAAACCTTCAAGGATTTAGCTGCTAGTACAATAAAATGTAATTATATTTATACAACAGAGCTCAGTTATTACAGTAAAACCAATTTGGGCTATGGAGGTGTTCCCGCAAATCCAACTCTCCCATAAGTGCCTTGAGTTAAATGTGATGTTGAGCCGTGTGTTTCTTGGAAATCAAATGAAGTCTGTTTACCGTTATCATCAGCTCCCATGGAGTAGTTTTTTCAGACTGGAAGGGAAAGTTAAAGTACCGGCGAGTCTGATTCAGCCCTCTGACATTTAACAGGTTCCTAGGAAGATGAAAACGTTTGTGTCCAACTCACAACTCAGTCCTGTTTTGGCTGTTATCGTCCTCTGAGAGAACTTTTCAGATAAACACAGCTATAGGAACTTGGAGAGCTTACAGGGAAGTCTGCTGAGCCTGTCTAATTGTTTTCTTTTCTTTTTTTAACATAACGTGACTGACTCGTTTCTGTTTACTGGCAGCGACACGTTCTCTATTACAGCGCATATAGGCAGCGAGCTTCCGACACAGCGGTTAGAGCTGGTTTTTACGCAGCGGACTTGAACGCGGCAGAGGAGAGCTCCGCTGTGGTTCGCTGTCGGCAGCGGCACAAGCTGTTGAGCTCGAGATGCACGCGGAGCAGCGGTGAGCGCGAGGCGAGCCAGGATGAAGTTTACGTGCCGAAATGGGGCCGACGCAGGTCCGGAGCCACAGAGTCAGTGAGTGTGTGTGTTGAGAGGACCGCGGCCAGTCTGTGGAGTTAAAGCAGCGATGAGTGAAGCGGTGACGAAGAGGAGAAAGGGACTTTTCAAGAACAGATGGAGTAAGTAGGAGCTCACAGCGTTTATTACAGAAGGAGTTCACCTGACACGCGCATCTGAAGCCGGGAGACAGCAGCAGTCAGTGTGGTACACGTGGATTAAAAACTGTTTGTTGTTTTATGGTTGGTTGTTTTTACAACTAATAGCCTAACAAACGGTTGTATACCCTACCTGTCTAAACGTGCGCCCACCTGTTTGTCCAGGACGGTCAGCTGCACCTTCTTATTTTTATATTTTTTCCGGTTAAATAGGCCTAATATGGGGAATTGAATACCCTATCATCATCGTGCTGTTGGTTAAATTATAAGCATGGTGAACTGAATAAGGCAGTGATTTGTTATGTAAAGCTGAATAAGATACAGCTTTCGGTTTTCAGTTCATGTTGTGTAATGAAGTGAGAGTGAAGCTGGTGTTATTCCCCAGTGAATCAGCACTTTAGCAGCACATCATCCAAAATCTGACGTTTGACATTTAAAGCATGTTTCCTGAACTTACACCCTGTCTTTAGATCTAAATCTTTTAACTTTTGTCTTTTGAATGGATTCAGTTGTACAAGTTGGTAGCCTAGTAAAAAGTTGGAAATGACAAAATGTCAGTTTGAAAATCACTGATGCGACCAAGCCATCTTAAATTGAAGAATTAGAAGTTAGAAAGAAAAAAAAACTGCTGTAGATTGGATAAACCTGAACAACCGGATCCACACAAGGAAGATATTTTTATTTTAGATAATCAGATTTCATGTGTAGCCTACGTGAACTTAAAAGGAAACTTGAACAGGATTCAGATTCAGTTTTAGCTGAGCTACAGTGACTGTGTCATTCCTTTGCCTATTTGTCAGCATGGTGTTGAAACATGTTCATGAGCCTCAGGGTGTAAAGCTGTTTAACAGGACTGTTGTTTACACCCACACCAGTGCTGAGCAGCAGCATGCACTACCAGCATGTAAGCAAAGGAAAAGTGGGCTCTGTAATCGTGCATGACAAAAGGTAAAAGTGGCTTTACAATCTAGAATATAGATGTTCATGTACGGCTTTTGTGCTTCACAGCACATAATTGGTTGTGAAGTTGTGCAACTGCAAGGTGGAGAACCACATCTGTTGCTATCGGCTGAGTGCAAACACTGTGTAGTGTCAACAGAGTTATGAGTTGCGGTTTAGATGTAGGGCTCTTGTCGGGAGTCAGACTTGAAGTGAAACCAGGGCAATGTGCAGAGTGGGGGGTTTTTTCCCTCTTTTTTTTTATTGGTCTGCTCCAGCTGTAGGTCATCAGTGGAAATCACTCTGTGTTCTGTACGTGCTCACTCACTGTTTCAACTTAACATACACTGTACGTGACTGGGGCTAAACTTTTGGAAATTGTCTTTCTTGAGATTATAGTCCCGTGTCAATGGAAAACCTTAAAGGGATAGTTATTCCAGTTATTCCCCACGATAGTTATTCCAGTTATTCCCCACATTTTGGCAAATTGGCCCATTGCCATAATCCCTAGTAGGTTCGTTACCTTTAATTGTCGGTGCAAGCTATTTTTAGAACGGCGGAGCAGAGCTGCTCAGAGCTACGCTACAGAGGCTAATGGGATTTCTTGGTTTCCCTTATAAAACTCATCAAATACGCAATCTCACAACTCCAAAATGCTCTGGTGGACAAGTTGTGACCTGCACATTCACCACGCTATGAGATCCAAATGTTACGAGAAGGAGTTGTTTTCGAGGCAATGCAGAGACTGCTTGCCGAAAAACTGCTCCTGACGGGAACGCGCAGAATTTACCTCCAAAACAACTCTGTCTCGTAACGTTCCATTATTATCTCATAGCGTGGTGAATGTGCAGGTTACAACTTGTCCACGAGAGCGTTTTGGAGTTTTTGGATTGTGTATTTGATGAGTTTGATGAGGGAAACCAAGAAATCCCATTAGCCTCCATAGCGTAGCTCTGAGCAGCTTGCGGCTCTGCTCCACCGTTCTAAAAACAGCTTGCACCGAATATTAAAGGTAACGAACATACTCCTAAAACTATAGGGATTATGGCAATGGGCCAATTTGCCAAAATGTTGAACTATCCCTTTAAATGGTAACCAGTGCAAGGTAAGAAAAAAAAGGTTAGGTCACCAAAGTCAAAAAGTCATGCAAACACATAGAAAACAGGTCTGTTTCAGGAAGTTAAAAAATGACAGTTTTCTTCTAGCAATGAAAGCTTTTGTCTGTGGCTCAGCGGGGAGAGCACGTCGCCCACTAATCGGACTGTCAGTGTTTTGATCCCCTGCTCCTATGGTCCTTGGGCAATATGTTAAACCCCAAATTGCCGCTGATGTATCATTGGCATGTGATTGTGATTGTGTGTCTAACAGAACAAGCTCTGTATGAATGTGTGAGTAAGTGGGTGAATGTGGTCAGTTAGACTAGAAACAGAGTGCAGTGTGTTTACAATTTACCAATTCTTACAGGACCAATCACAGAAGTCGATGCCCTAACTTTTTTGTTGATGACTATACAAAGTAGGTGAACGGAGTGTGTTACACCCTCTGATGCATCATCAGGTCAACACTGTGCAGCAGGAAGTAGGGCTGTTTACAGCTGTCAGTGGAGAGAAAAAAGGAAGAAGAAAAGGGAGACAGACTGGTTAGACAGGGTTCATAGCAAGATGATCAGCCACAATAAGATGAACTGGACAGAAGACAGTGGAAAAGCAAAGACACATGTTAGTTAGAACTTAAACTAAAAACAATATTTGTTGTAGACATTTTTTTTCCAGGTAACATTAGGCTACCTTTCTCTGACCCATGGTCTTCTTTTCTGTCAATGTATTTTTTCTTTAAAAACAATCTAAAGCTGATCTCTTACTGGTTTTTACTCCATTGCAATGGTAAACCTATCATAAGCCCCAAATATTTGATGTTGTGAGTTGCACATGTGCCATTTTACAACAGTAGCTAGTTTAGGTTATCTGGCTATCTAGCTTCAGATCTCGCCTACAGTAGCCTAGTATAGTCAAGGGGGTGGATCAGACTATGCGCATACGTAACTCACAGGCAGCCATATTGGGTCAGGCAACTTGCTCTGACTCTGGCTGCAGCAGATGGGTAACTCTGTGAAATTCTGTCCGTATATAGCTATTTAACTATTTGCATAATGTTACTTTAGTGTTACAACGTATCCGAAGACTTGTAAAGAAAGTAATACCACAGCACACCACACCGACAGAGATGCCCGAAGGGGACTTTTTGTGGAAAAAACATAGGCTACATGTTGTCAAGGTTGCTAGGCAACAGGGGTGGCGGCGGATGGACCATCTTATTTCAGTTGACTGTTCACTGTCACAGTTATGACTACAAAGGATGCTGCCACTGGATGCGGACACGACTAAAATCATAATCGTCCATATTTTAATATCGAACAGGTTTAATATTATTGGGGCAGCCAATACAAGGTTGTTTTTTTAACAGATAACATTGGGCGAACATTGTTAGTAAGTAAGGCTCAGGACTGGGTATCTCCTCTGATTGTTGTTCTCTGTGTTTGATTCTGACTTCCTGTTTCTATCTTTCTATACTTAAACACACACTATTGTCATCCTAAGAAAATGAACTGAAAAATAGAGTAGGTGGTTTTGTGTTGTCACCAATTAGATCCGTTCTGTTACTTTCTATTAAATGTCTGGCTTCAGAAAGATTACCCCCTTAAGTGTGGAAAAATGTGCATGGGAATTTTTTATATTACTTTTACTTTTGAGCCTCAAATATGAGACATCTCAACCATTCTGAGTAACACTGGATCTGTTCACTTTCACTTTTCTATGTCCCAGATTGCAGACAGGTATTTTTCTCATTTTCTGGCTTTTTTCTCTCTCTCTGCAGTGACAGTTGGGACTGTGGTATTTCCTTGTTTGTAGTACCAGTTCATCACTAAACTCCGAGATCCCCAGCGAGACGAAGTGTCTGAAAATGAAGGAGAACTGTATTTCTTACATAGTTACACACTGAAATTAAATTTCTGAGTATTTACCATATTTAGCCTACCTTCTGTAAGATGAGATGGACAGATTCTCCTGTATGAACCTGTTTTATCCCACACGGCCTGAACGCAGCACAACTGTGAAAATTCTTTCCTCAGAGTCTGAAGTAAACAAATGATTCAGCGTACCATTGGACTGTCAGACAACAGGGGGAAGTTATTGATGGTTGCTTTAGTACTTTGTGATTAGCAATCTAAATACATCAGCTTATGTTGTACAGCAGTGTGTGCTGGAGCAGCTTCAGTGTGAGAGCCTTGGGAGTTGTCGTCGTGTCGTCTCTCTGCTGGTTGAGTGCTGTTGGTGGTCATTATCATATTTGCGTATCTGAGGTGTGATTATGAGAGCACGATAACTGAAGTAAGCCTGCTAACTCAACGTCTGGTCCTGGTCAGGCTGGTTTTCAGGCTTCGCTGCGGCTCAGACCAGCATTACAAAAAAACCTGCAGGACTGAAACAATGAACTCTAAACTTAAGTTCATCGCAAGTAGTCCCTCAAATGACCTTTTGTGCAGTTTAATTTTTCAGTCCCTACTAACGACATGTTCAAACTTTAGACCGTTATCATTTTCAAGTATCTGCCCACTTTTCCAGCCTGCTCTCTCCGTTTTCCCGAATGCTGTGTAAATATTTGCTTTTGGCCTATTTGACTGCTAATAAGTAACTCATGGCAACAGCCTGGCTGTGAGGACACCACAGTATTATGTAGTATTCTCACCATTACATGGGCCGCTACCAGTGTCATTGTAAGCAAAACTAATATAAAGAAATGTGACACCTAGGTGGCATTTTAACAGTATTTCCACCCTATGAGCTTTATTGTGTCACATAATGGCAAAAAACTATATTTAGCTTTAGTGTGTAGAAGATGAAAATTATTTTCAATCAATATCAGAATCACTTCTGTCTCTTACCTCAACCAGGGTTGTAACAAACCTTTGGTTTTCATAGTCAGAGCCTCAAATTCTTCAACAATTCATGATCATTGTGTTCTGGAGTCTGTGATTCTGCTGCATTTATTCTTTTTTTTTTTTTTAAATTTCCCAACCTCTTTGCATAGTTCTCATTCTCAAGCTTGAATATTTTTCATGTATTTTCTTCCACTTACTGGAGGTTGGGTCACAGTGGCAGTAGTTCAAGCAAAGTAGTCCAGACATCCTTCTCCCCAGCACCATTTTCCTCCTCCCCTAAGGAGATCCCCAAGTGTTCGAAGGCTGTTTAAGACGTATAATTCCTCCACTGTGTTCTGAGTCAACCCCGAGTCATCCTGCATCTTTAACATGTTTGGAAGACCCCAATAGAAGACACCCAAGATGCACCCTAATCAGATGTTTAAAGGGGCTATATGTAAGAAATACATGGCAAGTCATCATAAAATCCACCCCATATTTCACTGGAGACTAAGGAATCATGTTCATTTGAAATACTGATCTCACTGACAACAATAGTACAGCCAGAATATTCGCATTTAAACATTTTTATTTTGCGGCTGGGAGATAAAACGATCTCCAAATGAGATTGCGGTAACACATCTCACATGTTGGCTCATCTACGGCGTGAAGAACATGCGCTAAGGCTCCTGTAGATGCAGGGTAACAATGTGTGTCTGTGTGTGTCACAATAAACAATAACCTGCAGATCACCTGTGTTGACGTGAACTCGGCTCTGTGAGTCAGAGCATGAAAACAGAGTAAAAAGCTAATTATTCATCAACAACCTGCACAAACTACAGAAACGCAAACACATCGGAGATATTTTACGATGATAACAGACGTAGATAGTAATAGTAGTAGTCTAACATAGTAACTAATGCAGTCTAACATAGAGAGGCATGCTCATCTTAACTTTGAGACTGTGCGAGTGAGTCTCGGGGCACCATAACCACAAAGCAGGGCAGAGGTTATAGCGTGTGGCTATCTGGCTCGTGTCTGGGGGCGAGGGGGGAGGGGAAACAATGTGCTTTTGAATTCAACTGCAGCAACAGTTTTGGCCACAGTTTTACATACAGCTCCTTTAAACCACCTCAACAGGCTCCTCCCAGTCCTCGCCGCATACCCTTTTTTCACGGCTGAGCCCAGACACCCTTTACACAGGAAACTCATTTTAGCCACTTGTCTCATTCTTTCAATCACTAGTACCCAGAGCTGGTGACCACAGGAGAGGTACAGGGTGAAGATCTCTCAGCCAATCGAGGGCTCAGTTCTTTCTTCACCACAGTGGTCCAACAACACTGGTTATGCGTCACTGCCTCTTGATCTCAAACTCCATCCCACCGTCAGTGTTGTAACCCTCATGTTGACGGTTTAAAGAGGAACTATGCAAGATTTTTACCTTAACTATGCTTCAATTTTACCTTAATTAAACAGCTTCGGAGTAATTGTGATGGTTAAATAAATGACTTGTAACTAGTTCCAGGTAGAATGGAGGCTCTCTGCCGTCCACCTAGCGTCTCTTGGCCGAATGTCAACCTTGTAAGATCAGAGCCTCCGACCCGGTGTCCCAGCTCTCGTCTCTGCGGCACCGAGTCACAAACGCGCCTGTAATCTCTTGTTTATGACAGATAAGACTACACAAATACACACATCGTAACATTGTATATGATAAATATCGTTGTCCACCGCTCCATGGATCGATTTTTCGCCGGCTTCGTTGAAAACAAATGCACATGGCCGAGAGGAGGGTTAGCAAAACAGAGGAAAAAGAAACAAGACTTACATAGTTCCCCTTTAAGCAGTGCTCCATGTGATGTTCTGATATTATGGTGCTGTATCACAATGGCAGCCATGGTGAAAGCTCTGCTGGTGAATGATCTTCAAAGCAGGGCTGCACCATATATCGTTTGAGCATCGCCAACTTTTGTTTTGTTTCAGAAAAGCATCTCTGAACCAGCTTATTGCTCCGTTTAGTGTTCTCAATTTTGAAAATTAGAAGCCAACCCGGCCCGACCTGTGGGTGTTGAAACCAGCATTAGTTCTCGGCCTGAACCTGCCCCCCAAATGAAGGAGGCCCAACCCGAACTGAGTCATTTGTATACATTTTAGGCCTGAATCTGGCCCCATGCACACAAGGTTTAAGGTTCAAGATTCCATTTATTGTCATTCTACTTCATGTTGCACATGACAGAACAAAACTTGTACTTAGGTCCCAGCCCAGAGTACATCATTAAAGATAAAAGGTAAACAAATCTAAAAACTAAAAACAGACAATCTATGGACAGACACATAAAACACAGACACATAAAAGAATATGTGTCAGATTTAGGATGCTTTCACAGAGGCTTAAAGCTTTAGTTTTCAGTTTCATTTTTACAATTGGAAGTCATGTAAACATGTATAATGTATTGTATTTCTTAATATCTCAATTATATTGCATAAAAAAATATATCGCAATGTTAGTTTTCTCCAATATCATGCAGCCCTACTTCAAAGCCCTTTCGGTGAACCAGGAATAGACAGAGACCTTGTTTCAGAGCTGTTTATTCATCAGAAACTCTCTCTGTGTTGTCCAGGTGAGCAGCCCAAAGGTGACCTCATTTCTGACGTGGCTGAGAAACATAGTGAGTACACTCACTGGATTACAACATTTTTCTCCAATTCACAATTTCCTTTTGGCCTAGAAGATACAACTTTCTTTCTTTACATGTTTAAAACTAGAGAGTCAAATACAGGTTTTTTGTTTTACATCTAATCAGTCCAGGAGAAAACTCGGTCCTGTCCTATTACCCATAGGCTTGAAACATGCATTTAAAGTTTGCAGCCTCCAATGGTACATCTTAGTCAAAGAATATATGAAAACCTTTCTGGAGGCCCATTGTGTTTGATGTTTGGGTGCTGGCGACATGGAGCAGAGTACTGCAGCGCATTCACACCAGCAGAGAGACAGTGTATGGGGAAGCTGATGTTGTCATGTGAAGGTTTCAGTAATGAACTGCTCCCTGTTTTGTTTTTCAGGTGCCATCCCCTCGGGGGAAGATGAAGATGAACAACAGGGGGCCCTCAAGAGGTTCAGCGCTATGTGGTCCTCCTTCCGCAAAGACAGAAGAGACAGTGAGTACCTGCATTACCGTGCAGACAGATGGTTCAGTTGGTGGTGAGGCTGTGGTCACAGGTCACTTTTTTTTTTTTTCTGCTGTGAACAGATTCTGCTTGCGTGATCTGTTGAGTGCACACTGGTTGCTCTCGCCACAGCTTCTTGTTTGTCTTATTTGTGCTTCCTCCTCCTCCTCCTCCTCACTGACGAGGCACAGGAAGTGCTGGTTAAATTTCTTGTTTTTTTTAATCTAGTACAGATGTTTTAGAAAAGTGTGAGGCGCAGGATTGTTCGAGGAAGGAGAGACAGGCATGAAGTCTAAGGGACAGGTGGATGTAGGTGTTGTGAAAACGACAGGAAGTCAGATGTTGTGATTTCACTGCTAATTTGGCTGCTTATCAGGACAGTTTGAAGTCAAAGCAGCCGCAGCCTCCTACGGCTCATGGAGACAAATAAGCCACCTCAAAACCTTTCAGCAGTCAACGTCATTTTGTTTATTATGGTTTACGCTGTCTTAAGCTCAAATTATAAGAATAACAGTAACTGAAGCTGACATATCAAAAATCGCGGAACAAATTATTGTAAAAGCTTCAGCTGTAGTTCTTCAGTGTTTTCAATGAACAGGCTTTTGTAGTGAGCTGGGTATTAGGTACCACCTTCAGGGAAACAAGTTTTTCAGGTGGAACGAATCCAAACCCTTTGTGAGGCCAAGGAAGTCTAATAATTGTCAGAAAAACATTAGTCGACATCAAGTCTGTGTGCATATAAAGTGAGGTCGGGGTTGCACCAGTTGGTTGCACCAACAACACACAGAGGACATTAGGCTGTCAAAATAAGAAAAAGCTGTGTGCTGCTGGGCTTTTATTTGAAACAAAAAGGGAGGAATGCAGCAGAGAACACACGAGCAGACTGGCAGACTGTGAAGGAGACAGGATCTGTCTCTGAACAGAGCAGCAGAGTGCTAAGGTAGAGTGAGTACCCCAGTGCCCCGCAATGACAAAGCTAAAACAGCATTTTAGAAAGTTTTGGTAATTTATTAAAGAGGGAAAACTGAACTGTCATATTGATAAAAGTATTCAGATGCTCTGCTGTGACATTTGAATTTATCTCAGGTTCTTGTTCCCATTTGTCCTGATCATCTCTGAGATGTTTATCACAGGAGTGATCAGTGTTTCCTGTCTTTTCTGTGTGAGGCCGCAGACCTGCGGTGAGTCAGTGCTTGAAGGCATCAGCACTGTTGTGATATATGAGCCGTCGCAGGGTCAGGGACAGAGTGTGGATCTAGAGAAGGCTTCTAAACCTTTATGTCTGGACTATAGTAAGCAGCCCTCCATGCTAAAGGACAATAAGGCTGTCTTTACTTTACACTACATGGTTCAAATGGCCCAAATCTTGTTTTTTTCCTCTCAAGTGACAGAAATCGGATCTGTAACATGAACGTGTAAACGGGAAAAACAACGCATGATATTGGATATTGCCAGAACGGATTCAGGCCCCACGTTAAATCAGATACAAATTCGATATCCGCGCCAACGCAGTCTAAAAAGACAGATTGGATGTTCCCTGGCAGTGCAATCGTATGTCATCTATCCCCTCCACTATTACAGGACTTCATAAAGAAAAAATCCTCTAGAGTAAACACCAGAGCACTGACTAGGGGAGACTGTGATATGCAACGACGCAGGACTAAATTTGGCCAAATGGTGGTGTCCATCAGAGGAACACAGTCTTGGAACACACTGCTAGCTCATGTTAGAAACTGTGACAATTAAACCGCCTTTTAAAAAGACCCTTAAACAGTGGTTGAAAACAACCCAGACCTGCTCTCATGGGTAACCTCTTCGTCTTTTCTATTTTGCATATGGACTTTTAACCTTGATGTGAAGCGGGACTTATTATTTGTGTAAGATTTCTACATGTTTTATCTAATTTTCATGGTGTAATGTCTGTATGTTTCCTTTTTATGATACCTGCCTTAGGACAACGGATGAAATTTACTGTAGCAACTGTGCTAACTCCGGCATTTTTGTATTAATGCTTTTTGCTGACATGTTTTTTGTTGATTAAAGGGACAACGAGGAGTTTCTATTCGGTTATAAAAAAGTCTCACGTTAATGTGGATGAATCTCCGTTACCCACACTTGTTAATGGGCCCATTTTCGATAAATATATCGTTTTGTCTCTATCGTTATTTTGTTATTATTAGTGGTGGCGGAGATGCTGGTCGAGCCGACCAGCGTTTTTTACTTTCGGTTTCACAACGAGTCATGAGAATAACACCGCCGAATCGCCGTTTATGGTCGGAACTACGACGGTATGTGAACCTCTTTGAACCTCTGACTTTAATTATTGATGAATGAAAACATGAGTCTGTCTTGCGCCGGTCAAAATAATTTTACGGTGCACGCGGAGGCTCATAAATGTAGTGTGAAAACGCTTCGCTTTTCCAAAACTCCTCGTTGTCCCTTTAATGTACATTGTCCTAATCAAATAAATAAAAAAATATAATTATATAATATATAATTCTTCGGTATCGCACAGCCGATGCAGATATCAGATAGAACATGTAAACAGACGGACGGAAAAAAAATGGATATATGCAACAAATGGGAACTGGGCATCGAGGCCTGTAGTGTAAACACAACCTAAATCTCTCTATTTCTCTGTAGAAGACAAAGAGTCTGAGCCTGCAGAGCCGCCCGGCCCGGCAGCGGCAGACAACTCATCCAGGCAGCACCGCTACGTCAGCGGTCAGTACTTCTTTGAGTACCTGGTGGTGGTCAGTCTGAAGAAGACCAAGGATGGCAGCAACTATGAACCTCAGATCACCTACCAGTTTCCCAAGGTCAGTCACCCTCTACACTGCATCAGGAAGTCTGCCTGTCAGAGTAAACCATCACTTTAAAGGGATAGTTCAACATTGCCATAATCCCTATAGTCATAGCAGTAGGTTCATTATCTTTAACTGTCGGTGCAAGCGATTGTAGCGGAAAGTAATGGCAAACAAACACTGCACATCTCCAAAATCAGGCAGGTTTCCAGGATGCCAAGTCGCCTACTCATTTTAATGTAACAATTGCCGATGAGAACCGGTGTCAAAAAGGAAAAAAGGAAAAGAAAAAAAAAATCGATCACGGACTTCATGATCGATTACCATGGCAACGAACAAAGCTTCGAAGCTTCGATTCTTTTGGGTCAGCCCTAGTCCTGACGTTGATGGAATCACTACGAACTGTAGGCTATGTTACAGAAGGAGCAGCAGGGACGGTCAGGTTGAATATTGTAACACATATAAATGTAAAATTTAAAAAAATTACACTGTTCAGGTGCTTGAAAATACAAATACATTTTTTATCAGCCAAAGGGGGGCCCAGCAGAGAAAGTTTGGGAACCACTGCTGTAATGACAGTGAAAACTGCAATGCGCATGTGCGTGATGGGAGTGGGATTGTGTTAAAGGTTTGGTTTGGGATTGGGACAGGATGGGATTATGCGGGAGTGGGATTGATTTTGAAACCCTCTCTCAGGATTGGGCAGTACTGGGCTTTTTTCTGTGGGAGTGGGAAGACGCGGGAGTCCAAATCCACTCCTGTGTCATCCTCTAATTCACCACACTATGAGATAATAACGGAACGTTATGAGACAGAGTTGTTTTCGAGGAAAATGTGGAGACTGCTTGCTGAAAAACTGCCCCTGAAGGCAACACGCATCAGCGGTTTTGCATGAATTTACCTCTAAAACAACTCTGTCTCGTAACGTTCTGTTATTATCTCATAGTGTGGTGAATGTGCAGGTCACAACTTGTCCACCAGAGCGTTTTGGAGTTATTGGATTGTGTATTTGATGAGTTTGATGAGGGAAACCAAGAAATCCCATGAGCCTCTGTAGCGTAACTCTGAGCAGCTCACGGCTCTGCTCCGCCGTTCTAAAAATAGCTTGCACCGACAAATAAAGGTAACAAACCTACTGACTATAGGGATTATGGTAATGGGCCAATTTGCCAAAATGTTGAACTATCCCTTTAATTTAATGCGCCATTACTCATTCAAACAATAACCTAACTCTCAGTTCGTCGGCCTAATAATTTGCATGTACACTTTCAGAGAGATGGCATGGCGAGATCTCAGAGGGAGGAGGAGGAGAAGACGCTGAAGGCAATCACTCTGTTCTGTTTCCCAGAGGGCATCAGCTGGGCTCCTCTGACAGAATACCACAGGTTTGTTTGATCCCAGGGCAAATTCCATATTGTTGAGCTGAAATGAAAAGAATTGAACCCGTGTGCCCTGCAGAAGATACTGAGGCATATGACATGAGCCTTTTCTCAAATGTTAATGGTCCGTAGTAATAAGTAATCAGTTCCTGTCCCCTTTTTTTTTGTTTTATTGAGTAATTGAAGATGCAAACTCTCAAAGAGGATAATTACAATAATACAGGTGAAAATTAAATGCAATAGAAAAGTGCAAAAAAAACAAAACATTAGGGGATTGTTAATCAGTTATTGTGTCGTGTCTTAACTCAGTGGGGACTAAACATCACACACAGAGGGGTTTTCAGTGTGTTCCTGTAGATCGCCTCAGGCTGCAGCTCACACGGCAGGTCTAACATGTTATCACAAGCTGGTTCAGGTCAGGAGACTGTGGGGGTCGTTTCAGGAGCGGCGCTTGTTGTTTTGCTTAAAGTTCTTCACAGTGGATTTCATTTTCACTTTCTCCACTGACTGTGGGATGTTTGCTGATATTCAGTGGAATCCATTCTTCTCTCTACGCTTATCTGTTTCCGCTTTGGTGATTGTGCCTACACAGCACTTTGTTCCAAAACCACTCGGGCTTTATCTCGTCTTCACTTCCACAGGTCTCCTTAACCTAATGACATGTCAGACAGTGGGAATTTCAAGCTGGAAGGGTTTGATATCTTTTATATAGCAGTTAGCATCATGCAGGAGATTCACTCACTTCATTTACATTTATTTTAAAAATCCACTAAATACATCATTTGCTTAGGGAAACCCAAAAGTTGATACTCAACTTTACATCAGTGTGGATCTCTTGTTTCAAGTTTTCCTCTTCTGTCCACAGCGAGACCTTCTCCTTTGTTCTGACTGAGATTGACGGCAGCAGAAGAAACGGATACTGCAGGAGGTTACTGGTCAGTGTTTACTCTGAAACCTTCGCAATATCTCAGTCATCATGTTCTCAGGCTCGTTAAATATTCACTTGTTTTCATCCCTCTGTCCTCCTGCAGCCTGGAGGGAAAGGAGCTCGCCCACCTGAGGCGTACTGCATCATCAGCAGTCTGGCGTGTTTCGGCCTCTTCTCCAAGGTGAGTCAACCGGACGTTTCTGAAAGAGGGAAACACTGCTAGTGTCGGTTTATTTCTTAACGTGGCTCCGCTCCGCTGCGCTTCTCTAAATACAGAGGCGCATTTTGTCAAAGGCTGGTTCAGACGTCAGCAAAACCAGTTCAGGTTTATCATCGTTCTGATCTTGATCCCTCCAATTTTCATCCTTCGGGTCCCTCGTGTCCAAAAATGGATCATCAAAAGAACTGCTATAAAATCATCATAATTCGATATTTTTTTCAGCTTTTTTTTTGCATAAATCTCTTCAACCACTTCAGCTCTGCTCAAAACTACCAAATGTTCATTCATTTTGGGGGATTTTAACCTTTTAAATGCCAGTTTGAAGACATGTTTTAATGAATAGTGGGGGGTTGGGGCATTGCTAATTGTTAGAGTCTTGGACATGTCAACAATTAGCACCAACATTGATTTCATTGCATTACTATTTTTTATGTGGTGTCAGATTTTATATTTTTAAAAAAAATCTCATATCTGGATGTGAGGCCTGATCAATGTATTTCACAATAAGTGAGTCAGTTTTGCTGACAGACTCATCTAACAGGACTTTGTAGCTGTGGCACCATCAGAGAGGTAACTGTGGGCAACGGTTTCACTCGGGTTGAGCTGATTCATTTCTGGCAACGGATTCAAACTCTCAGTAACAGAAAGTGCATGAATCATGTCAAAAAAAAAGAATTTGCATTGAGATGCTTTTACTTTGACAGCCCTAGTGACTGTTTAGATTCCAGCAGATTAGTGAGAAGAAGTGACGGGAGACACCATCTGTCTGTGGGCTCCCTCCCCAGTCCCCTGTAGGTTCAAGCTGTGTCATCCTGAGGGGACTTCAGCTGAAACATTATAGTTGTTTGTGTTGTGTGAGTGAGAAGACTCTCTCCCATCTTGAACTTTTATCCGACAACCCCCTCGGCTCAGCGTGTGCTCACGATCCAGGTCATTAAATAAGTTGTATCAAAATACCTTAGCTGTGTCACCCACACAGGTTCCACGCTGCATGGTGCAGCATGCGTCGGCTCTGTTTTCTGCGTGTTGTGCAGCGTAGAAACAAGTGGTTGAGGAGGCGACAGTTTAACAGGAAACATTCACCCACTTGTTGGGATGAGTTTAGTGAAGTCACAGGCCACAGACAGTACCTACACCGTACTGTACATGCCTGGGCTTTGTTGCTCAGACGTGCCCTTTACATTCTTTGTGCTTCACACCCTATGCATGTTCGTTGGAATATCTATATGTTCAGTATTGTTTTCATACACAGTCCTTCCCATTCTGCATGTGAAAGAGGAAATAAATGCGAGCGGTTTTTAACGGCCAGTTGATGTTTCTGAAAAATTACATTGTTTATCTTAAACAATCCTTCATATTATGATGAAACAGGGTTCAGTCTGCTGCTCAATACACACTTTACAGTAGCCTGTTGAATTTCTTTTTCAACAGAACAGTTGCAGTCTCTGTGTTGTGTAGAAGAAAGACAGCTCCAGTGTTGATTCACTGACCTTTTTTTGCTTGTGAGCTCTTTAGGATCTGAGGGAGACACAGCCAGTCTCGATAAAACAATCTCATATGTATACATCAATATAATAAAGAGGAATGGGAGAAGAAAAGTTTATTCTGCATTACAAGAGTCATTAACGGGATAGTTCAACATTTTGGCAAATTGGCCCATTGCCATAATCCCTATAGTTTTAGGAGTAGGTTCGTTACCTTTAATTGTCAGTGCAAGCTGTTTTTAGAATGGTGGAGCAGAGCCATGAGCTGCTCAGAGTTAGGCTAATGGGATTTCTTGGTTTCCCTCATCAAATATACAAAACTCCAAAAAACTCTGGTGGACAAGTTGTGACCTGCACATTCACCACGCTATGAGATAATAATGGAACATTACGAGACTGAGTTGTTTTCAAGGTAAATTCATGCAAAACAGCTGATGCGCGTTGCCTTCAGGGATAGTTTTTCTCTGAATTTACCTCGAAAACGACTCTGTCTCGTAACGTTCAGTTATTATCTCATAGCGTGGTGAATGTGCAGGTCACAACTTGTCCACCAGAGCGTTTTGGAGTTGTTGGATTGTGTATTTGATGAGTTTGATTAGGGAAACCAAGAAATTCCATTAGCCTCCGTAGCGTAGCTCTGAGCAGCTCGCGGCAATGGGCCAATTGCCAAAATGTTGAACTATCCCTTTAAGTCAGTTAGTGTCATCAGCATCAGCAGCAGGCTTTGTGTTTTAGTTTAACTAAATGTTGTTGAGCTGTAACCAGAGAGCAGGCATTAAGCATTAATATTAACCTGGTGTAGCTGCCGGGCAGGTGTGCAGCTACCAACAGCCGTAGGAGCTGAAGTCGACAGGTAGGTCTGTCCAGACATCCTGGAGAACCTGCCACAGCCCCTCCTTCCTGCACAGTAAATATAGTCCTTTAGTTCTCTTCTCCCATTGTCCATACAGCTGCACTACCAACATTTGTATTGATTTTAATGTACAGTTTTGTATGAAAGAGGAGCCCTGTGGTCACTGAATATTAACACAGCTATAAGTGTGTCAAAGGCGTCTTATACCTGCTGGCTACTAACTAGACACACCTGTATCAGGTGTTATTCTGTTTGTTCAGTGGTGTGAGTCACCTGTTTGAACGCAGCCTGGAGCTCCATGGCAGCAACTTGTTGATTAAATGTTTAAATAAATAATTATGATGAATGTTTAACCACAAATATTTATTAATGTATTTCTCCACCGTGACTTTATGTGGATATAAAATTATGACTTAAGAGTGAATTGGATAAATAAAATGGACCTGCCATTATCTGAGCTACTTCACAACAGTCTGACAGTAAAGAACAAAAGCTGAAGTTAAACCCTTTTATTACACATGCCTCTATTACAAATTGCTCAGATTGTTGTAATTCTAACACACCTTCCACCAGCAGCTTGTAGGGCGACTGTTTTCAGCAGACTGTTGCTGTATGATGGAGTTAGTGGTGTGGAAATAAATGGTTGCTGTACTTGTAGCACCACCTCCCACTGTTTACTCAATCTTACTTGAACACTTGCTATTTTACTGTGGAGCTCATGGTAAAATAAAGAAAGGATCACATTACTCTACTGCTTGTGAGAATAATCAGTGGACATTTAGAAAGAAAAGATCCTTATAGAGTTTTGGGGTTTTGAGATTTTATAAAGCTCATGTTGGATCATTGGTATTTGTTGATGCTACATCATGAGTGTGTCCTCTGCTGTGTGTGCAGATATTCGATGAGGTGGAGAAGCGGCGGCAGATCTCCATGGCCATGATCTACCCATTCATGCAGAAGCTGCGGGAGGCCCCATTCCCAGCTCCGGGAAACACTGTGGAGATTAAGAGCTTCATTCCTGAGTCGGGCACTGAGGTCAGACCAAAACCCCTTCTTCATGCTCCCAACTGTCCACTTAAAGCTTCTTTGTCATAGTAAAAGCTACGCAGATGCACCGAGAAATGTTTCTTCTTGTGTTGGTGGCAGCTTAACAGGATT
The DNA here is from genome assembly GCF_905171665.1 of Trachurus trachurus. Classification (NCBI taxonomy): domain Eukaryota; kingdom Metazoa; phylum Chordata; class Actinopteri; order Carangiformes; family Carangidae; genus Trachurus; species Trachurus trachurus. The sequence goes on along the minus strand of NC_139901.1, from coordinate 6,317,736 downwards.
TGATGTGGTTTAAATCGGAATAGCCCAGTTTAACTGTAGTTTACAGTCGGTTTCAGTCACATTGTTCTCACAAACTTATTTGGCCCAAAAGCAGTTGACAGGTTAGAAACAAACCTCCAGGTTGGTCGGTCAATCAATCAATCAATCAGGCTTTATTTGTATAGCACTTGGCAGCTCAAAGTGCTTCACATGATAAAAACAAGGAACATAGGGAACACATATTGGGAGACACACATACATACGCATTTACACAATAATTTTAGAACATTGGATTTTAGAGACATCGAGGAAACGCTGTCTTACACTCAATCATTTGCAAACTTGGTCAAACTTATCTGGAAGAGAATATGATAAACTGTAAAATTATCACCCAACACTGCTTTGACATGACACTTGTTTTTATATATACTGTATATATATGTGTGTGTGTGTGTGTGTGTGTGTGTGTGTGTGTGTATATGTATAATATGTATATATATATTTAACCGTATTTTCACTTGTGAATACCATTGGGTAGACATCTCATTCTACAGTGTAGTCGAGCCAATGGTCTAAGATACAAGAAAACTAATATCAAGCTTCCATGAAAGTCTCGGGAAACATAAACACTCCAATCCAGTAAAAAGAGAGAGAGAGAGAGAGAGAGAGAGAGAGAGAGAGAGAGAGAGAGAGAGAGAGAGAGAGAGAGAGAGAGAGAGAGAGAGAGAGAGAGAGAGAGAGAGAGAGAGAGAGAGAGAGAGAGAGATCACAAAAAAAACATTAAGAATAAAAACTGTAACAATAATTAAAGTTTTAAAGTAAGGTTTTGCAGATCAATGTAATTATAGTTATAGTGTAATTAAGGATTGGAAAGTGCAAGAAATATATATTTTTTTAAAGTATACATACTGGGGCCAGTGCAACTGTCGATATGAAGAAATGTGGGCCTGATACATACAGGAAACCAGAGAGTGAAAATGGGATTACTTCCTCCTCATTAATTTGGAGGGTTTCCACACACTGACCCGTCAGCTGGGACTTGAGCCAAGCTGCAGCAAGGAAGTATGACTACATTGAGTGACACAACAGGAAAACATTGAGCCAATGAAATTAGAGTAATAACCGTAGAAGGGACCCGGTTCCAAAGAAGTGCGAAGTTGGAAAGTTCCCCAGCTCGTCTGACTCAGCTGATAAGCGTACATGGAATTGCTCATTTGCCGCCAAATCTCTGAGAGGTTGTGAAGAAAGTAAAAGAGCACAACAAATACCCACACAAACCTCGGCCCAGCACAGAGCAGCCCACTGACATGTGAGATCCTCCAGGTGGGTGTGTTTGTGTGGAGCTGTGTCTAAACCTGTCCTGCCTTACCCAACCTTTACCTCACCTCTCCCATCAGGCCACATACCATGTTTCAACAGCTCACAGTCATCTCAAGTATTCACTGGCTCTGGCCATTGTTTGCGCTACGCACTGACTGTGAAGAGTATTTTTCACAATGATAGTAAAGGTACCTACAATAATGTGTAGAAGAGGAAAAGGCACCAAAATGAACCTCTAAACTAGAGTTCAACAAGTCCAGAGTGCCTCCACACTCAGGGTTGTGTTGTGCTGAAAGTCATTGACGTGACCTGCTGGTACCACTGTTGACATACTTTTGTGACAGTATTATATTGGCTCTCCTCCCCCAGATCATCAGTCTGACCCGTCCGCTGGACTCCTGGCTGGAACACGTCAACTTCGCAACGCTGTTCGACTGCCTGACGGATAAGGAGGTGTTAGTGGTGTTTGCTGCCGCAGTGCTGGAGAGACGGATCGTTTTCATCGCTGATGAACTGGGGTAATCCGGAGTTACTCACACACTGAGTCATACTCAGGATCATTCAATAAACAACTAATGCAGTCTTACTGGAACTTACTCCTCTGGGCTTTTTTGGGGGAAAATTGTCATTTTATAAATGACATCAATGTTGACATCATAAGAAACCATGATCCTAATGAGTGATGGCAGTTTTTCGACATTGACAATGGTTCCAAGCATTTTCCAAAAAGCTAAGTTTGGCAAACAAGACACTCGAGTCACCATTGGTCCTGAAAAACTCATATTTTCTGGTTTGTTCATGAATAAAATCAATTATCACACTGAATTAGTTGGTTTATAGCTGCATTTGGTTTGTAGTTCTCTGTGAGATGCTTGGTAGTTGTATTCCGATGAGTTGGTTTGCAGCTCTATCCTGATTGGCTCAAGTACCATCATTTAATTTGCCCAATGAACGGGCAAAATAGAAGCAGGTGAAATTGAAAGCAGCATTCATGGTTAAAAAGAGAAACTGTTTCCAGTTCACTGATGAATGAGACATGGCTGCTGTTGCACTGGTGGAATAACTGTTGTCGTGCAAAGTTAATTTATCTTATAACACAGTTAACCAACCCCTGTGAATGTTGTATCAGCCCCTCTCATTGGAAACATGGTCACTATTTAAATACTGACTTTTATTACAGATTTCATGCACAAGGGACTGGCTGATCTGGTGACAGTTTATTTTTATGTTGAATGTTTGTCTCTAGGAGGACCGCTTGACAAGCCCTTAGGGGTTCTTTTGGTTTCTCCTGCACATTTGTGATATGTTGTATCTATTTTTTTGTTGTTGTTGTTTAACTCTTTTATCATGCTGTTTTATACATATTTTTCTCTCATGTACGAATAAATAAATTAAATTAAATTAAAAATATGTCATTCTCTGGCCCGTTGGCAGCATTGAATGAACCCGTGCTCATAATCAATTAGCTGCCTAAATTCTTGAGCACATATAGAAGAAGTCAGTCAGACAGGCTCATCAAACCTGAACAACTTGTTTATAATCAGTTGTAATTCCTGCTCTCTTGTCTCTCTGCAGCACGTTATCCCAGGTCATACACGCAGTAGCAGCGCTGCTCTACCCCTTCACCTGGCAGCACACCTTTATCTCCATTGTTCCAGAGATCCTGATCGATGTAGTGATGGCACCCACGCCCTACCTGCTAGGAGTTCAGAAACGCCTGCTGGACCAGGTCACTGACCAGAGTGATGTACGTCATCGTCGACAGCCAATCTCATCCTAAAAGCAACAATAACTTTTTGTTTGAATTACTTTGTTAGTGAATGACGTCCTCACTCTGCCTCCTTCTTCTCTCTGTCACACAGCTGCTGGTAGTCGACTTGTCTGAGGATAAAAAGGAGACTTTCATTGTTTCAGTAAGTGTTGTATGAAAATGAAGAGAATCCTTTGGTTATCACTTGTGATGTTGAACTTCACAGGAAATCAACGTATGTATAAAATCGTATTTTTCAGATTGGCGATGAAGGCTCTATTCTGCCTCCAAAGCTCCAGACTGAAATACTAGAGGCGCTAAGTACAAGACAAAAGACATCAAGTGAGTGAACTGCATCCAAACAAGTGTGAATTGGTTCAAACTGTCATTCAGTTCCATCACCACAAGTGTTTCCTGCCCTTTCTTTCAGACGTGGAGGAGCTCAACAGGGTGGTGTCAGAGGCCTTCCTGCATTTCTTTGTAAAAACAGTCGGCCATTACGGCTCGTATGTGAAATACAGTAAAGAAGAGGGTCAGGGGCTGTTTGAGAAGAGGAAGTTCTACAAGGCCATCGAGTCCAAGACCACTCGACACTATGTCAAGAACTTCATCCAGACGCAGATGTTTGACCTGTTTATCCAGGAGGTGGAGCAGCAGCAGCCAGGACGACAGCCGACAGGTGATCACACACACACAAACACACATGAATGCACTATTTGAATTTGAATGAATAAACATTTTTAAAAGTTGGATTATCGGGTCCAGATTCTGCAGTCAGATTTCTATCCAGCGATAAGATTTTACACAGTATCTCAGTTTGTTTGTTTTTTAATGCGGATCATCAACCCAAGAATCAGTTCAAAAATGTTCTATTGTATATCTTCATAAAAATATAATTGTTATAATTGATAAGTGTTCACATTGGAAAAACAATGACATAAAGTACATGCAGAATATTAAGCAGTTGAGCTGGAGGGTCTGTTCACTGCTGGGGAAAAAAAATCAATCATTAATTTAATGCCGTAATAAACAATTTGGTTGTTCAGCGCTCGCTGAAATTGGTGAAGCAGTGTTGCATCATTTCCTGTCAGGGAGGTTTGTAGGTTTATTATTCACAGAACATTACCGGACTCCTGGGAAACAAACACAAAGCTGTGGGCTTTCCAACCTCACAGCTGAAATGTGTAAAATTATAAAAACTAATAAGCTCTGAAGTCTGGTTAACACACAATGAATGTCACTACATTTTGACCCATGTTGTGCAATCTGAATCTGTTGAAACAAATGAACGTGTGTGTGTGTGTTGCACTGACTGATGTTTCTGTCCTCTGCAGGAATATTTCAGAAAAAGATCCTGGAATACCAAGAGAAGAAGAAAAGGGAAAAGACAAAGAAACACTAGCTCTCAGGGACTGTGGGTGTATATAGAGGTGTGCATAGGACAAGATGTGAATGTTGTGTATTTTATGTCCTGTGTCAGTGTGGTTTTAAATATTATGTGTAGCAATGTGTGACTTACTGTATGGCTATCTTGCTGCTACTCTGTGAAACACTGGCAGATCGACAGTCTTCAGTTCCACGTGTTGGTCCTCAGCCTGTGGCCAGAATGTGTCGCTGATGAGCAGGAGAATCATTTCAAATAAAGACTAGTTTTTTAAGTCTACGTACCTGCAGTCTCTTGATTTTTAGATGACTGGTCGCCTCTTATGTGCGTTGGTTTCTATCCACGTCTCTGTCGAGGTTTCTTTTCATACTTTCTGATTACCACTCTGTTTATTTATTTGTGACTGACAAGTAACCAAAGTTCTTTTTAATCAACAAAAATGTAGGAAATGTAGCTGAGCAGTCCAGTTCTCTCGCAGAGGATATTATCAGTGGTTTCCAAGTTGTAGACTGGGGCCCACTGGTGGGTTGTGAGGGTATTGCAAGGGGCTGGCAAAATGGTACAATTTTGGTGAAAAGATGTGATTGTAGAACATATGCATATATACACTGTATAGAAATAATCTTTAAAATGTTGTAAAATGGCAAAAAGATTAAAATGTTTAAAGACTCCTTTCATAGTTTTTTGTTGTGTTTTGTTTTTCCTCGTTTAGACCTAGACCACATCAGAATTAAAAAGAAAGGTGGGAGCTGGGAGTTCTGCTGATTTATGTTCTTTTAAATATATATATTTGTTTAGCTTTCTGATAATTTAAGAACCATGCACACAAGAGATTTTCAGCAGCAGCTCAAAAAGTGTAATGCTGTCTTCCACTGACAACTGGGATAGCTAGTTATTCCAGATTTTGAGATACAGGCCAGTTAATTGAAAAACTGTAAAACCGCTCTATGAATATGTAGAAAATTCCTTTCAGATAAATAAACGGATCCGAAATAGAAAGACAGAAGCAGACAAAGGACATTGTTATGCAGGGGGGAAGAAGACAAAGGTCAAAGCTGGGACTGGGGTACTGTGAACTGTCATGGGTGGGCCTATGAAGGTGGGATATGTGGATTGGAATCTGCAACACAACCAACTATGAAACAGCAAAATATAAATGTGACATGGAAAGACGATAAAGTCAGTATGCTGCAATATCACGTCTGGGCATTAAATCTGATAGAATGAAGTGCATCTCATCACAAACACAGCGGGAGGCAGCGGGGCCTCTGGTACCGGACAACACCGGGAACTGAAGAGGAGGAAGAGGAGCACGAGGAGCACCAGCACCAGACCAGCACCTGTGAGTTGGACCACTAGGTGTCCTGCTGAGCTCTGACTGACGGTGACGCAGCGGTGGCTGACGCACGCAGAGGAAGAGACGGCAGACACCGCACCTTCGACCAAGGTAAGCGAACAAAGACCAACTACAGAAATACACAACCGAAAGGTCAAAAGGCATCAAGTTGGACGTTTTCTTTAGAAATGACCCTAGTAACTGAACCGACAACGCACTCTGTGTCACACTGCGGAGTTTAGAAATAACCGACTCAAGGTATTTTAGCAGATAAGTAGCTAACGTTGACTAGCTAACTTTCCCTTCGCTATCTGGTTTGGTTAACTTCGGGTTGTCAGGTTTGTGAAAGCAGAATCGAGAGCTTCCGATGAAAACCTTCAAAATAAAATGTACGAGAGTGACGAACGAACGAAAACAGCGTATCCTTAAACGGAATGCTCTTATTTTGAAATGAGCTTCCGGTGTTGTGCTTACTTTGTTTTCTGGCTCTACGCATCCAGGAACTTTAATAGCTAACTAGCAAGCTAACTAATGTTAGCGGGTTAAAGTTTTTATTTTTGAGGCTTTAGGTTAACGGAAACTACACAAACTTCACACTGTAAGTATAACTAAACCAATATTACGTTAAAATACGCCAAGTGTAGAGTTAAAGTGCTCTCCAGACCCAGTCTTTTGCTCTGTGGATAATTGGTGGCATGGATGGCTACGTTGCAGCCGAGACGAAGAACTTTTCAGACGACGTGTTGTTGACAGTGACAGGGCGAGACAGCTTCTGACAACAGCTCACTGAAACTCGGACAAAGTCAATCAGTCGTGTTTAGTGAGTGACCGTCAACACTGTGTTTCTGGTTTATTTTCACTTTTGGAGAATGACACGATAATAATAACAGCGATGGTTGTTTGATTCTTTGCAAACGTAAGTTAGCGTTAACGAAACATTTCTCCCAAACGCCAGACACATCATCATCAGCTATATGTTCATCAGTCATCAAAAGGTTGCTGTTGTCTGTTTTTGACGGTATCTCCTCATCCAATCACATGTCGTGATCCTTTTCAGCTAAAACCGCTGCTTTTCCCAGGCTTCGCGTGAAGCTGCTCTGCGCTGTTTTGTATCATCTAACCGCATATTTCACAACCACACACACTGCTAACAAAGAAAAACACACCACAGACATGGTGTCAAGATACAGTTGCAGTAACAAGTCTAAATGTGCCCCATTGGTGTCTATTTACAGACTCACAAAGGAACTTTTTGTAAATGACACAGATGACATCATTCTCGGTGACCTCATCATATGGTGTACAGCTGTGTTATTATCGTACATCCAGTAGCATGTATACTGTAAAAGAGATGTCTGAAGCTACCTACTCGTGCTCTTAGACCAGGTCTGAGTCTAGATCTGGTCATAGGTGATTTATCAACTGGTTTCAGCTCTGTATATGTTTGCTTCTCCCCTACACACACAGTGTTTTCATACAGATCACCTGTGCTCAGAGTGGACTCTGCTTGCCAGTTTAACATTGAGTTGTAAAAACAGGTCAATACACACACTTTTTTGGCACTGTACCCGCTGGCAAATGTTCACATAGCTGGAAGGCTGTGGAGACGTTCACTTTTTCACTCTGCCTGTGTGTAAACACCACTCAATCTTTGGTTCGCTGGTTTTATTCAGTCTTTTTTTAAAGATACACCTGAAAACAAAGAAGAATGTAGTAAGCTTCGCTCATTGTGCCGCCGGGAACAATGTTTTTATTATTTTTCTCAAGCAAACAATAAATCAATAAATCAGCCTGGGTACGTCCACCGCAAGAAGCAAATGGAGGAATCCTCAGTTGACATAGGAAGGCAGTAAAACACCCAGTGGTATTAATCTGTCGGCAGATTTTGTTACTTTTTCGATGAAGGAGAAATGGCGTTAACTGGATGTTGGTTTGGAGCAGGATGTGGAGGGACCGCTGACAGAGAAAAAACAATCAATGAGGCAGGACCAAGTCGACAGAGCTGGATTTTTTTGTCACATTCTCTCTTCTCCTTCTTCGGCTGGGCAGAGTTTCCACAGTTACTACTCCAGTTGTTCTACATACCATCATCACTGCAGTGTGAAATCAAAAGCACCGTCCTCCTTTGGATTTAGTTGTGCAGTGACGTGTGAACTTCATTCGAACTCAGAATGAAACCCTCCTCACTCTCCCACCAAATTGTTGCAAAATGAAAGTGAAAGTTAAAGCAGTTGTTAGTCAAACCACGCAGTCTGCAGGTACAAATTCACCTGGGCTGCAGTAGCTTTTCATTTTCTCTCTCTTTTCTTTTCTCACAGCCTCATCCAGGTCACAGAAATACTCAAACATCATCGCTTTGCTTGCACAAATCAGATTTCGTCAGGGTTTCTTCATAACCGCGCTGTCAGTCACAGTGTTAATCAACGTGGCTGTGCTCCGGCAGCAGAGCCAGCAGCTTTCCTTCCTCTTTATCTTCTGTTATTTCACAGCTCCAGTTTTAAGTATTCAACTCAACTCTGTATTATCTGTTGTTGGAATAACGACAAGGTTCATTTTATAAATGTACTTTGCACTTTGATTCCTTCAGGCCTTCCGACTGTTTCCTTGTTGTGTTTTTTTGCTCCGCCGTCTAAATGGACTTGGATGTCCACTGGTGTGGACTGACGACAATGTTCTCACCTCATTGTGTGGACTCTTCGTGTGTTTTCAGGTAAAGCATGGCGATGACCGGCCAGAGCTCGTGCTCCTCCATGAGTAACCACACTAAGGAGCGGGTCACCATGGCCAAAGTGACCCTGGAGAACTTCTACAGCAACCTCATCGCCCAGCATGAGGAGAGAGAGATGAGGTAACCAAACACACACCCAAGTCTCAGATCCAGTCATAGAAGATTTCACTTCAGCGGTTTCCACTGACACGTTGATGACTTTGGTGTTTTAATTCTTGGTTAGACACGAAACTCATTCTGAAACCGAAAAACGAGTTCTTCTGCTGCACACATAATCAGATAAACCGTATTTTTTGTGTGAAAGGTGTGGTTTATGTCAAGAGTTCATTCGAGGGAAGGCCACTTCCTCTTGTAACATCATTTATATTCAGCACTCTCCTGATTATATTGGAGGTTGGGTTCTTCGTTAATTTTATTTTATCCTTAGTTTTGAGTGAGAGCACATGTTATTAGAAACTTAAACAATGTTCAGTGACAGTGTTATTAGTAATAGTCAAATTGTCTTTTCAGGCAGCAGAAGCTGGAGAAAGTGATGGATCAGGAAGGCTTGGCTGATGAAGAGGTGAGTGACGAATGCACATCTGCTGTGTTTTCCCAGCATGCAATGCAATGGAAAATTCCCTCTAAGGAGCTGAAGTTTTTTCAGTCGTGTCCCAGCATTGTGTGTGGTTTTTGAGCCTGTGGAGCAGAGTTTCCTTCATCAAACTCATCAAATACACAATCCAACAACTCCAAAACACTCTCGTGGACAAGTTGTGACCTGCACATTCACCACACTATGAGATAATAACAGAACGTTACAAGTCGGAGTTGTTTTCGAGGTAAATTCATACAAAACCGCTGATGCATGTTCCCGTTATCGGGGGAAGTTTTTCGGCAAGCAGTCTCTGCATTTGCCTCAAGAACAACTCTGTCTGGTAACGTTGTGTTATTATCTCATAGCGTAAATGTGCAGGTCACAACTTGTCCACCAGAACGTTTTGGAGTTGTTGGATTGTGTATTTGATGAGTTTGATGGGTTAGGGTTAGGGATTATGGCAATGGGCCAATTTGCCAAAACTATTGAACTATCCCTTTAAGTAATAGTTTTCTTTGAGAGCATGATGCTCATCCTGGAGTGGAACACTTTGAATTTTGTTTGGGGTGAAATTCAGCCAGACAGTAGCCTGAGACAGACAACATAGATAATAAGCAGATATTGATTTATTGCATATAGATAATGCACAAAGTTGAAGTTGGCTATTTCCATGAGACACATTGAAACAAACGTCTTTCTTCTTGTGAGAAAATTGGTGATGCACTGTTTTGCATCTTCCTTTATTTGTAAAACCAGAAGATGACGCATGTTCTGCAGTGTGATGGTGATGTAATCCCATGTGAGATGGGCCACACTGGCATGACACAGAAATGAAAATGAGTTAAAGAGGAACTACGCAGGATTTGTAGCTTAACTCTGCTACATTTTTACCTTAATTAAACAGCTTTGGAGTAATTGTGGTGGCTTAATAAATGACTCAACTTGTTACGAGGGAGAAAGGAGGCTCTCTGCTTTCCAAATCCGTGTCACTTACTGCGTCTCTTGGCTGAAAAACAAGATCATTGCCACCGCCCCGGTGTCCCAGCTCTCGCCTCTGTGCACCGCCACACAAACATGCCCCATAACCTGTAATCTCTTGTTTATGACAGATAAGACTACATTAATATACACGTCTTAACATTGTAAATGATATATAATATTATCTACCGCTCTATTGATTGCTTTCTTGCCAGCTTCGTTGTAAACAAATGCACATGGCCGGGAGGAGGGTTAGCAAAACAGCGGAAAAGCGACCAAACTTACACAGTTCCTCTTTAACTATGGTCAGGGGCAGCTCTGCATGGGAGTTCAACAGTCTCCTGAATATTTCTGTACAGTGAACACATTAGGCTTGGGCGATAGGTTAAAAATTTCCAATCGGCCACCGTACCCCTTTAAATCGGCGATTGACGATATATTCGGCAGTTATGACACGTGTGCGGAGCGCAGGTGTGTATGTATAAAGCGGATCAATCACAACCAGAACACCGACGCGTCAGAGAGAAGCGAGGTGAGCGCAACGCACACCTTATTCTCCTGTGAGGAAGAAGAAAAAAAGAAGCCCGTGGTCCAACCTGACCCGAGTTATTAAATGTTTACGTTTATTTAGAAGTTTAATTGGTGCTTATTAAACTTGTAAATGAATGCTGCTCTGGATCCAAACAACAGAACCATTTTATTATAATAGACTATATATTTTCCATCTTTGCTGAGCATAAGGTTTGTTCTAAATTAAATAAAAGCCTGTCCCATAGACGCGTGTCCGCTCGGCGCACACACACACACCCTCAAAAAAAAAAAAAAAAAAAAAACTATTGGCAGAAGTCTGGGCCGTGAGAACCGGCAGCCTACCTTTCGTATGGATAATCAGCTTGATAATCTAACGGATTTGATCTGTCCCGGAAAATCCGTTGTTGTGATAGACACATGTGTTTTCATAACGCAACTCTGTCCGGAGCTTCGCTACTTTTATTTCCGTATCCTTCGTAACAGTAACAGTAACCCCCGGTACAAGGATTTCAAAATAAGGGCACACTGAATATCATAAAACATAACGCTCTTCTAAAAATAATTCAGACTCGTCGGAAATCAGTGTGAATAACATAGAACAACATACATATTAAATAACTATAGCTGCCAGATCCAATTTACGCACGCTTTGAATTGTGCTCCATGTAAATTAGAGTTGAATTCTGTGGAGGCAGACCATTAATTTGGCGAAATAAAATGCAAAAGAAATCGCCCAGACAATCGCCAAAAATTAAATCAACCGTGACGGACTCAGCCGGTGGTCGATTGGCGATACATTCGTCCTATCGCCCAAGCCTAGAACACATGAGAAAAAAATAGTTCATTATCCCAGTTCAATATGTTTTCAGGATGAACTTCTGAGCTGTAAAACAGACTGTAAAGAAGTGGATCTAATGTTTTGAAAATGTACAGTTAAGGATGATGTTGAGGTGTTAGTGTTGTGCAGATTGTGTGTGTGTTTTAATGTGTGGTTTGTTCTCTGCAGAAACGTATTCGGCGTTCTCAGCACGCGAGGAAAGAGACAGAGTTTCTGCGTCTGAAAAGGACCAGACTGGGTCTGGAGGACTTTGAGTCCCTGAAGGTGATTGGCCGAGGAGCTTTTGGAGAGGTAAAGACGTTTTACCTTATAAACCTGAATCATTGGTCCTGTGTGCAGGTGTGTTGTAAAGTTTCTCTCACCGTATTAAAGCAGAGGAGCTCTTTCTCACTCGAGTCTATTTGAACCTGAAAATCCAGCATGACCGTATTTCAGCGCTACTTCAGACTGAGCCTGTGCCAGGTTGCATCATCCGTGTTGTGTTTGCCTCCAGGTCCGTCTGGTGCAGAAGAAAGACACCGGTCACGTCTACGCCATGAAGATCCTCCGTAAAGCCGACATGCTGGAGAAAGAGCAGGTGAGGCAGCAGAACACACAGACACACAAATGTCTTTCTTTATATTGATCCTCATCAGCTTCCACACAGAGGCTGCTAGTCTCTCTGCTGTCCACACGCACACAAACGACAAATAAAACAGTTATTAAAAATCAAATCAAATAATAGTGACTGTCAGAAATGCACAATAATAAGAAAATGTAGACAATAGAAAGTACCAAAATCAAAGTAGCATTTAAATATATGTATTCATTATTTGAATATTATAGATCAAAGAGAGATTCAAATTTCTTTAACATGTGAAAAAAAATCTGCTTTGCTGCTGATGATGATGATGAGTATATCCAAACAGAACAAGCGCCATTAAAGACAGAACAGTTTGTACGACCAGTGCTCATACATGCATGACACACATGACAAAAAGCTGTACATACTAGTTTTTCCACAGAAAGGTGTGCTGCTGTGTTCAATTTGCGTAACTGACAGAGGATTGGATTTTAATTTAGCCTCTCCTCTACGTTTAGTCATGAGAGATATTAATGCATCCACCTGCAGGCATGCTGGTGAACACCTTTGACCGTGTTGGTGTGTTGTTGTGTGTCTCCGTCTGTCAGGTGGGTCACATCCGAGCTGAGCGGGACATCCTGGTGGAGGCAGACAGCCTGTGGGTGGTCAAAATGTTCTACAGCTTCCAGGATAAGATGAACCTCTACCTCATCATGGAGTTCCTGCCTGGAGGTGCATACGACCCTCTCACCCCACAGCGCAGTATCTGACGAGACAAGGAGACCCCCCCACCCCCCACCCCTCGGCTGCACTTCCCCAGAAAGCTCCATTAACTCTCTGTGGTTTCTGTTGTGCTGCAGGAGACATGATGACCCTGCTGATGAAGAAAGACACCCTGACAGAGGAGGCCACTCAGTTCTACATCGCGGAGACGGTGCTGGCCATCGACTCCATCCATCAGCTGGGCTTCATCCACCGGGACATCAAACCAGACAACCTGCTGCTGGACTCCAGGGTGAGCTGTGTTTTTGAATTGAATTGAATTGAATTGAATTGAATTGAATTGAATTGAATTGAATTGAAAACTTTATTGAACAACATTAAACAAGTGTTCAAAAGGATTAAAACACAATGAAGCCCAAAGGCTTATTTCCATTGTGGTCCTATTTGATGGTGTGTTCAAAATGTTCAGCAAAATGTTCAGCAAATGTTCAGCTTCTTAACCGTAGCTATAGTTTAAAAAAAAACAAATTGCCCTTTCTAGCAGGTATGAGTCAACTAGAGAACATACGTACCATCAAAATGTAAAGTTCCAAAGACCTTACAGAAAAAAGAGAAAAAGTAAGGGCATCTTTACCTGCTAAGAGAGTAATTCATGGTTACAAAACAGAACAGAAAAACAAAGAAAGAAAGAAAAAAAACTAATTGTAGGGGGGCAGTCCATCAACATAGTTCCAACTTGCATATATATAGTATATGTGTACGCATAGGTTTAACATAGTAACAACTCTTCTAGATGGAGAAATTATTTAAGACGTCTGGTCTGGCTTTGCCAAAAATGGCTTCCAGATCCTCTGGAAGGATGTTTAAGAGTTATTTTTGCTGTAGTGAATCTGCTCCATTCTAGCAACAGAAAGCGTCTCATTGAGCCATCTTTTGAAACATGGTGTGGCCGGGGATTTCCAATTTAACAGTATTATTTTTCTGGCTGCCACCGTGCCTAACCTAAGGGCTCTGGTAGATGGGAAGGGTCTTTGTCCATTCAGAACATCGAAAAAGTGCCATGGTGCAAACAGGAGGAATACAGCTGCCATACTGCTTGGAAAACCAGTTAAATATGTTAAACGCTTCAGTTCTGATGTACAGCGTGGGCCTGGACTGTGCCGCAGACTTCAGAAGTTAGAAGAGTGTGTCTTGTGTTTCCAGGGGCACGTGAAGCTGTCGGACTTTGGTCTGTGCACCGGGCTGAAGAGGGCTCACCGCACCGAGTTCTACAAAAACCTGAACCACAGCCTGCCCAGTGACCTCAGTAAGCAAAGTCAGGCAACCCTTTCTATTTATTTCCATTGCAGTTTGCATGCAACGTATTTATTCATGGTTTATGACTCATTTTACTAAAGCACCAATCTGCCATCTTTATATTCGCTGATAATAGATTACTGTAAAACCAGCAGCGTTTTCCATATTGCTTGAAATTCAGTCTGCTTGTTACATTATGGTCTGTTAACCCTGAGCCGTCCTGTCTCCACAGCTTTCCAGAACATGAACTCCAAGAGGAAAGCAGAGACCTGGAAGAGGAACAGGAGACAGCTGGTAGGTCCACACGTCAACCACGTGCAGTCACACTTTGACTTCATGTGATCAGAGCTGGATTTTTTGTCCTGCTTTTATTATCATCTATAGAACATATGAATACAGATGGTACATTAAACAATAGGTTTCTTGATCACAGGATTCTCCCATACAGAAATGATGCAATAAATCAGATAATTATTAGAAATTTAATACATATTATATGGGCAGAAATACCAAAACCTTAACCTCACTGTAGAGTAACAAGCAAGTGCAAATTGTTTATACAATATGAATAAACTCTAAAAACTCAAACATGGTTTCAAGATTTAAATATCTGTTATGTTGTGTTATGCCAAAATGTTGAACTATCCCTTTAAGTTTCACTCTATCGCTAACTTCATGTTGCTCCCTCCCTGTCAGGCCTTCTCCACAGTGGGCACCCCAGACTACATCGCCCCAGAGGTCTTCATGCAGAACGGATACAACAAACTATGCGACTGGTGGAGCCTGGGCGTCATCATGTATGAGATGCTGATAGGTAATGACTCATGAGACATGACAGGACTTCAGACCAGACCAGTCTGGACCGGGCCGATGTGGTTTAAACTCTTGGTTGGTCTTTGCTTGGCGCAGGTTACCCTCCCTTCTGCTCGGAGACGCCCCAGGAGACGTACAGGAAGGTGATGAACTGGCGGGAGACGCTCATCTTTCCTCCGGAAGTTCCCATCTCAGAGAAGGCCAAAGACCTCATCCTCAGGCATGAACATGTCACGCTCTCACGGAGCTCACACAGCAGCCGCTGAGTCACCGTGTGTCCTTACTCACAGTGGGGGTGTTGTTTTTTCTGTTTTTGGGGTTCTGCAGGTTCTGCTGTGAGGAGGAGCACAGGATCGGGGCTGTAGGAGTGGAGGAGATCAAGTCCAACCCTTTCTTTGAGGGGGTGGACTACGACCATATCAGGTACAGACCGACAAGATGTAGTTACATGTAGTCACTACTTTGTTGTAAAGTTGGGTATTTGATGTAGTCTGTGATATGCGAGTGGCTAAAATCCTGGTTCAGTTCATGAGCTCCTTCGACCCACACGTCCGTCTCTATGGAGCACACCTCTGCTGTCAGGCTGACATGACTGGCCGTGTTGTGTAACGTCACTATTGTGTTGTCCAGGGAGAGACCTGCTGCCATCCCCATCGAGATCAAAAGCATCGACGACACCTCCAACTTCGACGAGTTCCCCGACTCGGATATCCTCACGCCAGCAGGTACCCCCCTCCCACCTTCCATCAACACTTCCCATGTTTTGTGCCTCCACTGTTGTTTATTGTTTATTGGATCCCCATAAACTGCTGCCTTGGCGACCACTAATCTTTCTGGGGTCCATAAAGTACATAAAATATATAACATAAATGATAACATCCAGGACATAAAATAATAAATGGTCAGCTGCATTAGATGAACCTCAAGTTCAGAGAGTTGGAGGTACCAGGTATTCAGAGCTGTAATGGTTATGTCTGTCTCTGGTATTTAGTAGTTGGTTGAAAAAATATTCAGGTGTCAGATTGAATATGATGTTGTAGCTGAGTTTAACTTGAACTGTGAACCAGCTGTGAAATGCTTAACACCCCATCTTCTTCCTCTCCTCCAGCCACCCAGGTGTCCAACCACACCGAGGCCGACCTGAAGAACAAGGACTGGGTCTTCATCAACTACACCTACAAACGCTTCGAAGGCCTGACGGCCCGGGGAGCGATACCGTCCTACATGAAGTCCGGGAAGAGATGAGCGCCTTCAGACTGGCTTCTATGCAACAGCACCATGAAACCTGAACGAGTCGTCCAAACCCCCTGCTGTCTGAAGAACTTGGGCCCTGAACGGAGAACGCCGCCTGTTCTCTGCTGCCTGACCGATGAGGATTCTCATCACGCAGGACTTTGCAAATAATAAAAGGGGCTTCATTTATTTTCACCCGTTGCTTTCCACCATAGGAACCGCTGCCTTCACTTCTGCAGGTCTTCACTTTTCTCTGACACTTCCGAGGGTACCTTTCTACTTCAGGACCGAACTGGGATTAAAGTGGTCGTGGTTCTCCACGGTGGGACGTCTTCACTCCTGACACCAGCATCATCTACATTCCCTCTCTACAAACCAGCACCAGTCTGTGGACCTAACATCCACTCCTCTCACCGTTTTAATGTTGACTTCTCAACTCAAACTTTGCATTAAGTCGTCACTTGAAGTGAATCAGGTGCTCTTCAGGGATTCTGTCCAAATGTTTTCCTGTCGTTTTCCTAAGCGAGCTCACTCTGAGGCTTCTCCACAGTGCTGCTGGCCTCTTCAGATGACCCAACCAAAGACTGTGAGCTGAATGTTTCTGCTTGATCTCTCCGTCACGTCTCATCTTGTATCGTACAGTTGTCCTTTTTATAGACTGAAATTAGCAGCTCTGCTCGTCGAAAAGCGTGAATATATGAGAATGATGCTTTTTTTCTTTTCTTTTTTTGTGGAACACACACAAGAGTCTTGTTACATTTTCTCAATGACCCACTTGACGTTCAGCACCTTAATGTGATGTTTGGGCCGGCCTCCAGCTGTTTGTGTTAGGATTGGGTATTTTTATTAGACTGGAAAGACGTGGAGTCGTGGGTGTAACAGAGAGACCGAGGTCACCGTTTCTCACATTTAAAGGGATGATTCAACATTTTGGCAAATTAGCCCATTGCCATAATCCCTATAGTTTTAGGAGTAGGTTAGTTACCTTTAATTGTCGGTGCAAGCTATTTTTAGGACGGTGGAGCAGAGCCATGAGCTGCTCAGAGCTACGCTAAGGAGGCTAATTGGATTTCTTGGGTTCTCTCATCAAACTCATCAAATACACAATCCAACAACTCCAAAACGCTCTGGTGGACAAGTTGTGACCTGCACATTCACCACGCAAAAAACTGTCCCTGACAACATCAGCGGTTTTGCATGAATTTACCTTGAAAACAACTCTCGTTTTGGAGTTGTTGGATTGTGTATTTGATGAGTTTGATGAGGGAAACAAAGAAATTCCAGCTGGCGATTCTGCTCCGCCGTTCTAAAAATAGCTTGCACCGACAAATAAAGGTAACAATCTACTGCTATGATTATAGGGATCATGGCAATGGGCCAATTTGCCAAAATGTTGAACTATCCCTTTAACATTAACGTCTTCACATTCAGACTTAAACCGACGTTGTCTCAGCAGCTGCGGACATCAGGCTGACCAGCAGTGTATAGACTTAGTGAACAGCCTCTCTCTGCTCTGTTTGGCTCATCAGCTTGTTCCAGCTGAAGAACTGAGAACCTGGTGTAGATAATCGTTCCTCTTGAAAACATATTATATCTGTTGTTGGGTTACCAAGGAGAGCGGGGGGAGATGTGTCGCAGCGCAGTTGTTTAAATGTCAGTTTGAGTCTGAATGTGATGTGACAGATTTTCGTTTAACAACATAAACGGCCACACATGATGAACGGGGACATAAAACTTTGTTTCAATTCTGATGGTTATTTTTGTTTGTTTAAATCATCACAACACATTGGATTTGTTTGGGTGATAAACTCAAGAGACCATTGATTTGTGTGTGTGTGTGTGCGCGTGCGTGCGTGTGTTACGTTGAACAGTGTGGTGGTTCATTCCTGAGGTCAAGATGTTTTGAGGTTAATTTCAGCTTTTAGCATTGCTTCGTTGTCCCTCTGTGTGTGTGTGTGTGTGTGTGTGTGTGTTTATTTTCTCCTCAGACACTCGCTCTGTATCATGAAGTCTAACTCCACGACGCAGCAGTGTGATCCAGTGTGGAAGCACAGGGCTAAAAGATTTCCAGTGAACACAATATCCAAAATGCTGTCATTTTAAAATGAATGTAAATTAAGTTTTAGAGTCACAGAGATTTGTTTTTCTTTCCTTTTTTGCCACAATAATTCCAAAATGCTGTTTGTGTGAATGTAGCCTGAACCTTTTTATTTCTTATCTTTGCGTGTGACGTAAAAACTATGGAAGCCCATTTGTGACAGTAAAGGAACAGATGTTGAAATTCTGATTTATTATATACAGTATTGGCTTGTTAAGTTAAATAATTTAGATTTGGTTAAAATTTAGGCTTTTACAGTATTGTAAAGTTGAGAATGAAACATAAGATTACATTTGACAAACATTTAGAGTTGCAGCATAATTTGGACAGAATTTGAG
The DNA here is from genome assembly GCF_905171665.1 of Trachurus trachurus. Lineage (NCBI taxonomy): Eukaryota > Metazoa > Chordata > Actinopteri > Carangiformes > Carangidae > Trachurus > Trachurus trachurus. The sequence continues at coordinate 6,299,252 of NC_139901.1, read as the reverse complement.
TTATTGGTTTATCAGTATTTTCGTACAGTAATTATTTAAACTGAAACCATACTTTAGATCACATTAGTTTATGTACGACATACACAATTTTGACTTGAATGTGGAATTTCAAAAATATTTTATGATTGTAACTTTGAAAACCAGCTTTGTTTTTTTTAAATCCCTCTTTTAACTTCTTCATTTCATCTGTTTCTGGCAGGAATGGGCCTCCACACGTCACAGTTCAGTCTGAAGGTTTTGTCTCTGTCATATAAACTCAGTGTATTCAGGTAGTGTGTAGATGAAGCTCAGCACATTGTAACATGTTGTAGTTAAAGCACACAGTGGAGCTTTTTTCTATGGAGGGGTCAATTTTTTTTTTCTTTTCTTTTTTTTTTTAAAAACAAACTTGTCTGCTGTCGCTCCTGCGCCGCATGTTTCTGCCGACCAGCAGACGAGTCAGTGTAAAGCAATAGAGCACGTGGAATGGATTTATTGATGATTGATTGGTTTGTGTGTGAAGGTGTGTGGGTGAGGTCGTGATCATGCTCAGTAACAACAATGCAATGTTGAACTGCTTGAAGATCTGTATGGTTGTTTTCTATAGATAATGCTCAAATGTGAGTGAGTGAATGTGTGTTTGTGTCATCGCACACCACATGTGACCTAAGAGTCAGCGGTGAAGGGGTTTCTGGGAAGGTGTGTGTGCATTATTTAAACCACTGTTCTCTTTGTAGCGTGTGGCTGTTGTATTGTTTTTTTTGTTTTTTTTTTGCTATTTGACAATGAATTACTCTGCACTTACTGTGTTGTGTCTTTTTGAATGGTCTGCCCCCTGGAGGAGGAGGCTGGACCTGCAGCACCACATTTACCTCCAAGCACAAAAGAAAAGGACAGTGACGGGTATGATAACAAATACAACATATTTAATGAGGAAGAAGTGTAATGACGATGATTTACCAACTGAATCACAGCCTCTGAAACCCACATTTTTAAATATGTTCCAATGCTACACAACTGGAAGTACTTTTATGCTACCGCAAAAAAAGCTAATGTCAATGTTGGTAAAAAAGAAAGAAGAGAGAGAAGAAGGAAAGATTCAACTCTTAACAACTGAGGAAGAATGCGTGGGCAGAGCAAACACAACACAAACCACAAGCCTGGAGTCAGAACATGAACATGCATGTGATTGGCTGTTGGGGCGAACACAAAGACGTCCAATGGAGCACCTGCAGGTTTTACACCAGACATGTAAATAACACACACTGTTCAATGGTCATGGAAGAAAAAACAGTTTATAACATTAAAAATGTTAGAAAAACAAAAACTTTACATTTGAGGGTGTGAAATCTAAGAAATAAACTACATCTGTATGTATATATACACATATATACGCACATACATTCATATAAATATATATATATGGATGTGTACATACACAAAGGGTTCTTAACGAGATATATTATCTTAAATCATCGCTAAGCTTAAAAAAATAGCAACACTTTAAAACAGACAACGCTTTGCAGAAACAGTGACGGCTTTAGTTTTTCCTGTTTGATCCAAACATGCAGCTTCAAAACTCGACAGGCTGCAACTGAATGACACTTCACACCAGTCAACATCTCCATGATCATGTAGCTGAATCACAGACTGAATTAAACCTCTCGATACTGTAGAGAAAACGAATGAAGGTCTGGTGAGTGAGTGGTCTGGTCTTTGAAGGGTTAAAATCATGCTCATCGTCAACACTGAATCAATCAACATCACGGATGACATCATCACTGACCAGGTGAGCTTCAGAGACAGGAAGAGCTCCGACACCGCCCATCACATCACGACTATCATCATGGTAGCTGCATAAGGTCGATAAGGTCAACAGGAATTATGTATGTGGTGCGTGTGTGACAGCATCAGTTACTGCAGTACCCAGGGGTCTCAGCAGCTGTTGCTATGGAAACAAAGTAATGAAATCAGAGCCGTCGAGAACAAAACACCGTAACAACCTTCCTCCCTCGTCCTAAACTGAACCAAAGCTCCTGTAACCAAAAGTTTGTTGGCACCGTGAGCTGAGCCGCCACCGGTCTCCACCGCTCCTGCTACATCAGAGGCTGGCGAGGGGGGGAGGGAGGGAGGGGTGGGATCTTTTGGAAAAGGTATCCAAGCAGGGGGAGGACTAACATCCCAGAAAGTGAAGATGATGATGGCGATGATGACAACGTCAGTCCTCGATTGAGGGTAGGGAGGTCACAGGCACCCGGCGGAAGAAGAAGCTGGATCCTCTGAAGAGGTGACCCTGAGAGGAAGAGGAGGAGGAGGAAGAGCATCATACAATTTACTGTGATTAATCATGATTACATAAAAAAGACAGAATTAATATAGAATCAACACAAAAGAAGTAGATTTTAATGCAAACACTACTGTTTAATGTTGTTTTAAAGGGATAGTTCAACATTTTGGCAAATTGGCCCATTGCCGATAGGTGTGCTACCTTTAATTGTCGGTGCAAGCTATTTTTAGAGCGGCGGAGCAGAGCTGCTCAGAGCTACGCTACGGAGGTTAATGGGATTTCTTGGTTTCCCTCATCAAACTCATCAAATACACAATCCAACAACTCCAAAACGCTCTCGTGGACAAGTTGTGACCTGCACATTCACCACACTATGAGATAATAATGGAACGTTACGAGACAGAGTTGTTTTCGAGGCAAATGCAGAGACTGCTTGCCGAAAAACTGCCCCCGACGGGTACGCGCATCAGCGGTTTTGCATTAATTTACCTCGAAAACAACTCAGTCTCGTAACGTTCATAGCGTGGTGAATGTGCAGGTCACAACTTGTCCATTAGAGTGTTTTGGATGGGGGAAACAAAGAAATTCCATTAGTTTGCACCGACAATTAAAAGTAACGAACCTACTCCTAAAACTATAGGGATTGTGGCAATGGGCCAATTTGCCAAAATGTTGAACTATCCCTTTAACTTTTCAAACTTTAAACTCAGATTCTCTGCTGTGAAGAACAGATTTCCACTGAAACCATCAACACCATCAAAATCAGCTTGAAAGGCACATTTCTTATGACCTGACAAAACCCAAGTCTTTATGATTAAGTGCAATTTTGACAGCAAAAGTTTATTATTACCATTATTATAATTGTTATTATTATTATAAGAGTGGCTGACTGTTAATGACCAGTGTCAGGCTCTAAGAGGCAGGTTTACAAAGAGAGATTCCAGACTGTGCTGAACCTCCGTCAGGGAGGCGTACCTTTCTGCTCAGGTGATTCCAGCAGTGCAGCCAGGACTTAAAGACGGGACAGTGAGGAGGAAGACCTGCAGCCAGACTGACAGCACAAACACAACCAATCAGAATGAAGCATCAAGGCTGCAGCCACGATTTCACAAACACATACCGCTGTTCTGAAAGTTTATTTCCTGTAAATGTTGCCCCCCAACAGCAAACCTTTGAACGTGAGTATGACGTTTCAAAGTGTGGCTCACCCGCAGTTGTTGACGGCCATCAGATCGGCCACCAGCATGAAGGGATACGTCAGGACACTCACTGCAATCTGCAGGGAAAAAACAAAACACGCAGCATCAGCGACACGCAGGAGTGACAACACAGGAGACAATGTTTTCAAACAGAGTGTGAGTGTTGGACTTACTCCCATCACAAACTTAGTGTAGCTCCTCACTGCTGAGGCCTGACTGAACTGCAACACAGACACAGAACACTTCTTATACAGACCGTTGTCTCAGCGAGGCAGTGGCTGTTCATTAAAGGGATGGTTCAAAATTTTGGCAAATACACCTATTGCCATAATCCCTATAGTCATAGTAGTAGGTTCATTACCTTTAATTATCGGTGCATGTTGTTTTGAGATCAGCGGGGCAGAGACGTGAGCTGCTCACTGAACACAACGGAGGTGAATGGTGCATTTTCCCTGTCCCTCATCAAACTCATCAAATACACAATCCAACAACTCCACAACGCTCTTGTGGACAAATTGTGACCTGCACATTCACCACGCTATGAGATAATCATGTAACATTATGAGACAGAGTTGTTTTTGAGTCAAATGCATAGCTGGAACTACATTTCAGACATGGCTGCTGGGCGGAGTGATTTCAAAAGCACAAGTAGTTCTGAGTATTTGCTTCATGTGTCATAATGTTACACAATTATACATGATTATTTGCGTGGTGAATGTGCAGGTCACAACTTGTCCACAAGAGTGTTTTGGAGTTGTTGGATTGTGTTGTGTTGAGTTTGATGAGGGAAACGGGACCTGTACCGTTCACCTCCATTGTGTTCACTGAGCAGCTCACGTCTCTGCCCCGCTGATCTTAAAACAACATGCACCGATAATTAAAGGTTAGTGAACCTACTCCTACGACTATAGGGATTATGGCAATAGACACATTTGCCAAAATGTTGAACTATCCCTTTAATAAACCAGATTAATCAGTCAAATTTGCAGATGTTTTTCACTGATACATTCATAATCAATAAAACTAATACAAACAAAGTCAAACATGACAAAAACAAACAGGTAGGAAGTATCAAGACAAAATCGACGTCATTGCGTCACACCCTTTAATTAAAGCCTCTGGTGTCTGTGGAGGAGGTGTGGACTGATGACGTGTCTGTAGGCAGATGTTCCCGTTTGTCATCATTGAGTGTTTTTAAAATAGTAATTAGATGATTGTGTAAATATAGGACAACAGCCTGTTGCAGTCACACTGCACTTACACTCTCGTCTACGGCGTAGGTGTTAATAAAGTGAGCCAGGAGGTTACAGCACCACAGGAAGAGCACCTCTCCCAGCACGTGAGGGAGGAGACCACTGCAAACACACAAAACACTCGCGCTCAAGATGCTGGAGGTCAAAGGTCGAGGTGAACGTGCGAGTACGACTGCGGCTAATGAATGACGTTAACACGTGACTCACACATAGAATCCAGACACTCCCTCCTCCTTAAAAATCCTGACGATGCAGCCGAACATCCCTCTGAAAGGTCACACAGCTCCATCAACACACACACCAAGTTCTCAGAGACAAAACATTTGATTCCTTTAAATGGCTCAACTATGATGCTGAGCTTTTTTTTTATTCTTACCCGTACTTGACCTCTCTGCCAATAAACTGGGCCATACACCGCACTGACATGACTGCCAAAGGAAAACACAACAGTATTCAGCATTTCAGCACATGACTGGACTCTGAATGTGTGATATGACACAGACTAAAGGATCCATAAAAAACGCTTTTTAAAGTAAGCAAGGAGCATTAATATTTAGTCGCAGCCATAATGGTGGAAGAGGACTTTACCGTGGAAGGGATGAGTGGCGACTCTGGACAGGCACTGGATGATCATCTCATGTGTGGTCTGCAGATACAATGTGGAAAAAGAGATGAAAAACAATAAATTAAAATGTTCAGTATTACAATAAAGATTATTTTTTAAACGCAGAACAGGAAATGATGATAAAATCCACAATAAGCTTGGAATTGTTATTGTTGTTTTAAACAGTTAAACAGTTTGTATTTACCCTAAGCATGGTGATATATAAAACCTGAAATGTTCAAACTAACTGTCAGGAAATGCACAGGTCCCATTTTCATCTCTAGTCTTGAGTCCTGGGGTTTGTGTTGCTCAGCTGACGTCTCACCTCTTTGACCACTCTCCTGAGCGAGGTCTGCAGCTCGTCTTTCTTGGACAGAAGCTCCACCTGCTGAATAAATGACTACAATTACTTTGACAACCTTTCACCCAAAGACATTTTCTTCTGGTAATAATTACACATCTACACACCACATTAAGAGAGCCGGTGACCAGAAATAGTTTGACTTCGTAATTAAATGTCCTGACGTTTTGAGCAACTAATTTAAAGAGGAACTATGCAAGTCTGGTCGCTTTTCCTCTGTTTTGCTAACCCTCCTCTGGGCCATGTGCATTTGTTTACAAGGACGCTGGTGAGAAATCAATCAATAGAGCAGTATGTAATATCATATAGGATGTTACAACGTGTATATTTGTGTAGTCTTATCTGTCATAAACAAGACGTTACGAGTTTCGTGGTGCCGCAGAGACGAGAGCTTGGACACCGGGGCGACGGCACTGATTTCGCAAGGTTGTTTTTCAGCCCAGAGACGCAATAAGTGACATGCACGTGAAAGGCAGAGAGACTCCATTCTCCCTGTAACAAGTTACAAGTCATTTATTAAACCATCACAATTACACCGAAACTGTATAATTAAGGTAAAAATGTAGCATAGTTAAAGGGACAACAAGGAGTTTTGGAAAAGCGAAGCGTTTTCACACTACATTTATGAGCCTCCGCGCGCACAGTGAATTTCTTTGACCGGCGCAAGACAGACTCATGTTTTCATTCATCAAGAATGAAAGTCAGAGGTTCGAAGACGATCAGATACTGTCGTAGTCCCGACCATTAACGGCGATTCGGCGGCGTTATTCTCATGACTCGCCGGGTAGCGTCCGTGAAACCGTAAGTAAGGAGACACTGGTCGGCTCGCCCAGCATTTCCGCCACCATTAATAATAACAAAATAACGATAGAGACAAAACGATATATTTATCGAAAATGGGCCCATTAACACGTGTGGGTAACGTAGATTCATCCACATTAATATGAGACTTTTTTATTGTCGCGGAATTTTTCGTTCTGCCGCTGGAGAAACTCCTCGTTGTCCCTTTAAGCTATACAAATCCTGCATAGTTCCTCTTTAAAGCCTATGATAAATAAATGTTTCCACTGTTAAAGGTCTTTTTAAAGTGAACCTTCCAAGTGTATTTTTCATTACAAATCAGCTCTAGGTTCTATATTAACACAGTTAAAGAATCAATGTAATATTAACACAGTTAAAGTATCAAAGCCTCAGTCCACAGAGATATGCACACAGACTTCCTGTGACTTTGTGATGTCACAACGGAGCAGTCGTGCTCCCCACCCACCTGGACCCCCGTGGTTTCTCTAAATGTTTTACCTGAAATCTGCTCTATTTTTATTTGTTTGTTCAGACAGCAGTGCCTCAGAGCCCCCTCTCCTCTGATTGGCTGACACTGACCTGTTGTCACTAGAGAGAGGCCTGACAGAGGAGATGTAAAGCTACACTGAGATGGTTTTTGGTTCTTAAACTATACATATATCTTCTTATGCATCAGCACTTCAGATAAAACCCAAAAGCGTAAAATATGGGACATTTAGATGAAGTGGTTTCTTCGAGTTTCACAGTTATGCTGGTAGAGGATTCTACAATTGACAGTCTGTACAGATGATTTTATGAATCTGATCTGTAATGCATGTTTCTATTTTCTGCTTCACTCACCCTGGTTCAAGGCCGAGTCCAGTTCTGAGATGTAACATATAACTTTGACACAGCCCGTGTTCATCAGTGCTAAACTATACTGGCATCAGGGTCCTCACCTGTTTCACTTTGCTCCTGACCATGGTGGAGATGGCACTGGAAATGATACGAGGTGAGAGGCCGCGGAAGAGTCCCCTCTTTCCGTCCACTTTCACAATGTGCTGTGCTGCAAAACAAAACCCCATCATCACCTGTCACCTGCTCTGCACTCATGACCACTGAAACTACCAGGCACAGAATAATCACAGCTCACTCACCATAAGAGAAGAAACCAGGCAAGTATAAGACTCTTCTTCCAAACATCGTTGTGCCAACAGTCGGGGGGAGAGGTTCATGTCCCACCTGGAAACAACAACAACAACTGGGATTAGAAAAGGCTTTTCTAGTAGACACTGAAGCAGCGTCTTTCCTCACAATAAGATAATCTGACAGAATTTTGAAAGAATAACATTGAAACTGCAAAATAGTAAAAAGCAATGTCCAAATCACAGGAACTGTGATTTTTTTTGGAGATCGGAAAAATCTGTAATAACATTACACAGTGAATTGTGGAAAAACAGATACCGTCTGCACACACAGGTCACACACAACTGTACTCATCCACCCAAAGTAGTGGTTGCTGAAGCTATAAGAGGCATGATAAATGAAGACATAATGCATTTTTTATAAGTCTGAAATGAGTACATCGACTATTCAAGTGTGTGTGTGTGTGTGTGTGTGTGTGTGTGTGTGTGTGTGTGTGTGTGTGTTAGGCTGCAAAACTAATCGCAATGCAGTCAAAATCCTAATGTCTGTTGGTAAGGTTAGAGCCAACAAACATCACAACATCAATTTTACATTTTAAAGTTAAAATGATACATAGATAACCATGTAAACGTGCACACATACACACTGTAATGTGAATCTAATGACTGACAGTGTGCAGCAGCATCGACCTGTCCTCACCACGGTCCACCACACAGAGCAGCTCAGGGCCAGAGGTGGACACATCTGTCCTCTCAGTCAGAGCTGACAACATGTCTGCCGTGTCTCTGCGTTAGTTGTTATTGTAAATAGGTGCAGACATGAGTGGAAGCTGCAGCGGCTTGTTGTGGCTACTGTTAGCCTGCTAGCTCCAGCAGCAGCAGCAGCAGCTCTACCTGTATCAGCAGCTTCACGTAGAGCAGCGGGTGTGTGACCGCCGTCACCCCGGCTCCCAGCAGCAGCACCGCGGTGTCCACGTCCACGGAGGTCGGTGCAGCGTCCGGCTCCACACCGACCTCCTGGCCGGGCAGGTTCTCTGGCGAGTCCATGGTTAGTTACCGCGAAGGAGCGAGACGGTTCATCACCACCGGTCTGAAGCTCTGAGTCAGACACGACCCGAGGAAAAACACCCACTTCCGCTTTGGCCTTTCAAAATAATATTCCTGCTTCGGAGGTGTGGTAAGTATAAACTGTTCGCAGTTATGATGATGAGTGATAATGAGTCATACTCGTCTATGTGACCCAACAGGATCACGGAGATTGTTATTATGATTTCAAAACGTATTCTGGGTAAAAACCTGGCAGTCTCTTATCTGTCACGTGCCGCTGAACCAAAACATGTGGGCGGGGCTTAGCTCGTGCCATCTTATGACGGACTTTTTTTTTTGACAGTTTTTAATAATAGGCTATAGAAATTCCCATTTAAGACCATTACAGATCAAAATAGAAACAATTAAGCAAGAAGAAAAAAAGAAAAAATATTAAGTTTAGTTTGTCAAACGGACAAATACAACTCAGTGATGATATTGAGCTATTAAGAAAAAATAAACATCCCTATAGGCTAAATCCTGTTTGTACCATAGACTGTAAAAAGGTTTGAACATGTAGTCAAATGGCAATAGAGAAAAAATATAGAAAAGATGACAAATAACCACCATGATATATTATAGACAATTCTCACACCATCAGACTTTTAATTGGTCTCTGTCTCTGTCTGTCCCCACACAATAATCTGGAGCTTCCAGCAGGTGGCGCTATTAGACCGATAATGGTCTTGTGTTGCAAGTCGTGTGTGTGTGTGTGTGTGTGTGTGTGTGTGTGTGTGTGTGTGTGTGTGTGTGTGTGTGTGTGTGTGTGTGTGTGTGTGTGTGTGTGTGTGTGTGTGTGTGTGTGTGGTCTACTGTCTCCATTCAGACAACCACACACAGCCACTGTGAGGACATTACAAAACCAATAGTATGTAGATGTAGGTCACATTATGTATCATAATCAGATTGAATTGCTGCCTTTCCCTCTTCAGTGACGTGAGAGAGTGAGCTGTAACTTATAGGTTTTGCAGACAAACACTTGTGGCCATGATTCAGTGATGGTGTGTAGAAAATTGGTGAATTATCGATTTTGGGTTAAGTATCCCTTTAACCCTGAACTTTGAGTTGACTTATGAAGTGGAACTAATTAGGGGTACATGTCATGTCCTTCTAGCCAGGCTAGCGCCGCCTACTGGTTCCGGCAAATTTCATTTGCCTCAACAATGTAGTCAGGACACTAGCAATGCGTTTCGGTTTGCTCCGTCCGCCAGAGCGGACGGACCAATCAGCGAACAGACGGGTAAGTGAAGGCGATGACGTTGAACTCAAGCGCTCAAGATTAACCTATGAGCTTAACCGGTGTATAGCACACGTGACCACCAAGCAGCAGCGATTAGTTGAAGCAAATGTAAGCAACCGCCTCCCGGAAGCAAACGAATCCCTATGGCTCAGGTTCAGACGCTTTTTGAAATGTAATGAAATAAGCGGCTGATGCATCAGGCTAATGTCCTTCGGCTTTAGTCATCAACTATAAATTCTTTGCTAAAAGTTTATTTAATCTAATTACTAATTATGTCAGGGCACATTTCCCTTTCATTTCATATGAAAATCCAACAGATCCCATCATTTATTTTTGTTAAAAATGCAAATTCTGTGTTGAAATTAGCTGTTTTGGGGATGTCTGATTTGCTAAGTACAACGTTTTGCTCTTCAGGAGAACACAATTTTTTTTTGTGTGTGTGTGTACAGTTTTCACAAATATTTATGGACTGACATTTCGGCCATTCTTGGGGCCTTGTGCTAACTGCAGACTTCTGATCCATTACTACATGACCTTAATCAACTCATATTTTTTATACACTTTCTCTACATATTTGTCAATATAGCAACTAAAGAAAGTTCAAAAGAATATGTTGGTAACACAGTTGACGGTCAATTAACCCGCTCTATGCACACACACTGAGAAAATATTGAAGAGGAGTAGAAATTTACCATGGCATACCATACCATGGCATTTACACAGGAAGAGCAGTGAACTGAGACACTGGGAGCTTCCGCTACAAACAATCTTAAAATATAGACTTATTTAATTTTTTTTGGAACAATTTCTCATGTCGGGGCTTCAATACAAGAGGGACATTACAGACGAGCAGTATGGAGGTATTTGGATGTTTTTTGGTGTGTCTTTTTGGACGAAGAAAAGTGGTATCCATTTACAACCATTATATGGACAAATACTGCTGCACGGACCCCCCCGTAACTCAGAGAAGGCACGGAGGACTCTGAAAATTCTCACAGCTCTTAGTTGACAAATTTAAATTTTGAACTATCCCTTTAAAGATTAAGCTTGGCAGATGATGAATTTAGCACATTAAGGGGGTATACTATGGAGACATCAAGTTTATTTTTTAAAAAAGAATACAGATTTTTTCTGGTTTTGGATATGCTGAAACGTACCCTATGGAATGACTCTCAAACAGCAGCTCTGGTCCTCACAAACCTGACACTAGTTCCTCTCATGTCGGAGACAGACCGGCATCACTGGATCAGACGGATCAGGATCAGAGAAGTTATACTATGTCTTTATAATTATCAAAATGCATTAAATGGCAATAGTTACTCCACGGGTTCAACACTCCTTAACATTAATGTTTTTGTTG